>NC_041390.1:406059557-406093836 GCF_002162155.2 Triticum dicoccoides | reverse complement strand
CCGGAGTCCTCGAAATCCGCGCCGATGAACATTGCATGAACAGTGCACGTCGCCAGATCCAGATCCAAAAAACCCTAGGGGTTGACTTTTTCCCTCCGAACCCTAATTTTTATGCGATCTTTGACCTGCTGTAACTTTGCATCCGTAGCTCCGTTTTGGACATATAGTATATCAAAATGTTCGTCTCGATGAGTAAATCATTTCATTCCATTGCATCATTTTCATTTGAGTTCATATTGATGCCCAAAATGCTGTTAGAAGGAGGCTTCATGAGTTAATTGTCAGATCTGCTAGTTCATCTTAGACTTTTGTCATTTTTTCCATGATTGTTGTGTGCATGCTATGCTTGTGAGTCCTTCATATTTTTTGTTAAGGATTTTGTTATCTTTCCACAGGTGCAACCCATGCATTTTTAGGATGTGTGTGGTGACTTGTGCAAGCTTGCAAAGTGAGGCACCCGGTAAATCTATTTTCAGGGACTTAGTAGTTTTCACTAAGTCTGGGATTGTTTAGTTCATGATGCCATATGTTCATGTTGTTTCCTAGTGATCCGTGCCTCTTTTGAGGATGATCAGTAAGGGAGTTTTGCTAATCTTGTAGTTCTCTATCCATCCATGTCTTTATTTGCATTTATGGAGCACCCTAGCTTGAGTCAATCGAGCTCTACTTTTGCTTCGTTGCGAATCTGGGCAGATCGTCAACTTGTTTGCGATTTTGCCGATGCTATTATAGTTGATCCGTGCATGCTATGCCATTGTTCTTGCCATGTCTAGCTTGCATTTTTGTGCCTTCTTAATGGATGTATGCTTGCCTTGCCATGACTTGCACCGTAGTGAGTGCATCAAGCTCGTTTACATGCCTTCGTGAGTTAAATTTCAGCATGTCCCAGTTTTCACTAAGTCTGAAAACTGATTGTGTTTTTGCTATGTTCGTGTGCTTGTTAGTATATTTGGTGATCCCTTTTGGCTCAAGGTCACTACGGGACTTTTGTTAAGCTTGTTGAGTAGCTCCATACCATGTCTTTCTTTGTCATGTACAGGTCCTGTAGCATGTTTTTTTGTTGCTCCGAAGAGGGCTGTATGATCTGAAATTCCAGACAAGTGTTAATTTCACTAAGTCTGAGATCTGTTTTCCATTTGCGTTTTTGCCATGCTTGTTTGAACCTTCTAATGGATGAATTGGCCGTAGCTCAGTGCTAGATTTTTGTTAAGCATATTGTGTGCATCCCTGCCATGTATTTTGTTGCCATGTTTGGGTGCTGTAGCATGCTTATCTCATTGCATTTAGATGCCTACTTGCTGTAAATCGCAGACCGGTGTCATTTTTGAATCGCTTGCCATTTCCAAACCGTAACTCCGATTCTGGCGTTCTTTATATCGTTTTCAAGTGATTTCATCTCATCTTTCCAGTGGCACACTTGGAATTCCAAGTTGAGGCCAGATTCATGCATTTCCTGTAATATCTTGCATTTTGCATCCCGCGTCGCATCCCGCATAGCATATCATCATTGCATCATGTCGCTTGATCCTTGCACGTGGTTGATTGTATCCTTGTTGCTTGTTTGTCTTGTTTGGGTAGAGCCGGGAGACGAGTTCGCTAACGAGGAGCCCATTGAGTTTGCTCTTGAGGATCCAGTCAACTCTGACAACTATGCAGGCAAGATGATCATACCCTCGAAATCACTACTATCTTTGCTATGCTAGTTTGCTCGCTCTTTTGCTATGCCATTGCTACGATGCCTACCACTTGCTTGCCAGCCTCCCAAATTGCCATGTCAAACCTCTAACCCACCTTTATCCTAGCAAACTGTTGATTGGCTATGTTACCGCTTTGCTCAGCCCCTCTTATAGCGTTGCTAGTTGCAGGTGAAGATTGGAGGCCGTTCCTTGTTGGAACATTTATTTACTTGTTGGGATATCATTATATTGCTATGTTATCTTAATGCATCTATATACTTGGTAAAGGGTGGAAGGCTCGGCCTCTCGCCTAGTGTTTTGTTCCACTCTTGCCGCCCTAGTTTCCGTCATATCGGTGTCATGTTCCCGGATTTTGCGCTCCTTACACGGTTGGGTTATAATGGAACCCCTTGATAGTTCGCCTTGATTAAAGCTTTTCCAGCAATGCCCAACATTGGTCTTACCATTCGCCACCTAGCCTTTTCTTTCCCTTGGGTTCTGCAGACTCAAGGGTCATCTTATTTTAACCCCCCCCCCCCGGGCCAGTGCTCCTCTGAGTGTTGGTCCAACCGAGCGATGTCCGGGGCTACCAGGGGCAACTCTGGGCTGGCCTACCCGACGTCTTGCTCATTTGAGTGTGCCCTGAGAAAGAGATATGTGCAGCTCCTATCGAGATTTGTCGGCATATTCGGGCGGTGTTGCTGGTCTTGTTTTAACCCGTCGAAGTGTCTTGAGTTACCGAGATACCGAGTCTGATCGGAACGTCTTGGGAGGAGGTCTATTCCTTCGTTGACCGTGGGAGCTTGTCATGGGCTAAGTTGGGACTCCCCCGTAGGGATTGAACTTTCGAAAGCCGTCCCCGTGGTTATGGGCAGATGGGTATTTGTTAATGTCCGGTTGTAGATAACTTGAACCTTAGTTAATTAAAATGAATGAACTGAGTGTGTTACCTTGATGGCCTCTTCTCGGCGGAGTCCGGGAAGTGGACATGGTGTTGGAGTAATGTTTTTGCAGGTTGTTCTATAGCTTCTCGCTCGTGCTTTCCTCCTCTTCTTGCTCTCTTTTGCGAATAAGTTAGCCACCATACTTGCTAGTCGCTTGCCGCAGCTCCACTCATATTTTACCTTGCCTTACCTATAAGCTTGAATAGTCTTGATCGCGAGGGTGCGAGATTGCTGAGTCCCCGTGGCTCATAGATTACTATTACACCAGATGCAGGGCCTGATGATTCCGCTCCAGGAGACGCGTATGAGCTCAAGTGGGAGTTCGACAAAGACTCTCAACGGTACTATGTTTCCTTTCCCGATGATCAGTAGTGGTGCCCAGTTGGGGGTGATTGGGACCGTTGTCGCATGTTGGGTTCTCTTTATTTTGGCGCCGTAGTCGGGCCATGAGTGTTTTGGATGATGTAATGTTATTTATGTACTTGATTGACGTGGCGAGTGTAAGCCAACTATGTTCTCCCCTTTATTATTCATATTACATGGGATGTTGTGAAGATTGCCTAACTTGCGACATATGCCTTCAATGCGATTATGTCTCTAAGTCATGCCTCGATAGGTGGGAGCTATAGTCGCATCGAGGGTGTTACAGCCTCGACCCCGTGGAGAGAGATATCCCACCCCGCCGCCAGTGGTGCACCCGACTCTCAGCGGCTGACTAGGTCGCCGCGAAGGAGCCGGCGAGAACGACGCCCGCCATCGGATCGACCGCCTGGCGCGATCCCTGGCGCTGGAAGAAGAAGACGATGTTGGTCCGCCTTGCTTCGGCCCCCGCATCCGCGACGAGCCCTTCCCCAAAGGGTTCTCGCTCCCAAGAGACACGCCCAAGTACAACGGCTCCGTGAAGCCGGAAGATTGGTTGATCGACTACTCCATGGCGGTTAGCATAGCCAACGGCAACCGACGCGTTACCATGAAGTACGTGCCCCTCATGCTGCAAGGCACGGCGCGGACCTGGCACAACAGCCTCAAGCCGCGCAGCATCAACAGCTGGCTAGATTTCACCGAAGCTTTCATCCGCAACTTCACCAGCACCTACAAGCGGGCTCCCAAGCCCAGACAGCTCTCCTTGTGCGTACAAGGCCCCGCCGAGTCCACTCGCGACTACCTCACACGTTGGGCCGAGCTCCGCAACTCTTGCGAAGGGGTGCACGAGGTGCAAGCCATAGAATACTTCACAGCCGGATGCCGAGAAGGCACCCTCCTCAAGCACAAGCTCCTCTGCGATGAGCCGACTAACCTCGACGAGCTTCTGGACATAGAGGACAAGTACGCCACCGCCGACTCCTCGATGAAGACCGAGCTTTAGGTAGACGCGTCCGGAAAAGTACTCAACCCGGCGCCCAAGACGACGGCTGGGGATTCCGGCCGACGCCCACACTCGAACGACCACAAGCGCAAGGGCCCCGTGCCGCCTCCCGCCAGTCAGCAGGTGGCCACAGTTGAAGACGTGCCGCCTGAAGGGCGACCCGCGCCCAAGAAGCCCAAGGGTGGCAGGCCGGCTTGGCAGCCGACCTTCTCCTATGAGCAAACTCTCGACGCCCCGTGCAAGTTCCACAGTTGCGCGAAGCTGTCCAACCACACAACCCGGACGTGCCATTGGCTCACCCGAATCTCCAAAGGCGAGGGGCTCACGCCGCCTCCGCCTGCCAGCCCGCCGTCTCCGGCTCCGCCGCCTCCGGCCGCTGGGCCCGCAGTCGGAGCTGTGCATGACGAATTCCCCGACGAGCAAGCAACCTACATCGTCTTTACAAGCCAGCCCGAAGACCGGCGCGGCAAACGCCGAGAGCACCAGGAAGTCAGCGTGGTCGCTGCCAACCCCGCCGGACACATGCATTGGTCAGAAAAACCCATCAGCTGGAGCCGGGCCGACCATCCAGAGGTGATGCCGCCTCCCGGTTCTTATGCGTTGGTACTGGAAGCCACCCTTGCAACGGACAGACGCGCCGCCCGCTTCTCCCGCATGCTGATAGATGGCGGGAGCAGCATCAACATCCTGTACCGTGACAACCTGGAGAAGCTAAATGTCAAGACGAAGCAGCTCATGCCTACTCGGATAGTGTTCCATGGCATCGTACCCGGCCTGTCCTGCGCCCCCATTGGCAAGATCAAGATTGATGTCCTCTTTGGGGACAAGGAGCATTTCCGCCGGGAAGCAATATGGTTTGAAGTGGTGGACCTGGAGAGCCCTTACCATGCATTGCTTGGCCGACCTGCCTTGGCCAAATTCATGGCAGTTCCCCACTATGCATACCTCAAGATGAAGATACCAAGCACCAAAGGCGTCATCACCGTAGCTGGCGATTACAAAAAGTCCTCTAAGTGCGCGGCAGCCGGCAGCAGGCTGGCCGAGTCCCTTGTGATTGCCGAGCAAAAGAAGATGTTGGACCGAGTCGTGGCCATAGCCGGCAAGCAGTCGGCCGTGTCCCCCGACCCCAAGGAGCATGATGCTCAAGGATCTTTCCAGCCGGCCAAGGAGACGAAGAAGATACCTCTTGACCCCGAGCACCCAAAGAGGTTTGCCGTCATCGGGGCAAATCTGAACAGCAAATAGGAAGGCGAGCTCACCGATTTCCTCCTTGAGAATCGGGACATCTTTGCATGGTCCCCCAAGGACATGTCGGGTGTTCCGAGGAAATTCGCCGAGCACAAACTACACGTCCGAGAAGACGCAAAGCCAGTCAGACAACCCCTTCGCCGACTGTCGGATGTGTATAGACTACACAAGCCTCAACAAGGCCTGCCCCAAAGATCCATTTGCCCTGCCAAGGATTGACCAAGTGATAGACTCCACAGCCGGATGCGAGCTGTTGAGCTTCTTGGATGCTTACTCAGGATATCACCAGATAAAGCTGGATCCGAACGACCACTTGAAGACCGCCTTCATCACGCCATTTGGAGCCTTCTGCTACCTGACTATGACATTCAGCTTGAGAAATGCCGGTGCCACTTTTCAGCATTGCATGCAGAAGTGCCTCCTCAAGCAACTCGGCAGAAACGCTCACGTCTACGTGGACGACATCGTGGTGAAGACGGAGAAGCGCGGCACCTTGCTGGGAGACCTCAAGGAAACGTTTGAGAACCTACGCCGGTTCCAAATCAAGCTCAACCCCGAGAAATGCGTGTTCGGAGTGCCAGCCGGCCAGCTCCTAGGCTTCCTGGTCTCCGAACGTGGCATCGAATGCAACCCGGTGAAGATCAAGGCCATCGAGAGAATGGCGATCCCCACCAAGCTTCGAGACATCCAAAGGTTCACCGGATGCTTGGCCTCCTTGAACCGCTTCATCAGCCGGCTCGGAGAGAAAGCTCTCCCCCTCTACCGCCTCATGAAGAAGAGCACTCACTTCGAGTGGAACGACCAGGCCGACCAAGCTTTTCGCACGCTGAAGAAGATGCTGGCCACGCCGCCCGTCCTGGCGGCGCCGACTGAGAAAGAGCCCATGCTCCTTTACATTGCCGCAACCAGCCGGGTGGTCAGCACCGTCATCGTAGTCCAACGCCCAGAAGAAGGCCGAGCCCAGCCGGTCCAGAGGCCGGTGTATTATTTGAGCGAGGTGCTGTCCGCTTCAAAGCAGAACTACCCGCACTACCAGAAGATGTGTTACGGCGTGTACTTCACCGCCAAGAAGCTGAAGCCCTACTTTCAAGAGCATCTCGTCACGGTCGTATGCACCACCCCGTTGGCCGAGATCATAGGCAGCGGGGACGCATCCGGCCGGGTGGCGAAATGGGCCATCGAGCTGGCCCCTTACACAATCTTCTACCAGCCCCGCACCGCCATCAAGTCCCAAGCACTGGCCGACTTCCTCGTCGACTGGGCCGAGACCCAGTACCTGCCGCCGGCTCCCGACTCCACCCATTGGCGCATGCACTTTGACGGGTCCAAGATGCGCACCGGCTTGGGAGCCGGCGTCGTCCTTACCTCTCCCAAAGGCGACAAGCTCAGATACACGCTACAGATCCACTTTGCCACCTCCAACAACATGGCCGAGTACGAGGCGCTCATACACGGGCTCCGGCTTGCCAAAGAACTCGGCATTCGCCGGATCCTATGTTATGGCGACTCGGACCTAGTGGTTCAGCAATCATCCGGCGACTGGGACGCCAAGGACGCAAATATGGCAAGCTACCGCTTCCTGGTCCAACAACTCAGCGGATACTTTGAAGGATGCGAGTTCCTCCACGTACCGCGAGCCGACAACGAGCCAGCCGATGCCCTGGCTCGAATAGGCTCTACTGGGCAAGCAATACCAACCGGCGTCGCTCTACAACGCCTCCTCAAGCCATCTATCAAGCCGTCTCCAGATTCCGATTCCATCTTCGTGCCGCCTGACCCCGACGCGGCCGGGTCCGGCTCGAAGAACCAAGCAGGCGACCCCGAGACTTCCGCAGCCGGCTCGGGGACTGCCACACCCGGCTCGGGGACTGCGGTAGCCAGCCCGGGGACTGCACCAGCACAATAGCCGGCAGCCGACTCCAGCATTTCACCACCCAGCCCGCCCACCCTGGTGGCAGTAGCCACATTGGCAGTAGGAGAAGTCGCGGCTCTGTCATGGGCTCAGTCCATCCTCAACTTCCTAGTAAACCAAGATCTGTCGGCTGACGAAACAGAGGCAAGACAAGTCCAACGTCGAGCCGGAGCATACACAATCGTCAACAGAGAACTAGTCAAGCGCAGTGTCACTGGAGTCCTCCAATGGTGCGTCGAGCAAGAGAAGGGCATTGCAATCCTCAGAGACATTCACCAAGGAGAATGCGGCCACCATGCGGCCTCAAGATCACTCGTCGCCAAAGCCTTCCGCCATGGTTTCTTTTGGCCGACTGCTTTGGATGATGCCAAGGAATTAGTTAAATATTGCAAAGGGTGCCAACTCTTCAGCTCCAAGCAACACATGCCGGCTTCGGCACTCAAGACCATTCCCGTCACCTGGCCCTTCGCCGTTTGGGGACTGGACATGGTGGGCCCATTCAAGACGGCGCGCGGCGGCATGACGCATTTGCTCGTCGCCGTGGACAAATTCACCAAGTGGATTGAGGCAAAGCCGATCAAGAAGCTGAATGGGCCGACTGATGTGACATTCATCGCACACATAACAACTCGGTATGGTGTGCCACACAGCATCATCACCGACAATGGCACGAATTTTGCCAAAGGAGCCTTGGCACGTTTCTGCGCAGCCCAAGGTATCCTGCTGGACCTAGCGTTCGTCGCCCACCCGCAGTCAAACGGCCAGGTCGAGCGAGCCAACGGCCTCATCCTCTCCGGCATCAAGCCCCGACTGGTCATACCACTGGAGCGTTCAGCCGGCTATTAGCTCGACGAGCTGCCGGCCGTCCTCTGGAGCCTGCACACTACACCAAACAAGTCAACCGGCTTCACCCCTTTATTCCTCGTGTATGGTGCCGAGGCGGTCATCCCAACTGACATCGAGTTCGACTCGCCTCGAGTAACCATGTACACGGAAGTGGAGGCCAAGGAAGCACGAGAAGACGGCGTCGACTTGCTGGAAGAAAGCCGGCTGTTAGCCCTCAGCCGGTCTGCCATCTACCAGCAGGGCCTGCGCCGCTACCACAGCCGGAAGGTCAAGCCAAGATCCTTCCAAGAGGGCGATCTTGTGCTCCGGCTGATCCAGCAAATAGCCAGCCAGCACAAGCTCTCGGCCCATTGGGAGGGCCCATTTGTCATCAGCAGAGCCTTAGGCAACGACTCCTAGTACCTGATCGACGCACAGAAGCCGAAGGCACGAAAGAGAGACGACTCCGGCAAGGAGTCGGAACGACCATGGA
Source organism: Triticum dicoccoides (assembly GCF_002162155.2). Taxonomy (NCBI): domain Eukaryota; kingdom Viridiplantae; phylum Streptophyta; class Magnoliopsida; order Poales; family Poaceae; genus Triticum; species Triticum dicoccoides. Next base: position 406,085,372 of record NC_041390.1, on the reverse strand, counting down.
ACGCCAACCTCCTTCGAAAATTTTACAACTAAAATGCAGTATGTATCACGCTAACTTTTGTACTAAGTACGAGACAATAGGCCCCCCGAGGAGGGCTCGGGGATTGCCATCCTTTATCTATGAATGAAAAGTATCATGCTTATGACATTGTCATTTCATTTACTTGTTCCATCCGGCACCGGGTTCAACTAGTCGGCCCGGGGACTGGCCGACTAGAGTTATATTAGAAGTCCTACCCGCGGTCAGACAAGTAGTGTGCCGACACCCAGGCTTAGCTCTTGCCAAAGTCACAGTTCGAAGAACCGGCTGTCCGGCTGGCAAGAGTCAAAAGCAGGAAAAGATGCCCACACGAAAAACGCCCAGGGACCATCGGTTTGCCGCCTACCACCGACCGACTACTAGAGTAGCCGGCCGGCCGGTTTCCACTCACTTCACTTCAATCCAAGAAAGCTCGAGTACTTGCCTCCCCAAAGAGGGAAGGCGGCAAAGGAAAAAGCCTAAGCATAAAAAGCATACGCGAATGGAAACCAAACATGCACATAATAATATTTACATAAAAGACCTCCGAGAGGCCAGCATTCAACATAGTTTCGATACACCCCCAGTGGGTGGAACTGCGAAAGCTTAATAAAGATTGTTCAAAAGACAACAAGCAGGAAAAATAAGGACGAGCCGGGCTGGTCGGCGGAGACGGTTGTGCCGGCTGAAGGAGCGGCCGGCTGGCGAACCTAGGCTTGATCACCGCCTCCCGTAGAGGGCGCGCTTCCACGCGCCTCGTTGCCGGAGGCACGGTCAGCTTGAGGTCGGCCGGTTGTTCCACTAGCCGGCTCGACGTCTTCGCCGTCCTCTTCTTCGTCATCCTCGCCCTCCTCGCTGGAGGCGATCTCCTCTTCCGAGTCTTCGCCCACCACCGGGTTCAGCCCAAACCACTCCTCGGCTGGGCAACACCGTCATCATTGATTTCAGGTGCAAAAACGCTGATGTCGGTGCACTCGGCGATCGTCGAAGCACGCTGGGCGATAGCCGGCCGCACCTCCTTCAGCTCCGCGTCGGCCTCCAGCCGCCAAGTGCGCAGCTGGTCCAGCTTCAGCCCTGGGTACCAAGCCCGAACGAACTCCAATGCCTGCCCGGCTCCGAGACGGGCCGCCGGCGCCTTCCAAGCTTCAAAGTGACCGACTGCGACCTCCAGCCAGTCGGCAGTCCGGCTTGGGGTGCGGGGGATCGTCTCACCGGGCCAGAGGGCGACCAACACCTGTGCCCCGGCACGTTGGAGCCGGCGAAGCATCCGATGAGCCGGCTGCAACCGCGCCTGGACAGCCAAGAGCTGCTCCTCAAGCGTCCGGTTCGCGTCCGGCGCGATGTTGGCCCCTGCCTGACGGCGCGCCTCGCGATGGGCCTCGATGCTTTGGGCGGCGAAGGCGGAGTAGCCGGGAAAGTAGTCTGCACAAGGAAAAAGGCAGCAGCACAAGTTAGGCCAAAAACCAGGTGCCAAGGGGCAGGAGAGGAGCGAGGAAGGCGGCTTACCGTTGATCAAGTCCTCGATGCGGCCGAAGCCTTCATCCAGTGCTCGCCGGGTCTCAGCCTAGCTCGCCGCCTCGGTCTCAAACTCTGCCTTCAGGGCGGCCTCTCTATCCTGCGCTTTCTGCAGGGCCGCCTTGTGGCTCTTCTCTTGGTCAGCCAGCTTCTTGGCCAGGCGGTCATGCTCCTGGACCAAGGCAGCGTGCTCAGCATCCTTGGTACGAAGGGCGGCCTGCGCTTCACCGAGCTCCCTCCTCAAGTCGGCGTTGGCCCCTGAAAGCGCGAAAGAGAAAAGAAAACCAATAAGGTAGTCGTCAAGAAAGATCCGACCCGACTGCGCAGCAGTCGGCCCGAATCTCGGGGACTACAACCAGTGGGTGCGCTGACGCGCCCCCACAGGAGAAAGACAAGATCAAGCACTTACTTCGGCTGTTGGCCAGGTCGTCGGTCTTCCGACCCAACTCCTGAGCCTGGGAGTTGAAGGCGGCAGCACGGGAGTTATGATATTCCTGGAAGTTCAGACAGGAAGCAAAAATAAGGTAGTCGTCAAGAAAGATCCGACCCGACTGTGCAGCAGTCGGCCCTAATCTCGGGGACTACACCCAGTGGGTGCGCTGACGCACCCCCACGGAAGAAATCAAGAGACCATAGCGGCCAAGAATGAAAAACTCACCCGGATGACGGCCCGCGTCGACAGGAACTCCTGGGTGTACTGCTGTAGCAGGGCGGCCTGAGCTTGAAGCCGGCTCCAGACCTCTTGAGCCGCCGCATTTAGCTCGCTAGTCCCCCCGCTGGGAGTCCACTCGGACGTGGCAGTGTTGGCCGTCTCCAGAGCCTCCACCGACTGACCGGCACCCGCAACTCGGCGCGACTCCGGTGGAGCGGCGCCTCCCCCTGCGCACCGACGCGTCATCGGCTGCACCTCGAGGCCGGCTCTGTCGTCCGGCTCACCCCCGGCCGGCTCCTCTGGCGCCACTGACGATTGGCCGCCTTGGCCCGCTCCGGTTGGCGCTGCCGGCGGCGCTCTCCCCGCGAGGACCACGAGGTCCTCCCTCCTCTCCATCAGCGGCGGGTCTTGGATGATTTCCTCCGCCACGGGTAATGGGGTGTCAGGGGCCACGGCTCGGAGGGGGATGGCGAGTAGCGGAGGCTGGTTACGCGAACCCTCCGCCTCCGACTCCGCGGTCGCCGCCTCCGCCTGAGCCTTGACTGCCGCGTCGGCCTGCTCCCTCGCCACCTGGGCGGCCGCTTTTTCCGCCGCCTCGCGCTCCTCCCGCGCCTCACGGGCGTTCCGCTCTGTGGCCTCCCTGAGGTCGGCGCGGGGGTCCACGCGGCGGGAGCCCGAAGACCCTCCGGTCGGCCCAACTATGGAGCCGCCCAGACCCCGCTCAAGGGAAAGCGGCGCCCTGTCCAGCAAGCGGGAAAAAGTTAAGAAGAATGTTCGAACAAGAAGAGAATGATGAAGAGCATGTGACCAGGCAATCGACGACTTACGCTGAGACCGCCTGAGGCTGCTTCACCGCCTTGCGAAAGCGGGCCGCCTTCGCGGTCGCCTCATCTTGTTTTGTCGCCGCAGTGGAGGCTTTGGACTTCTTCGGCCGACTGCCGAAGAGGATTGACACGGCCCGGCACTTCTGTGCGCCGCCGCTGGCAGCCGGCACGGTGGACGAGCCCGCGCCTTGATGGTTGGCCGCCGGCTGGCGACGCGGGACGACTTCGGCTTCGGCGTCATCCGGCCAGTCCTCGAAGCTGGCAGTGAGCCTTGTGCCTCCGGGCTCGGCGTCGTCCCCCACGACAGCGTCTTCCATGGCGGCCGCCCCCAAGTCCGGGTCGTCGACGTTGTCCACCGTGTGATCGGGGACGTACTCGCGCTCTATCCCTCCTGCCCCAGTCGTCGGCGGAAGAAGGGGGTTCTGCTAAGAAGAACCGACCAATCAGAAGCCGGCCATCATAAAGCCGGCTACCAACGGAAAGAAGAAAGAGAGGAAGGCTTACCACGGGCGAGGGTTGGCGCGAGAATACGGCGCCTTGCCGTATCGCCAGTCCTCGGCGAGCTTGCAATTGGAGATATAATTTACCATGCATGACACCTCTGCATGAGGCATCTCCCTGGTGCTCAGCCGGCTTGGGTCGAAGCGGCCGCTCATCTGGCACATCATGTGGGGCCGGCTTTGGAGAGGAGATATCCGGCGCTCCACGAAGGCGGCCACCAAGTCGGCCCCGCTCAAGCCTTCCGACTAGATCATCACCCGAAGATGGGAGACGGCAGCGTTGCCGGCCTGAGATAGTGACCGGGACCGGAAACTCCATGAGGGCTGCCTCCCAGTTGGCGGGCCGGCTACATAAGCCGGCAGGTTGACGTGGTCTCCTTGCTGGGCGACGTTCTTCACATAGAAGTATGACTTCTACCAGATCTTCACCGACTGGATCAGGGGGATGGGCGGGAATGGGTTGTTCTCGCCCGCCCTCCTCATGGCGATGAAGGCCCCGCAGGGTGCGGGCACGCCTGCGACGATGGTGCCGAGTTTGCTCTGGAAGAATTCCCCCCAGAGCTCCAGCGTGGGGAGCAGCCCCAAGAAACCTTCGCAGAGAGAGACGAAGGCCGACAGCAGCATCACCGCGTTGGGCGTGAGGTGATGCGACTGAAGATTGTAGAACTCGAGGAAGGAGCGCAGGAACCCGCTCGCCGGAAGGCCGAAGACGCGCAGGAAGTGCGAGCGGAAGACGACCCGCTCGCCCTCCTCCGGTGCCGGCGAGATCTCCGTCTCTGGCGCCAGGCGGACCCGCACGAGGTTGGCGTCGGGCAGGCGCTGAGTCTGGCGGAGGAACTCAACATGGTCCTTGTGGACGTTGGAGCCGTCCCACGAGCTCGACAGCGCCATGCGAGCAAGACGATGTGGCGGCGCGGCGGCGCTGAGACGGGAGGCTGCGGCGGCAACGACAGGAAGAAAGTAGGACGAGAAGGGGCGGAGCGAGAGAGAGCGTGTGAACCTCTGTCGCTGCCCCTCCTCCCCCTACTTATAGGCTCGCGTGGCGGAGCCGAGGAGGCGCGGCGTGGGGAAACATGGGGATCGATCGTGCCCACTCCCCCACGTCCCGCGTTTATTACGCCCTAACTGCGAAATAAAATCGCCGCGGGAAGGCAAGCGGTCCATGTGGGCCACGGAAGATCCACGCTCGGATCGAGGCCTGCGAGTGGCGGGCCCGGGCCTGCGGTGACGTCCCGTCGCGTGCGTGCGTTGGCAGGATTTCCTCGCCACATGGCCCGCATTCCCGCCTACGAGAACCGGAGCTCTCTGAAGTCGGCGCGCACAAGCAAAGCCAGCCCCGCGGGATAGGAAGCTGACCAAGCTTCTCGTCCCCTTATCAGCCTCGAAGCTCGCTCAGCTTCGGGGACTACTGTCGGAGTAAATAGCCATGGGTAGCCTAGCCGGCTTCCCCTGGCCCTTCTGAAAAAATTACGAGCCCGTCCGGCTCTCAAGAATCCAAGACATGGAGCTGCCTTCCCCTTGCTGGCTGCCACCCAGGCCGGCTTTCGGAAGGCGGTCCGACTTTAGCCCTCATGAAGAAAGCCATGGGAGGGCCGACTTCGAGAAGCCGGCCGTCAGGAGGCCGACTCCAAGAAGCCGGCTCCCACAAAACGGTCAAGACCGTACCCTCAAAGTTTGCACCCACCTAACGGCGATGCGACGGGGCGTGGCTACAGTGAGGCCAGCCACCCCCGAATCCCGGAGCACGCCTGGCACAGTGCACCGTACGGGTGGCCTTGACCCGTCCGGCGCGACACTGTTGCCACGTTGCCCCTGATGTCATCCATGGCGGGCTATCAGTACGGCCCCCGGGCGGTGGGCCCCTTCGGGCAGAGAGACACCCGAAGGCGGCCATGCCTCCCCTAGTCGGCCCAAGACGGAGCCGGATCCCCGCAGCCGGCTTGCCTCCTCCCTCGAAGGAGACGCCCCATTAAGGAGACAAGACACGGTGAGGTTACAGCAATCGCCCGCCGGGCGGCGGCACTATAGCCACGCCTACCACGACGAAGCCCACGTCACCAAGATGGAGAACCAGTAACCCGCCGCCAACCAGGTCCTGGACAGTGGGGCCTGCCTATCGACCAAGGGGCCGGCAGCCGGCGGGACCCACCAGTCGGCGGGCCCCAGCAGCTGGCGCAGAAGCCGGCGAGCGCAGTCACAAACGGCTGGGCCCCGCGCCAAGTCGGATTACCATTGTACCCCCGGGGGGTAGGCCTATATAAACCCCCCGGGGCACCCATGCAATGGGTTGGACCCTCAGCTAGTTTTAGACACCGCACGAGGAGAAGAAGCAAGCTAGCCGTGCCCTTCTTCCTCCTCCCACCGAACAGCTCAAGGAGCATTGTGTAGCTACTTGTCCATCTAGTGATCATGCAGAGACCCCGCAGAGCAGCAGTAGGGGTGTTATCTCCACGGAGAGCCCCGAAGCTGGGTAAGATTCGCCGGCGTGCATGCCTTCACCTCATCCCGTTTCCAGGCACCGGCGACGTCTTACTGGCTCCCACAATGATAAGCCACCCGTTGGCATATGTCACACCTACCACCCGACAACAACGGTTTGCTAGGACAAAGTTGGTTAGAGGTTTGACAAGGAAATATGGAAGTCATGATATAGCAAGTGATAGGTATTGCAGCATAGCAAAAGAGCGAGCAACTAGCAAGCAAAGATAGAAGTGATTTTGAGGGTATGGTCATCTTTCCTGAGATCCCGCAAGGAAGAAGAACGAGTCCATAAAGAAGACAAACGGGCGTAGTCGAACGAATCCTCACAAACGCAATATTAACAGAACTAGCTGGAAGAAGCAACACCGGAAAGAAGCAAACAACAGAGTAAACAACCGTTACATAAACATGTCATGATGCACAACCAAGTATGATGCATGTCCGGTTTAAAGAGGCATGGTATGGCAAAGAGCACAAACAACACTACAAGTTAAGTGGAGCCCAATATGCAACGGGTTGCATATTGATGGAACACCACATCAATTATTTAGTTCTCTCTCGTTTAGGTACTCAACAATATTAAATGTTGATAATCATGGCAAGAGGTGGAGCATAAGTAAGCTAAACATTTAGGCAAGTTTAAATGAGGTCGGAACAACAAGCAACAATTCCGGTAAAACCTCATATGCATTTATCAATTTGGTGCAACAACAATTTTAAACATTTAAATGTTATTATCATGATGCAAATGACATATGCAAGTTTTATGCAAGTTTTATGAAAATATTGATAAGAGCATTCTGAACCATTTGTCACCATCACGGAAAGAAAGGGGTGCCACAACGACGAAACAGAAATGATGCCGCGACAACATTCTGATAATCCGGTAGCTCACGAGGATACCGGTGCAAAAGGAAATGGGTGCGAGTGTGTCATGCAAGAAGATGGGGTGCTCCCGGATTCTGGGTTCCCACATGACGGTGGCAAGGCAAAAGAGGGGCTTCGTGCAACGAACAACTTTGACATGGAGCAACACACGGTCCAACTCATACATCGCAAGCATTCCTCCACGGGCGTCGTCTCGGAGGTATACCTTCGAAGCATGCGTTTTGGGCGGAACGAGTTCGTAGAGGGAAGTAGGCGTTTCTTGCGACGGTAGTGGAAGTAGAGGTTCACGAGTCAAAGAGGAAGTAGTCGTTCATGTTCGAGGAGCGGTACTGGTACACGGTCATCATCGAACTTGGCGTCACATCATGTAGTCGTACACATTCCGTAGATGTTCATGTTATCGGTGTCGTGGTACTTGGGGTCTTCGGACTTGCCGGTCCCATTCTTGCGATAGTCGTAGTGGAAGTAGTAGTGCTATCGTTCATCTATTATCATCGGGACGGTAATGGAAGTAGACGCACACGACGTCTTGTCGAAAATCACGGCGGCGGTAGTTGAAGTAGTGGTTCCCGTTCCATAGTCGAACTTGTCGAATCCGAACTCTCCGAGGGTCGTCGTGGTACTTGACGATATCCAGAACAATCTTGTGACTTGCCGGTCTCGACGAACCGTCGGGGTACTTCGTCTCGGGTTTTGGCGATGGTAGCGGAACTTGGCGATCCGGAGGGTACCCTTAAGTTGTCGTGGGAACTTGATGAATCCGAGGTCTTCAGGCGTCATGGTACTTTGTGGCCAAGTGAGCTCAGGAAGACTTGTGTATTTGCGTAGTCGTACACGGACATTTGACTGCGGTCTTGGCGGCATGAGCAGGGGCCACCCGAACTCGGCAGGAGGCAAAAGATGAAGCAAAGTGCTCATGCTCAGGGACGTTGCAACAACAGCAGCAGCCGGAAGTGCACGCGGAAGGAATGGTCGGTCCCAGGATGGATGCAGGGAGCAGCAGGGGAGGTCACAGAGGTGAGCTCATGGCCAACAGCAACAACAATGCGTGGAACGGGACGGAGCCGGCGTGTTCGAGGCGGAGGTCGCCGGATCCTGCGAGGAACTCGAACGGCGGCGATGGCAGGCCTTGGCGCGAGCGAAGGGCATGGGGGCGGCGCTGGTTCTCTCCTCCAGCCAAGCAAGACGACGGGCGAATGGGCGACCTTCGTTGGCGGTGGAGCTAGGCCTCACCGGAGCAGGGGGGCCTTGGGCGTCATGGGGCGGCGCTTGGAGCTCGGGGCAGAGGAGTTAGAGCGCGGGACGGCGGCCTGGAGACGCAAGGATGAGCCATGTCAATAGGGCGGCGCGGCTTTCCTTGCAAAGGAGGTCGAGGCAGGGGCGGTAGAGCAGAGGCTCGCCGGTGGGGCAGGGATGCGTCGCGGAGAGGGTGTGTGGTCATGGGGATCGGGATCCCCCTCCTGGTCGCATTGAGAGGTGAGGGAGTAGAGCAAGAGGAAGAGGTGGTAGGCGGCGCTGGAGGGAGATCGAGAGGGAGTTCGGGGAGAGGGCTGCGAGCGCGTATGTCTCCTGGCGGTGAAGGGAGAGCGAATTGGGAGAGGAGCTCGAGCAAAGGCTCGCTAGGGTTAGAGGTTAGGTTAGGTGGTCTTAGGGAGGATAGTGGGAAGCGGGCCGGCCTGGACTGAGGCCCAAGAGGCCGGCGGGGATGGACTGGGCCTAGAGAGGCCTGCTGGACTATGCTCTCTCTCTCTCCCTCTTCTTATTTCTTCTTTATTTCCTGAATAACAAATAAACCGAGAAATAAGAAAACCAGAGAGAGATAGGAGAAGAATTTGAGCAGGGCGCCAATTTTCTTAGAATCATAAAGAGCATCTTGATCCAAGAAAAATACATTTGGCACCGTTTGGAAGGATTGCATTCGAACACATTTGAATGTGATTCAAATAAGTTTGAATTAGGAAAACATTTTCGGAGAGTCCAAAAATGTTCGGAATTTTTGAGGAGAACGGGAAAGCGAGGAAAGAAATTATGGGCAAAGTTTGGGGACCAAACTTGAAGTATAAAATACATGGAATTATTTTGCAAGTGTGTTAGAATATTTATTATAGCTCCCTAATAATATTGGGAGGATATGTGTTATAAAGAGAAAATCACCATGTGCATTTCCCTCGATTTAAATGGATCGAAGATCCATACAATTTATTTAGTTGAGTTGCAAAAGATTTATGAGATGATGGCATGATGACATGATGGAATGCAAAAAAAAGGGCAGGCACAAATGAAACACATGGCGAAACCCGGAACATATGGAAGTCTTCTTGAGCATCGGTCTCGGGGCGTCACAACACTCCACCACTACAAGAGGATCTCATCCCGAGATCTAGGATGGCACCGGAGAGAAAAGTAAGAGGAAGAGAAGAGGTAAAACTAAGTTGCTTCTTGACAATTGAGCGGAACCAAAGAACCTTGAGAGGTTGAACAAAACGAAAGAAAGAATACAACGAAGATGAACAAAGTCAAAAACACTCCGTTAGAAAAGAGGAACAAGGAACATTACTAGAAGCTTGTATGTTGAAAGACATCAGGAAAGGGTTGCAATGGACAAGAAGTACATGCAAGCACTCTGGTAGAAACGGGATGCAAGACTTGATAAGATGAAAAGAACTTGAGCAGAGGACAGAACACTCCGGTTAAAACAAGGTAGAGAAGGAATAAGACTGATATAATTTGGGCAGCACTCCGGTTGTAAATGGAAGGAATGGAACATGATCTTGACAAAACAAGATGATGGGTCGAAGAGAGCAACATCACAATGCCTCCGGAAGAAAAGAATTGAAGTTAGACCATTGTAATAAAAGAATGGAGTTCAAAAAGCCAACTTCTGCCACAAATGAGCTTGGAAAGCACCCTTCCAAGAAAAAAAAAATAACAAAGTTGTTGGAAAAACCAACAACGAAAAGGGTAAGCTTGAAGTGGGCTTATAGAAAACATCTCAAAACTATGAGGGGAAATTCTGCCACTAACGAAAAACAATAGATTGGATTGATATCACCAAGGAGATGAGAAACTTATTCACCGGCAGGATAAAAGAACTTGGGTCATTTATAAGCACCATAATAGCAACAATCCTTAGGGAAGGCTTAAGGTGAAACATGACAGAAGATAACTCCAATGAAGAGGTTGATGGATTTAAAATACCTCATTCTTAACGACATGTGAATCATGAAACATGAACTCAAATTATCAAGAATGACATAATACCACCTCCAATGATACGGAAGAAAGAATTACACTCCGGATTGCAAGATGAAGAATGCTTGAGCTCCTCTGAAAAGAATCTCAATGAACACTTCGAGAAGGAATTAAATCCTTGATGAACCATCATGTAGAGCCTCCATGAAGAACTCCGGTAACAAAAGGATGATCAAACGAAAGGAAAGAGAAGTTGAAAACACAAGGTGAAACCTTGCGATGATTTAGATGGAGCTTCGCGGCGAGATAAAGCAGAAAAACATGGCACTCCGGAAAAGAAAGATGAACAAAAGAAATCAAGAATTTTGATGAACCTCCGGAATAAGGAATTAATCACTTGGATGAAACAAGAATAAGAATTACATTATGCTTATCCTTCATCAATTAAATTGATGACAATCGACGGATTTGGCATACTACTTATTCTCGTGGAAAGGATTAAAGAGAGGTATAGCTTAAGTTGAGAAGGTCTTCAATGATCCACCGGTAGAATTTGGAAAGCACGAATGCATTGATATGATAAACGAAGGAAGAAGAAACTTGGAAGAACCACCGTAAGAATTGAACATGAGAATAGCAAAAGCGCAAATTCATCGGGAAGAATTGGAAAAAGAATGAAGATACCTGAAGGAATTTAGATACAAGAGAACGAATAGATCATGAGCGGATTAGAGGATATTTGAGCGATGCACCGGTAAGATTAGGAGAACGATAACTAAAAGTTGGGAATGAATAAAACGAAATGATGGCCTTTGGAGAATCAAACTGTAAAGACTCCTGAATTGCTCCGGATGGGTGAAAATAATTCTTACAATTGAAAAAAACCGAGAGGATGGCAACAAGCTCGAATCACGAATCTTGAGAGAACGGATAAGTTTGGAGGAAAAACTCTTCGATCTTCAAATGTTTAGAATGACGATAAGAAACACCACCATGAATTGTTGAGATACTTCGGGATGAAAATTAGAAAGGTTGAACCAACGATGAAAAGATTGATCGATCTTGGAGAATTTGGGCGTAACTCCGGGATGAAAAGAATTTGAACCAACATATGACTGAAGATAACTCATTCTTACGTCAAACTTCGAAAAGAATTTGGGCGTAACTCCGGAAAAAAATTAGAATAGTCAGGTAAGATCCTGGGAAAAGACCTGTGGGTTAGGGCCCACTCAAGAGAAACACCGTTGAAATGATTACTTGAAAAGGAGATAGCACCAGTTGAATTAAATGGCTTGAATAAGATAAGACCTCGAAATAGCTTGAACGATTGGGAATGGCAACGCGAATCTTTCAAGATATCTTCAGTACTCCGGAATAAATGGATAGTGAGAGGTGAATAAATAACAGAGTCTTCGATAAGAACTTCCAACATGAAAAGCATGTGAACGAAAGAAAATGATATGATCAACACCGAAAGCTTGAATTGGATCCACCGAAGAAGAAAAGAGAATGAAGAATGATAAACTAGAAGCTCTGTTAAAATCTTCATGAGAATCACCGGATAAGAATATTGACGGAAAAGAATGGAGAGATTTCACATGAATAAAATGGATACTTGATTAAGAAATCTGAGTCCTTGAAGAAACAAGGGTGGGAGGGCGGGACAACAAAGACAACTTGGGATGGATGAAACCATTGAGAAAGTTGAGATTGAATCTTGCGGATGTTGAAAATGAACGGATTCGGTTGAAGAGAAAACAGACCGGTAGAAAAGGATTGACATGACAATCGCTATTATCATGAAGGATTGGTATTCACATCAGAGTATGAGAACACCATTTAGGAAAGGTATGGAATCAACATTTGACATCGAAGCAACTCGAATACCACAAACACAACAAAACAAAGGATGGGCTTGCAAAATAAGCCGGAACAAACATATGATTGAGATTTTGTCCGAAGTTTTCGTGGTGGGGCCCACACGGGCTCGATAGTACAACACCATCATGTACAAGGCAGTGCACATGACATACGAAGCGTCCTCGAGTCAGCATAGCCAAGGAATCTTTAAGATGCAACGAGTCCACTGTAAAACTAACCGTGGATAGGCGGACCACTAGACGTCGAACCCCAATTTCATATCATACATCTGTCGGAAAGATATGCTAGGAGCTATTTGAATTCCCACTTATAAACTCCCGGAACTTTCTGGTTATGCAATCAGGTGTTGGGGATACAGGGGAAGCATAATATCTCACTCAAAACTAGCAATTCCTACATCTAGTTGTATCCATCCTTCAACACATAACCAAGAAACCTTCGGAAATCATTTACCTCAACCTTCGAAAAGCATCCGTTATACGAGTTATGGCAATACTCCTGAACTCCCGCCCCAGTACTAGGTGGCGTCGAGGTTATCTCACCAACAACTGCATAAAAGAGATTTTCGATGTCGGCGAAACTCAGGTATTCCAGAACTGCAACGATAAAATTGTGACGACAACACCTCAGAGCTCAACTCCCCGGGACACTGCCACAACCCCTAAATGTTAGGATGCACCAAGAACAATGTACTCGTCACAAAACCATCAGAACGATTCCAAGATGCCCGTGTGATCCTAAAAAAAATTTAGTGAAAATTTGAGAAGAGAAGAGTCAAAACTCTACGCCGGATGCCTCACTAGAGCGATGAAGGGACTGAGGAGTAAAAAGAATCCTACTCTCATATATATATAATCCTAAAAGACTCAAAACATTTTTCTAGACTCAACAACGCCAGTGATTCGAACAAGCAGGGGGCTCCTAAGTCGGGGAAGGCTCTAATTACCAACTTATAACACCCTCGATGCGGCTATATATCCCACGTGTCAGAGCATGACTTAGAGGCATAACCGCATTGAAGGTAATGTCGCAAGAGGGATAATCTTTACACATCCCATGTACTGAAATAGGAAAAGATAAAGGGTTGGCTTACAATCGCCACTTCACACAATACATGAATATAGCAATACATCATCCAGAATACAATCAAGGTCCGACTACAGAACCAAAATAAAAGAAGACCACCCCTAATGCTACAGATCCCCGATCACCCCAACTAGGCTCCACTACTGATCAACTTGAAACGAAACAACACAACGAACATGATCTTCACCGAGCTCCTCCTTGAGCTGGGTTGCGTCACCTGCACGGTATCATCGGCACCTGCAAGATGGTTTTGGAAGTAATCTGTGAGTCACGGGGACTCAGCAATCTCACACCCTCGCAATCAAGACTATTTAAGCTTATAGGTAGGGAAAAGGTATGAGGTGGAGCTGCAGCGAGCACTAGCATATATGGTGGCTAACTTACGCAAAGGAGAGCGAGAACATAAGGCAAAGCACGTTCGAGAATCTATGATCAAGAAGTGATCCTAGACTACTTACGTTCAAGCATTACTCCAACACCGTGTTCACTTCCCAGACACCATCGGAAAGAGACCATCACGGCTACACACGCGGTTGATGCATTTTAATTAAGATAAGTTTCAAGTTCTCTAGAACCGGACATTAAAAAATTCCCATCTGCCCATAACCGCGGGCATGGCTTTCGAAAGTTCAAAACCCTGCAAGGGTGTCCCAACTTAGCCCATCACAAGCTCTCACGGTAAACGAAGGATATTCCTTCTCCCAGGAAGACCCGATCAGACTCGGAATCTCGGTTACAAGACATTTTGACAATGGTAAAACAAGACCAGCAAAGCCACCCGGATGTGCCGACAAATCCCGATAGGAGCTGCACATATCTCGTTCTCAGGGCACACCGGATTGTCCAAACTTCCGGTAGGCCAGCCCAGAGTTGCCCCTGGTGGCCACCGGCGGCTGACAGCTTGGACCAACACTCAGAGGAGAACTGGCTCAGGGGTTTAAATAAAGATGACCCTTGAGTCTGCAGAACCCAAGGGAAAAAGGCTTAGGTGGCAAATGGTAAAATCAAGGTTGGGCCTTGCTGGAGGAGTTTTATTCAAGGCGAACTGTCAAGGGGTTCCCATTATAACCTAACCATGTAAGTAACGCAAAATCAAGGAACATAACACCGGTATGACAGAAACTAGGGCGGCAAGAGTGGAACAAAACACCAGGCATAAGGCCGAGCCTTCCACCCTTTACCAAGTATATAGATGGATTAATCAAATAAGAGATATTGTGATACCCCAACAATAAACATGTTCCAACAAGGAACAAACTACACCTTCACCTGCAACTAGCAACGCTATAAGAGGGGTTGAGCAAAGCGGTAACATAGCCAAACAACGGTTTGCTAGGACAAGGTGGGTTAGAGGTTTGACAAGGCAATATGGAAGGCATGATATAGCAAGTGGTAGGTATCGCAGCATAGCAAAAGTGTGAGCAACTAGCAAGCAAAGATAGAAGTGATTTCGAGGGTATGGTCATCTTGCCTGAGATCCCGCAAGGAAGAAGAATGAGTCCATGAAGAAGACAAACGGGCATAGTCGAACGAATCCTCACAAACGCAATGTTAACGGAACTAGCCCGAAGAAGCAACACCGGAAAGAAGCAAACAACAGAGTAAACAACCATCACATAAACATGGCATGATGCACAACCAAGTATGACGCATGTCCGGTTTAAAGAGGCATGGTATGGCAAAGATCACAAACAACACTACAAGTTAAGTGGAGCCCAATATGCAATGGGTTGCATATTGACGAAACACCACATCAATTATTTAGTTCTCTCTCGTTTAGGTACTCAACAATATTAAATGTTGATAAGCATGGCAAGAGGTGGAGCATAAGTAAGCTAAACATTTAGGCAAGTTTAAATGAGGCCGGAACAACAAGCAACAATTCTGGTAAAACATTTAGGCGAGTGTGTCATGCAAGAAGATGGGGTGCTCCCGGATTCCGGTTTCCCACATGACGGTGGCAAGGCAAAAGAGGGGCTTCGTGCAACGAACAACTCGGACACGAAGCAACACACGGTCCAACTCATACATCGCAAACATTCATCCACGGGCGTCGTCTCGGAGGTATACCTTCGAAGCATGCGTTTCGGGCGGAACGAGTTCATAGAGGTAAGTAGGCGTTTCTCGCGACGGTAGTGGATGTAGAGGTTCACGAGTCAAAGAGGAAGTAGTCGTTCATGTTCGAGGAGCGGTAGTGGTACACGGTCGTCATCGAACTTGGCGTCACATCGTGTAGTTGTACACATTCCGTAGATGTTCATGTCATCGGTGTCGTGGTACTTGGGGTCTTCGGACTTGCCGGTCCCGTTCTTGCAATAGTCGTAGTGGAAGTAGTAGTGCTATCGTTCATCTGTGATCATCGAGATGGTAGTGGAAGTAGAGGCACACGACGTCTTGTCGAAAATCACGGCGGCAGTAGTTGAAGTAGTGGTTCCTGTTTCATAGTCGAACTTGTCGAATCCGAACTCTTCGAGGATTGTCGTGGTACTTGACGATATCCAGGACAATCCTGTGTGACTTGCTGGTCCCGACGAACCGTCGGGGTACTTCATCTCGGGTTTTGGCGACGGTAGCGGAACTTGGCGATCCGGAGGGTACACTTAAGTCATCGTGGGAACTCGATGAATCCGAGGTCTTCAGGCGTCGTGGTACTTTGCGGCCAAGTGAGCTCAGGAAGACTTGTGTATTTGCGTATTCGTACACGGACATTTGACTGCAGTCTTGGTGGCTTGAGCAGGGGCCACCCGAACTCGGCAGGAGGCAGAAGACGAAGCAAAGTGCTCATGCTCAGGAACGTTGCAACAACAGCAGCAGCCGAAAGTGCACGCGGAAGGAATGGTCGGTCCCAGGCCGGATGTAGGGAGCAGCAGGAGAGGTCACAAAGTTGAGCTCATGGCCAGCAGCAACAACAACGCGCGGAATGGGACGGAGCCGGCGTGTTCGAGGCGGAGGTCGCCGGATCCCACGAGGAACTCGAACGGAGGCGATGGCAGGCCTTGGCGCGAGCAAAGGGCATGGGGGCGGCGCTGGTCCTCTCCTCCAGCGAAGCAAGATGACAGACGAATGGGTGACCTTCGTTGGCAGCGGAGCTAGGCCTCACCGGAGCAGGGGTGGCTCGGGCGTCATGGGGCGGCACTTGGAGCTCGGGGCAGAGGAGTTAGAGCATGGGACGACGGCCTGGAGACGCAACGACGAGCCATGTCAACAGGGCGGCGCGGCTTTCCTTGCAGAGGAGGTCGAGGCAGGGGCGGTAGAGTAGAGGCTCGCCGGCGGGGCAGGGATGCGCGGCGTCGAGGGTGTGTGGTCATGGGGATCGGGATCCCCCTCCTGGTCGTGCTGAGAGCTGAGTGAGTAGAGGGAGAGGAAGAGGGGGGTAGGCGGTGCTGGAGGGAGATCGAGAGGGAGGTCGGGGAGAGGGCTGCCGCGTGCGTCTCCTAGCGGCAGAGGGAGAGGGAATCGGGAGAGGAGATCGAGCAAAGGCTCGCTAGGGTTAGAGGTTAGGTTAGGTGGGCTTAGGGAGGATAGTGGGAAGCGGGCCGGCCTGGACTGAGGCCCAAGAGGCCGGCGGGGATGGACTGGGCCTAGAGAGGCCTGCTGGACTATGCTCTCTCTCTCTCCCTCTTCTTATTTCTTCTTTATTTCCTGAATAACAAATAAACCGAGAAATAAGAAAACCAGAGAGAGATAGGAGAAGAATTTGAGCAGGGCGCCAATTTTCTTAGAATCATAAAGAGCATCTTGATCCAAGAAAAATACATTTGGCACCGTTTGGAAGGATTGCATTCGAACACATTTGAATGTGATTCAAATAAGTTTGAATTAGGAAAACATTTTTGGAGAGTCCAAAAATGTTCGGAATTTTTGAGGAGAACGGGAAAGCGAGGAAAGAAATTATGGGCAAAGTTTGGGGACCAAACTTGAAGTATAAAATACATGGAATTATTTTGCAAGTGTGTTAGAATATTTATTATAGCTCCCTAATAATATTGGGAGGATATATGTTATAAAGAGAAAATCACCATGTGCATTTCCCTCGATTTAAATGGATCGAAGATCCATAAAATTTATTTAGTTGATTTGCAAAAGATTTATGAGATGATGGCATGATGACATGATGCAATGCAAAAAAAAAGGTCAGGCACAAATGAAACACACGGCGAAACCCGGAACATATGGAAGTCTTCTCGAGCATCGGTCTTAGGGCGTCACAACCATCCACTTGCCTCCCGCTCCGGACATGCTTGGAGAGGGTTGAGGAGAAGGATGTGGACTTGGGCGCTGGAGCTCGAATGCTCGAGAATGGATGAGCAAGGAGGAAGAAGGCGTGGGTAGAAAAAGGTGAACCCTTATCCCTTTATAAGGGCGAACTAAACTATGCACCCCCACTAGCCTGGTAAAACTCGCTTATCCCCCAAGCGCCGTAATTGATGGCGCGGTTGGGTTACCCACGTCCGTATTGAGGGGAATCCCGTAATAAGGGGACATGATCTCTGCTTCGACAAGACGTGCCTAGGAAACCGCCTCGCGAAACACGCTGAGGTTGGTTGTGAAAAACGATTCGAATGGTGACCTGGCCGTGGTGTGATGCCACATGGCGGAATGCGTCGGCAGATTAGATTTGTGAAAATATTATTCTCTCTATGGTTGTATGTGGAACTTGTTTTGCAGAGCCGGACACGATCCTCGTGTTCAAAATCTTCTATGAAGTATTCAGAGGAGGAACCCGCCTTGTAATGCCGAGGACAATCTGCGCGCCAGACTCATCGTCATTGAAGCCTGGTTCAGGGGCTACTGAGGGAGTGCTGGATTAGGGGGTATCCGGACAACCAGATTATATCCTTTGGCCGGACTGTTGGACTATGAAGATACAAGATTGAAGACTTTGTCCCATGTCCGGATGGGACTCTCCTTGGCATGGAAGGCAAGCTTGGCAATACGGATATGTAGATCTCCTTCCTTGTAACTGACTTTGTGTAACGCTAGCCCCCTCCGGTGTCTATATAAACCGGAGGGTTTACAACAACAATCATACTATAGGCTATCTTCTAGGGTTTAGCCTCTCTCATCTCATGGTAGATCAACTCTTGTAATACGCATATCATCAAGAACAATCAAGCAGGACGTAGGGTTTTACCTCAATCAAGAGGGCCCGAACCTGGGTAAACATCGTGTCCCCTGCCTCCTGATACCATCCGCCTTAGACACACAGTTCGGGAACCCCTACCCAAGATCCGCTGGTTTTGACACCGATAGGGGGCACGTATCAATGCAAAGCACGTGTCGGTAAATCATTTTCTGACAAACGTTCGCCACAAGCCTTTTCCTGACGAACGTCGTAAGAACCGTTAGATCGGCATCCGACAGAGTCAGTTTTGCCATGTCATTTAACAGAATAGCCACTCCTCCTACACACAAATCTTCCACCTGAGTGTTAGCAACTGCCGTATGCTCCCTCCGTTCCAAAATGCAGTGCATATAGCTTTATTGAAAATTCGAACCTCGCAAACTTTTACCGAGTTTTCGTGTACCAAATTGCCCATGTAGAATACCCTGTATATATCATTTCACTCATCTTCAAGATGTAACGAGAAAGATGGGGGAGGAGTCTATAAATAAAGACCATTGTATCACCTGCAGCAATTTCAACCATCCTTTGGTGTGGAGGAATATCATAGGAACTCCATATGATATGATTTTAATAGGATTTTTTCCTTTAGAGCGAATTGGTTCATAGGAATAGATTCATATACTCCACATTTCAAAGGAAATAAACATGATATCATTTGTATAGCTTTAGAGCCACTTGGTTCATATGAATGGATTCCTATACTCCCATAATTTCAAAGGAAAATAAACATTAGCGTATATTCAATAGAAAAGTTCCAATGATATGAACAAAATTACATCTCTTTTCTAATCCCTCATCATAGGAATTGAGATACATGTCATCTCTAGATTCAATAGAAAAGTTCCTATGATGTGAACCATATGACATCTCTTTTCCAATCCCTACTAATAGGAATTAAGATACTCCATGGCATCTCTTTCCCTACAACTTCAATGTATACATCTTCTTTTCCTAAATAGCTAGTACAACCCACTAGTAGTTTTTTCAAGACATGCAACTATGGCACAAGAACTATATAGTGTGCGAATAACTTTGAAAGATGGTCGCTGGATGAAGCTAATCCGACAGTGCAGAGATGGCAAATCTGAGCACTACTGGCCATTGGATATCATCAACATTCCACCAGATCTGCCACTTGTACAATTTAGAAGACTCCATGGTTGAACTTAAGCATAATGCACAAACCTCAAAACACAAGCACTTCTCCTTTGTTCTAGACTTCCATATCATAATTGATTTTTTATTCTAAATGAATTGCCATTATTTGTTTTTTACTTTATGCTTTGCAATGCATAACCCCATGAACATTCAAATTTTTATAAAACTAATTGATTTTTAATAAGATGAACTATAAGAACTAAATGAACATCTACATCATGCATATATGACTCAAAGGTTTACATGCTATAGTGTGTATTTATTCATAATTTGGTTTCTAAATCTCATGCGTTCAATGCATGTGTACCTTACTAGTTTTGAGAAGAGTAGCAAATTTCACGCGGCCCCAGGTATATCAAAATGCAGGGCCCATGCATCATTGCCTTTTGGTCGAACCTACGTCTACAATTTTTTGTACGTACTATATCTCCACTGGTCCCCGAACCCAACATGCTGCCTCGTTCCCCTAAAACCAAGCGGCCCAAACATATTTAAGGCGTCGACTCGAACTCAATACCTCTCTCGTTTACTACGACGTGGCCCCGCATGCCGTAGTAGTACTCCTACAAACCCTACCGCCGCACGCATCATTAGTTTTCTTCAAGAGGACGAGGCAGAAGCCAGTCTGTAGTGGAGGCACTTTCAAAAAAATGATTTGTATTGGAGACCCCTATGCTAGGGTGCCCTAGGTAGCTGCTGTTGTGGTTCTAAGTCTGACATTAGTGTAGGGGGGTAAGTATGGAGAGGCAAGATCTTAGCTATGGAGAAGTTGTAAGCACGCAAGGTTTACGAGTTCAGGCCCTTCTCAGAGGAAGTAATAGCCCTACGTCTCGGAACCCGGAGGCGGTCGACTAGATTATGCGTGTATGAATTGCAGGGGTGCGAACCCTTGTCTCGGAGGAGGGGGGTGGCTTATATAAAGTGCGCCAGGACCCCAGCCAGCCCACGTTATAAAGGGTTCAATGTACATTAAGGCAGGGCATTACTGGTAACGCTAGTAATAAAATGCTATGATGACTATAAAAGCTACCTAATAACCGACTGTTAGCATGCGGACTGCCTTTAGGTCTCTGACTGTCGAGTGGCTTGGTCTTGGTCGAATGGTTGCTTCTTGGTTGAGTATCTTCGAGTCTGTCGAGTGGAACACCTCCAAGTCGATTGAAAGATGATTTCTTCTGGAGATGTCCTTGGGTAGGTCAGTTTGGACAGGTCCATGCCCCTACCCTAGGTACATAGCTTCATCATTATCCCCCGAAAGAATCGAGGTTTGAGTGGGAAAGGGATTGAGCACTTCTCCGACTCATTTTTCATGCCGTGAGCATTTCTTGTTTCGGATCAATGAACCTGAGCGATGGCAGCGACTTCCTTTCCAGTCGCCTTGATCCATTCTTAGGTTTTTGTCGAGTGAGTTTCTTTACTTGTAAGGCTCCGAGTGACGGTGCGGAGGAGATCTTTGCTCTGACAAGTTGTTCCGCTGCCTGCAGATTTCGTGGGATCCAAATTTTGGGAAGTGCGCGGGACGGGGGAGGCCGCAGTAATCGGATGGGATAGAGCGGAGCCGGCTCGATCCCCGCATCACCTTTTTCGCCACGTATCGCGTGAGAGATTGTTACGGGATTTGACAGAACCGCCCGGGCCTACCCGTCAGCCACTCGGAAGCGGCCTCATATAAGGCGTTGGACCGAGGTCTCCCGAACAGTGCGTCCCCATTATCTCTTCTCCTCTTCACGCTCCTCCGCTGCGCTCGCTCTCGCCCTCGCGCCACCGTTCCGTACGCGTCTCGCCGGCGACGATGGGGAAGGGGAAGGCGGCGGCTCTGGAGCGGGCAAAGAAGGCGACGGCGAGGTCGAAGGGGAAGGCGACCAGTCGGGGCGGATCCTCCTCGTCAACCGGCCTGCCGAAGGGCTGGATCCAGGGCGACTGGATCCACTCTAAGCTCACCCAAGAAGACCTCGACGACCTGGCCGAAGGAGGGCTGATCCCCTACGACTCGGCACTGCTTCCGGGGAAGGAATCCGAACCGCAACCCCGAGATGGTGAGCGCGTTCTTCTTGCCACCCACGTCGACCGTGGATTTTCCTTGCCTCCTCACCCTTTCTTTCGAGGATTTCTGAACTTCTTTGGAGCACAACTCCACCATTTTACTCCCAACACAATCGTTTATCTCGCCGCTTTCATTTCTTTGTGTTAGAATTTCCTGGTTGCCGGCCTCACTGGGGTCTTTTCAAGCATATTTTCACTTGTCGCTCCCAGACAGTGAAAAAGGCTAATCCAAGTGACGAGAGGACTCGAGTGATCCAGATGTGTGGGGGTCTTGGTATCCAGATGAGAGGGAAAAGTTCTTTTCTGGCCATGATTCTTCCCGACTCAGTCCGCGGATGGCAGTCGACCTGGTTTTACTGTAAAGACCAGTCGACGCCAGGGCAGTCGACTGGCCTCCCTCCCTTTACCATGGACCGAGTGAGGAAACCATCCCCTTTGAAGGTGCTCCCGGAGGAGAAAGCACAGGTGAGGGTGCTAGACGAGCGAGTGGTCCAGCTTATCCGTGACGGGGTCACCGGTATGGATCTCTTGGAGGTCCTCCTTCAGCGGCGCATCCAGCCTCTTCAAGCCCGAGACCACCCGATGTGGATGTATTCGGGTCTTGAAGACTCCACTCGGATTCACCCGGAGGAGGTCGATGATGACACACTGGAGAAGTGGCTGTCGGGCATGACCGGAAACAAGGACAACCCCATGGGAGCCAGGAGAGTTCCTCCATTTGACCAATCTCATGTACCAGAGAAGGTCCGATTCTGAGTTTTTATTTTGTAATCTGAATCCACTCGCGCGGCTGCCTATGCTGAGTCGACTGACTTTGTTCTCCCTGCTTTCTTTCAGTCCATTATTGAAATGTATTCAATGCCCAACAGAGAACAGGAGCAGGACCCGGAAGGAGAGGCGAGTGGCGGCGACATTGGCAAGTGGGAGTCTGACGGTGGAGGGGACGAAGAAAGCGACGATCCGAGTGACGAAGAAGAAGTCGAGTCGCCTCCTCGCAGGGAGAGGCGGTCCAAACTTGACCAAGAACGGACGAGCGCTCGTGAAAAGGCGATTGCTCAAGCTGGTCAGTCTTCAAAGCGTCCTCGGACCTCTTCGCCAACTCCGACTGAGAAAGCGCCAAAGAATCCCAAAGTCGCAGAGCCGAAGCTTCGGAAGGCATTGCCGAAGATTAAGATTGACATCCCTGTCGCTTCTGCGTGATTTCTCTTTTTATCTTCACTCGATGCCTTGTGCTGCTTGTTTTTCTCATTTTAACCGAACGGACTTGGGAACTGGCAGCGCTGCTACTTCCGGGACCTCAGCTTACAGGAACGATGATGAGGTGATGGAGGATGCGGTCACTTCTAATCTGGGTATGATTTTTGCCATTTTGTCTTTATTTTGGTTGATTCAACTGCAATGTGTACCATTGGGTGATGCGATTTTTTCGATTGAACTTTGAACAACCCCTAACGTTATTGACCTCCCTGATGATGATGATGAAGAGACCGAGAGGCCTTTAACAAGGAAAGATAGGAAGGTTCCTGCAAGCGAGGTGCCACAATCGACGCCGAGGACGGAGCCAGTCGTTCAGGATGCTGGTGATGGCAATCGGGGTTCTGTTACCTTCGACGTGCCCTTGTCGAGTGCCTTGCCTTCTTCATCGACTGCTCAGGTCCCTGTCGACCCGCCTTCGGTTTTTGCGACCCATCACGTCCCAGAGGACGATGTGAATGCTACCAAGGAAGCCATACGCCAGGCGGGCATTATGACGGAGCAGATGAAGACGGTGCGGGACGCCAGCCAGGCCGCCTACGATGCCAGCTCGGCTCTCCAGAGCAACATTCAGGTTAGTTGGTCGCTGCTTGTTCTGTTAGCATATGCTACCTGAAGATTCTTTCTGAAAATCTTTGCATCTGTATCTGTACACCCACTGGGTGCGTCGATTGAATTTTTGAACTAGTGGGGGCACGCTGAGTGCACCCACTGGGTGTAGTCCCCAAGACTACGGTGGACTACTGGCAGTCGACTATAGTCTTTGTAGTTTGTCTCTTCCACTCGGTCTGGTCGAGTGGGATCAGAACCGGTGGGGGCACGCAAAGTGCACCCACTTGGTGTAGTCCCCAAGACCACGGTCGACTGCTGGCAGTCGACTGTGGTCTCAGTTCTATTTTCTCTCCCCTTTTTTTACTCCCTGCACTCGACTCCGACGGGCCGGTCGAGTGGGATCAGAACTGGTGGGGGCACGCAAAGTGCACCCATTGGGTGTAGTCCCCGAGACTATGGTGAACTGCAGGCAGTCGACCGTAGTCTTAGTACTTATTGTCCTTGTCGTTTTTCGCTGTAAAATAACTTCTCCTCTTTGATTTCAGAAATCTTGTGAGCTTGGAGCTCGCTTTGCTGACTTGGAGAGATAGCAGATCCAACTGAACCTTGACTTGGAGCTGGCCAAGACAGAACTGCAAAAAGTCAAGGACGGCGCCATTGGTAAGACGAGTTTGTCGACTGGTCTGTCTTAGGCTTGATTACCCTTCCGCTCTTTCTGAACCAAGCATTGTTTCTTCGCAGAAGAACTGAGAGAAGCTCTGACGAAGAAGGATCAGGATTTGGCTGCTGCTCGCAAGGAAGCTGACGACAGAACCGCTCTGGCTGAACAGAAGCTGGCTTCGGTCGGCCAGTTGGAAGAAGAGAATACCAGGCTGAAATCTGCTCTGAACGAAGCCAACAAGGAGTGCTCGCACTGGAAGAAGGAGAACCTCAACCTGGCCGAGAAGATGGAAGGCATCGCTCATAGGAGGGACGATCTGGAGAGCTATCTGAGGAGCCTTGCCAAGAACTTGTTCATCAAGCTTGAAGGTGCACATTTTGGTCCGACTGATTTTTATTTGTGTCGACTAAGGGTATGTAAATTGAATTATTCTTGGATCGTGATGCAGAATTTTGCCAGAACTTCGAGGAGGAGACTGGGCGGATCGAACCTGGTTTGGATCCAATCAATTCTCCCGTGAAAGATGAAACTACCATGAATCTGCTCCGACTGGAATCCCGCATCGACAGTGTCGTGGACTACTTGGCTCGACTGAAGGTCGCCATGTCATGGATCGACCCGGCACTTTGGCCAGAGGCCACGCTCCAAAATGATCTTGAGTCCCTGATGACTCATCTTAACAAAATCCCTGACCGAGTGCAGGAGTGGAAGAAGTCTTCTGCTCGGTGTGGTGCTGATGTGGCTCTCTCTTTGGTTTGTGTCCACTGCAAGGAGGTGCGACAAGACAAACTGGTAGCAATCAAGGTCACCAACACCCAGAAGCATGACTTCCGAACTTTTATGGAGACTTTCATCGCTGCAGCCACTCGGATCGCCGACGGCGTCGACCTGGATGAGTTCGTCGAGCCTGCCAGCCCTCCTCCTATGGAGTGAACAAACTTTTATGCCTCACCTTGAATTTGCCTCGGAATGCCGAGTGGTTTTTGTAACCGTTAAACTCTTTCGGGCTGAATGCCTGAGCACTTTGATTTGTGGTCCGGAACCTTTAGGATTTATCTGAACTTGGTTTACCGTTGAATATCTTTATGAATCCCTCGTCGAGTGGAAATAGTTCTTCATTCGAGACAACTTTTTTGTATTTGTGGCGCAGCTCCGAAGGAGAAGGTAGCAGCCGACCTGTACCTTGTCATCCTTGCGGATCGGTAATGGAGCACTCGTTGTATTCGTGGCGAAGCTCCCCAAGGAGGAGGTGGCAATCGACCTTGTTACTGCAGAGCAGGATGGAGTGCATGTTGTATTTGTGGCGAAGCTCCCCAAGGAGGAGGTGGCCGTCGACCTGTACCTTGTTACTGCAGAGTAGGATGGAGGGCGTGTTGTATTTGTGGCGAAGCTCCCCATGGAGGAGGTGGCAGTCGACCTACACCTTGTTACTGCAGAGTGGGATGTGTTTTGTACTTAGGCGAGTGCCTGACTGCAGCTAAGTCCTCAAGTGAGAGAATTTAGGCAAGTACTGGACTGTAGCTAAGCCCCCGAATGGGAGGACTGCTCTCCACTCGGTGGGATTTTTTCAAACTTAGGCGAGTGCCTGACTGCAGCTAAGTCCTCTAGTGAGAGAACTTAGGCGAGTACTGGACTGCAGCTAAGCCCCCGAGTGGGAGGGATGCTCTCCACTCGGTAGGTTTTTTTCAAACTTAGGCGAGTGCCTAACTGCAGCTAACTCCTCAAGTGAGAGAACTTAGGCGAGTACTGGACTGCAGGTAAGCCCCCGAGTGGGAGGGATGCTCTCCACTCGGTAGGATTTTTTCAACCTTAGGCGAGTGCCTGTCCTCAAGTGGGAGAACTTAGGCGAGCACTAGACTGCAGCTAAGCCCCCGAGTGGGAGGATTGCTCTCCACTCGGTAGGATTTTTTAAATACTTAGGCGAGTGCCGGACTACAGCTAAGTCTCCAAGTGAGAGAACTTAGGCGAGTACTGGTCTGCAG
>NC_041390.1:406049593-406059245 GCF_002162155.2 Triticum dicoccoides | reverse complement strand
GTGGGAGGATTGCTCTCCACTCGGTAGGATTTTTTCATACTTAGGCGAGTGCCGGACTGCAGCTAAGTCTCTAAGTGAGAGAACTTAGGCGAGTACTGGACAGCAGCTAAGCCCCCGACTGGGAGGATTGCTCTCCACTCGGTAGGATTTTTTCAAACTCAGGCGAGTGCCGGACTGCAGCTAAGTCTCTAAGTGAGAGAACTTAGGCGAGTACTGGACTGCAGCTAAGCCCCCGAGTGGGAGGGTTGCTCTCCACTCGGTAGGATTTTTTAAATACTTAGGCGAAACGGATTCGCAACTAAGCCCCCGAGTGGGAGGCTGGCTCGCCACTCGGTAGGAAATTATTTTTAAAAACTTAGGCGAAGCGGATTCGCAGCTAAGCCACCCACTGGGGGATTTCTCACACAAACAAAAACAATAATCATCACTGGGAAAATTATAACGCTCTTGTCTATGATAAATAAACTACAGGAGTTTTTTATTATTACATCTCATCCGAGTGAGAATTCAAGTATAAAAGGGGCAGAGGAGCTCCGCATTCCAGGCTCGCGGCTCATCAATCTGGCGATCGACATTGTAGAGGTGGTATGCTCCATTGTGGAGGACTCTGGTGACTATGAAGGGGCCTTCCCAAGTAGGAGCGAGTTTGTGTGGTTTCTGCTGATCCACTCGGAGGACTAAGTCTCCTTCTTGGAAGGCTCGACTCTTCACGTTTCTGGCATGGAATCGACGCAAGTCTTGCTGATAGATGGTCGATCGGATCATGGCCATTTCTCTTTCTTCTTCCAGGAGGTTGACTGCGTCCTACCAGGCTTGTTCTGCTTCATCTTCAGAGTAGAGCTCGACTCGGGGAGCATTGTGAAGCAGGTCACTCGGCAAGACTGCCTCGCTCCGTAGACCAGAAAAAATGGGGTTCTTCCGGTTGACCGGTTCGAGGTCGTCCCCAATCCCCAAAGGACTGATGGAAGCTCGTCGACCCATGCACCTGCTGCGTGCTTGAGATCGCGCATCAATCGGGGTTTCAGTCCTTTGAGAATTAGGCCGTTTGCCCTTTCTTCTTGCCCATTCGACTGGGGGTGAGCGACCGAAGCATAGTCGACCCGAGTGCCCTGAGAGGTGCAAAAGGCCCTGAATTTGTCGGAATCGAAGTTTGACCCATTGTTAGTGATGATGCTGTGCGGAACTCCATATCTAAATATCAACTGTTTGATGAAACTGATAGCAGTGCAAGCATCAAGATTCTTGATAGGCTTGCTCTCCACTTCGTATTCTGCCTCGTTATTGGAGGAATCAAACTGGATTTGAAGAACATATCTGAGTTTATCTCCTCTGGGGAGACCAACACCACTCCGGCACCGGAACCATTCATCATCTTGGAACCATCGAAGAACATCGTCCAATGCTTCGAGTGAACCTGAGTCGGCAGTTGTTGTTCAATCCACTCGGCGATGAAATCTGCGATTGCCTGGGACTTGATAGCTTTCTTTGCCTCAAACTTGATATCTAGAGGAAGGAGTTCAATCGCCCATTTTGCCACTCGATCGGTTGCATCCCTGTTATGCAGGATCTCTGACAATGGAGCGTCGCTGACGACTGTAATGGAATGATCAAAGAAGTAGTGAGCAACTTTCTTTGTGGTCATATAATCCCATATACAAGCTTCTGATAATGAGGATATCTTTGCTTCGATGGGGCCAAGACTTCAGAAATATAATATACTGGGCGCTGAACTTTTAAGGTTTTTCCTTCTTCTTCTCGCTCGACCGTAAGTACCATACTGACGACTTGTCCTATGGCTGGAATGTAAAGCAGCAAAGGCTCCTTGCTGATTGGGGCAGCAAGCACCAGCTGGGTGGAGAGTAGAGCTTTGAGCTCTGCAAACGCTACATCAGCTTCAGGAGTCCACTCGAACTTGTCGGACTTCTTCATCAATCAGTAAAGAGGCAATGCATTTTCACCGAGATGAGATATGAATCGACTTAGGGTGGCCAAGCAACCAGTAAGCTTCTGGACGTCGTGCACTCGCACAAGACTTTTCATTCGGAGTACAGTACTGAATTTTTCTGGATTGGCGTCAATTCCTCGTTCGGAAACAAGAAAACCGAGTAATTTTCCGCCAGGAACTCCGAATGTGCACTTTGATGGATTAAGCTTGATATCATACCTCCTGAGGTTGGCAAAGGTTTCAGCTAGGCCAGTCAGCAGGTCGGAACCGTTCCGTGACTTAACCACAATATCATCCATGTATGCTTCCACATTCCGACTGATTTGAGTGAGCAAACACTTCTGAATCATCCTCATGAATGTGGCTCCGGCATTCTTGAGGCTGAACGACATGGTAACATAACAAAAGCACCTGAATGGAGTGATGAAAGCTGTTTTGATCTCGTCGGGTCCATACAGACGGATTTGATGGTACCCGGAATAGGCGTCTAAGAAAGACAGTCACTCACATCACGCAGTCGAGTCGACTATCTGGTTAATGCGGGGGAGAGGAAAATGATCTTTCGGGCAGGCCCAATTGATATGTTTAAAGTCAATGCACATGCGAAGTGACTTGTCCTTCTTGGGGACCATAACAACGTTGGCGAGCCACTCGGAGTGGTAGATTTCTCGGATGAACTCCGCTGCTAAGAGCCGAGCCAACTCCTCGCCAATGGCCTTTCTCTTCTGGAAGGCAGACCGTCGGAGATGTTCCTTGACAGGTTTTACCTTTGAGTCGACTCTTAAGCAGTGCTCAGCCAGCTCCCTGGGAACACCCGACGTGTCAGAAGGCTTCCATGCGAAAATGTCCCAGTTCTCACGGAGGAACTGGATGAGCGCTTCTTCCTATTTGGAGTCGAGTGTTGTCGAGATATGAGTTGGAGCAGCGCTGGGGTCGGTCGGGTGGACGTGAGCTGTCTTCATATCGCCAGTCGACTGAAAAGCTGATTCTGTAGCGGGCTTCTTGGCTCGCAACAAATCACTCGGGTCTGCAGCTTCTGGTATTCCTGCAACTCCACCACTGCCATCTGAGCATCGGTGATCTTTGAACCTTTCTGAAAACATTCTTCCGCTTTCTTCGGATTGCCCGTAATAGTGATCACACCTTTGGGGCCAGGCATCTTCAATTTCAGATACACATAACATGGTCGGGCCATGAAGCGTGCATAAGCCGGCCTGCCCAAAATAGCGTGGTAGGCACTCTGGAAGTCTAGAACTTCAAATGTCAACTTTTCTTTGCGGTAATTCTTGGAATCACCGAAACCACATCAAGAGAAATTTGGCCAAGTGATTCAGCCTTCTTCCCAGGAATGACTCCATGGAAACTCATGTTGCTGGCACTGAGTCTGGACATCGGAATGCCCATCCCTTTCAATGTCTCAGCATATAATATTTTCAAACCACTGCCACCATCCATCAAGACTTTGGTTAGTCGAGTGCCGTCAACAACTGGGTCGACCACCAAAGCTTGCCTCCCAGGGGTGGCGATGTGCGTTGGGTGATCGGACCGCTCGAATGTTATGGTAGTCTGAGACCACTTCAGATAACTGGGTGTCGCCCGAGCGACCATATTCACCTCTCAGTTGATAACTTTCAGTCGACTTTTGCTTTCAACATCAGCAAAAATCATCAGAGTGGAATTGACCTGAGGGTATCCGTCGTCACTATCTTCCTTGTCCTCAACTTTGTTTGACTCCTTTTCCTTATCTTTGGGCTGCTTGCCCTGGAACTGCTGGATCAAGAGTCGACACTGTCGAGTGGTATGTTTCGGGTAAATAAAATTACCCTCTTCATCTTTCTTGGTGTGGACGAGACATGGCAAATCCAACACATCATTTCCGTCCTGGTCTTTAACTTTCTTGGGGTTCCAAGGTCCTTTAGGTTTCCCTTTAAACTTTCCTTGGGTTACAGCTAAGGCTTCCCTAGGAGCAGCCGGCTCGGCTTTCCGCTTCTGTTTCCGATTGGGATTTCCTCCGGTTTCTTGGGCGATTGACTTGAGCTTGTCACTCCTGAGTCGATCCTCATCTTCACCATTCCCGTACTTGGTGGCAATCTCCATCATCCGGTTCAGAGACATATCTTCGGTTCGACCGAATTTCAGATTCAGTTATTTGTACCTGACGCCTTCTTTGAAGGCACAAACTGCTTGGTGGTCAGGCACATTCTCTACCGTGTGATGCAACGTGATCCATCTCTGGATGTAATCCCTCAAGGTTTCATTCGGCTTCTGCTCGCAAGACCGCGGTTCCGTCAGCCCTGCCGGCCGCTTGCATGTTCCTTCAAATGTGGTGACAAACACTCGGGCGAGATATTCCCAAGTGTAAATGCTGCTGGGTGCTAACTGGTTCAGCCATGCTCTGGCCGAGCCCTCCAACATGAGAGGCAGGTGCTTCATGGCCACTTCATCATTGCCGCCGCCAATCTGGACGGCCACTCGGTAGTCTTCAAGCCAAGTATTGGGATTGGACTCGCCAGTGAACTTGCTGACTCCAGTCGCCAACCTGAAGTTGGGAGGAATCACAACGGCCCTGATGGCTCTACTAAAGCACTCTGGCCCCGAAACATGTGCTCTGCTGCTGGCAGGAGCATCTCTGTCGTGACCTTCCCTGTGAGCTCTGTTCCTGTCGACCAATCCTTGAACGAGAATGGATCTCGCATCAAAGCCTGGCTCCCTGGAGTCGACTGGAATCCTTCGCCCAACACTACGAGGGCGCCTGTCATCTTGTTGTCGAGGTGCATATGACCTGCTCCTCGGGGGAGGGGTGGGCACTCGATGTCGATCATCACGATCGAATTGGTGATCATATTGCTCATGGTTCCCATACTGATTATGCTGATCCCCACGTCCCTCACGCTTCGGGGGCGATCTTGGGCTATGAGCCGACTGGACTGTGTCCGCGGCACCGGATCTGTTGTGAATCCTGTTCCGCGACTGGGAAACAGCGGAATTCTGGTCTCCTGCTGCCCGGAGTAACGCTCTGATCTGCAGCAAGCCTCTGCCAGCCTCCGATTGGGAAGGCTGAATCGACTGCAGCTGCTAAATTCTGAATCGGAGTTCGATATACCTGCGAGCGTGGGAAGAGCTGACGTCGACTGGATTCGGGAACCCGTTGTCGCGCACGCTCGTCGAGTGCTCACTGGAGGTTCTCCAGTCGAGTGCGCTCGGCCAAGTTTGTCAGGCACGCGTCTTCCAAGGCACGAGCCTCGAGGCTTTCTACGACGATAGGAGTGTGCAATGCATCCATGTTCTGGCGGCGAAGTTCTTCTCTCTGCTGCGACGTGAGAGGCTCGGGAAGATATTCCTCATGGGGACGCGACGGGTTGCCTCCACCCGCGCCTCCGTCGGTGCGGGGAAAACCAGGAGGACTGGGCGGTCCATCGACCATCAGAACCTCCGCCGCCGGATCGCTTCTGTCGCACTCGGATGCGGTCTCTGCGGAGCCAGTCGAACAGGCCGTAGAGGGATTCGTCGGGCTCGATCGCCGCGACTTGAGGTGTGGACGACTGGCGTGCCACCGCGTGTCTCACCCACCGCTGAAGTCTCGACCGACCGGAGCGCTTGCGCTGGCGGGAAACAGGGAGGGAGGACAGCACAGGAGCCGACCGGTAGGGGGTCGACGGTTGCCACAGGAGAACGCCGCCTACACACGCGCTAAAGTGCGTTGCCCCGCGGACAGGGAGTGCGTCCACGTCGAGCGGAGCCTCCTGAAGCCAAGCGGAGTCATCGGCGATGAACGTGAGCGCGCCGAGACAGATCTCGCGGCCCTCCACCAAAACTCCACCGAAAACCATGATGATTCAGGTCGGAAAAGATCGCAACTCCTCCAACAAAACGCTAAAACACCTGCCCCACGGTGGGCGCCAACTGTCGTGGTTCTAAGTCTGACAATAGTGTAGGGGGGTAAGTATAGAGAGGCAAGATCTTAGCTATGGAGAAGTTGTAAGCACGCAAGGTTTACGAGTTCAGGCCCTTCTCAGAGGAAGTAATAGCCCTACGTCTCGGAGCCCGGAGGCGGTCGACTGGATTATGCGTGTATGAATTACAGGGGTGCGAACCCTTGTCTCGGAGGAGGGGGTAGCTTATATAGAGTGCGCCAGGACCCCAGCCAGCCCATGTTACAAAGGGTTCAATGTACATTAAGGCATGGCGTTACTGTTAACGCTAGTAATAAAATGCTATGATGACCATAAAAGCTACTTAATAACCGACCGTTAGCATGCGGAGTGCCTTTAGGTCTCTGACTGTCGAGTGGCTTGGTCTTGGTCGAATGGTTGCTTCTTGGTTGAGTATCTTCGAGTCTGTCGAGTGGAACACCTCCAAGTCGATTGAAAGGTGATTTCTTCTGGAGATGTCCTTGGGTAGGTCAGTTTGGACAGGTCCATGCCCCTACCCTAGGTACATAGGTTCATTAGCTGCCGCACACATCATTGGTTTTCTCTTTGCTTTATGCTCTTGCGCCCTAGAGTGAAATGATGGTTGTTTCGTCCGTCCAGCTTAATGCGGGAAGGGTGGGGCTTTGTGATTTGACCCCTCATCGCTCATTTTCTAGTACTGCGGCACTACGACCGGGGTGCCTCCAATTCCAACCGCTGCTCCGAACTGTAATTCGGTGCATCGCACATGGAACAAGGCGGTGGATGAGCCACATGTCGGCCAAAGGGGTTCTATTAAGTGTGTCGCCATTTCATGTGCGGACTGACCCTGCTTGAGTTGCTACGCCAACACAACAGGTGCAGCCTACCACTTGCTTTTTGCTCCTTGGTTAATCCAGACTATATTGATCTAAAAAGATACATACTGAACTACCCTCCCCATCTCGTTTTTAGGCGTCTCGGTTTATAGGGCATGCACGTAGTTCTAGGTCATCCATTTGACTAACTAAATATGAGTTACTATGTCACAAAAAGTATATCATTGGATTATTAAGCGGATGTAGTTTCTAAACATATATTATTCATCACATATATAGCCAGTTAAATTCTCGACCTAGAATGACGTGCATGCCATGTAAACCGATACAGATGAAGTATAGTAGTAAAAATGAGGTGATTTTACCGAGCGATCAGCGGGGGAGCATGGCCTATCATGCGGTCCCACGTGTCATGATGTACCAAGGAGATGCGCGTGTCCCTCTTGAGGCAGAAGCAATACTAGGTGGTTTCAGATGATGGTGAACCGAAGTGTGAAATAATGGTTGCTTCGTCTGTTTGGGAAGGTGTGACATTGTGATTTGACGTCTCATTGTTCATTACTACTACTACTGGGGCGGTATGATTGGGGTGCGTCCCCCTGCTATTCTGCACTATTATTTGGTGCTTGACATGTCGACCCGGTTGCTATATGTCCCACATGTTAGCGGCAGGAAATATAGAATTCATGAAAGAGAGCGTCGACAGAGGAGTACAAGACACGTCTTGGGTTTTTTCTACTTCGTGTGATCTATCGATACAAACCCAGACTAAAAAAAGGCGAGGGCGGGTCTTTTCCTACGCGGCAGGAAAGGGAGTTTGGCATAGTCTGTTCAAGGCAGGGAGCCAGGAAGGGAAACAAGCAAATAAAGGTTGAGTGACTTAGTTTTGGGAAAAATCTGATTTTACGGAGTACGTACCCACTAGGTTTATAGGGCTCATCTAAAAACATTCGTTTTTCCGTTTTATAAGTCTCAATTCTACTACTAGTAGTAGTACCATCACATGTTGGATTTCGAGGTGCGTTAGATCACCCGATGCAAGCACTGTCAAGAGAAAACTCACCAATGAATGTAGAAGTTCATGGAAATTTAGTGGTCATTCATGCATTCGTTCTAATTAATGCCTCGGTAAACATAACTTCTTGAGAAAATGAGCATACTAATTACTTGTGCAAAATAGGAGTACGAAATTAATTCGACCAATCACCGTGTACCTTGGTTGGAGAGATTTTGAAATTGAGCCATAAACTGGAACGGAGGGAGTAGTAACTTTTGTCTCGATTACTATTTGTGCCCTTGTATAGATGCAAAATGTATTTTTGTAGTGGCCTTGTATAAGTAAATGGAGGGAGTACTACAGGACATATATATTCCAAACAATATGATAATCTCTCTAACCAAGGTAGTAGGGACGAGGAGTAAACGGAGGGAGTAGTAAAGTTTTCTCCTCGTCCTGCGAGCCACCGCGCGCATGGGCGAGGGAGCGGACGTAAGGCTTACAGTACTACTACTAGTAATCAAGCATCATCTCATCCTGCGAGCCACCGCGCCCATGGGCGGGGGAGATGGCGTACTAAGCAAGCTTCTCCTCGTTCTGCGAGTTGACGGTACACATCAAAAGTACTCTAGTGTATAGAGCCTTGCCTCTAAGGTAGGCCCCACATGGTTTGCCTCTTTTTTAACATAATGTATCAAATCGCAATTTGTTTATTCTCCCGTGGCAGACGATCCTCCCTCCATCTAGTGGACAACCAGTACACGTGTCAAATTACCACGTGGGCTGCCTTTCGTATAGAAATGAGCTCCACCGTGTACCCGCGCGGGTGTGGTTGGGAAAGAGACGGGAGTACGTGCGCCATGCATGCACCTCTTCTCTTTGTGCATGTCCCCCACCTACGTAGGTGTGTGTGAGAGAGACAAACCTAGACAAATGGCTTGTGCAGAATAACTACTCTTCGTAAGCCATTGTAAGAGTGGACAAAATGGTGAAGGAGGCGATAGGGGAGCGGCGGAGGTGTGCGATTCTTGGCCGACGTTTGGCCTCGTTTAAATAGGAGATTAAATAGACGGCGGACGGGAGGAGCTCCGCCGACGTTGCGTTTAATGCCGGACGTGTGTCCAGAGTGGGTTTCTCGGCTTCCACACGGGCGGGTTTCATGGAGGCGCTTGAATGCGGCAAGGAGGCGTGTTCAGCCGGTCGTGCAGCGAGTGGCGCCCTCGACTTTGACGTAGGACACCACGCTGTTCTTCCACTGACGTGTGGGCTCTTTGGATACATGGCCGGCATGTTAGTGACCCAACATAGGCAGCGCACAGTAGAGGAATGTTTGGTGGTCCAGGGCGGTCAGAAGCGGGCATTTCATAAACCGATGATTGTTCGTTGAGTGTGACATCATCCTTTTCATGTAGATAAGCCTACTATGTTGATAGCCCGTTCAATACGTTGTGATTCATTAAGACCACTGCAAACATCAATGTTCTGCTTATGACAGATAAGATTGATTAATACCCGTAACAATCCATGTCCTTAACAAAGGGTGCATGCACGTATAGGTTGAGCGTGTGTCTTGCGTCATGTGCTGTGTGCATGTAGGCATGCGAGTGTTGCGTGCGTGCAAGGGTACGTTTTAGTGTTGCATGCATGTGTGCATACGTGCGTGTGTTCGTGAGTGCATGTGTATGTGTCAGTGTTACATGCCTGCATGCGTTTGTGTTATCGTTATGTGTACGTGTCAATGTTGCACGCCTGCATGCGTGCGTGCATGTGATGTGTACGTGCGAGGTGAGGCTACACGTCAGTCGACTGACTTTTTCATCTCTGGTCATTAGATTTTCCAGCTGTTGGATACGAAATTAAGGGCCTGCAGTTTATCATCAAACTCCACCCCCTGAGCCGCCAGCCATCACCGGCCGAACCGCCGGCCTGCGCTGCCTCACCCTGCCCGAAACCACTCCCCACCGTCAGTCCACCGCCGCAC
>NC_041390.1:406023915-406049101 GCF_002162155.2 Triticum dicoccoides | reverse complement strand
CTTTTTCTCTGGCGATCCCCACCCCGCCGCCCAATCAACGTGCCCCCACCGCCAACAACTGCCAACCAGAGGTCTCATGACTTTGAGTACCCACCGACCACTAATTTATTACCAATTATGTCCTTCATATATGTGCTGACGGGTGGGCCCTATGGTAATGTGCGCTACTGAATGTGGACCGTTTGACTGGTCAATTGATCATGTCATCAACAAATTACGGAGCTGTATAGTGAGCCAGTAACCTTATGATCACCCTAAAGTGTATTTTATTAACATAGTACAGACTCAAACTACCATTTCTTTCTTTCATATATGGGCTGATAGGTGGGCCCCATGGGTACGCGCCCCGATGGTGCAACACTAGTTGCGCCATGTGGAACGTTTGACTGGTCAATTGATTGTGTCATCAACAAAATACGGAGTTGTACGGGTAAGCCAGTGACTATATAATCATGACACGTATTTTTTTAACACGGTACTAACGCAAGGGCTCATATATACGCACAAGCACTCACCGCTATAAGCGCACACACGCAGACCCTACCCCTATGAGCACCTTCGAGAGAGCGAGCCAGCATATGATCTTGAGATTTTACGAAGTCACCATAGGTGCCTCGTAGTCGAGTGGAACGTCTCCTCCCATTGAATTCACATCGCCGGAAAACACTGAAATTAACCCAGGATAAATGCGAGCACCGGGACTTTAACCCTGGTGGGCTCGAGAAACCACTGTCCTCCTAACCATCCAACCACATGTTGGTTAGCACGACAAAATGTATGTGGTGACCGTGGTGATCTTATTCTGAAGTCCAGTGACCATATCGTGCTTTCGCTTCAAATACATGACCATAAGTGTCGTCAACAAAATATAGAGCACACATCAAATGCAAAGTCCGTCACTGTCGTCAAGAAAATACGGAGACATATCGTGAGCTAGATACCGTATGATCACCACGAGAATGTATACGTTGACCGTAATGAGCATATCTGAAGTCCAGTGACCGTACAGTGCTTTAGCTTGAAATACAGTGACCATCACACGTGAATGTGTCGTGGGCATGCATACCTTTAGAGGTCCGAGATATAGTTTGTGTGCGTATGTGAAAGTGGTGTAGAAAGAGGGGGTGTCCGGTGGAGACAAGGAGAGATATGAACTCCGTTTCTCTTCCCCATGACTAATATTTTAGGAGAATATATAAACATTCACAATGCAGAACAAATATTTTTGGATGCACCATGCAATTAACTTTCATGTATAACATTGTACTATTGTATATGCTTATTTTCTTTGTGGCCCATTGCGTGTGTGGTCTGGTGGGCACATCATTTCTAGTTGTGGTGGGTCAACATGAGGACTCATGGGTCGGTTCCATCCTGCGCCACATAGATTGGACCGAGATGCATTATACAAAGACCCATGTGGAGGACTCGGCGTACAACACGAAGCTAGCTACCAGAGTCGCAGAGGACTTTGTCTCCACTGGTGATTAGCCGACTATATATGATTTGTAACCATAGGCCCCCAGTATGTTATAGAAGCTTGGGGGCTAGTTCGTCGATAGTATACACACACGCACAATGCCTGGTATTCACGTGTACTTTGTACACACCCCTATCACATATATACAGTACCAGGAGTAGGCTTTTTCCTCAACTGCAAGGGTCCGAACTAGGGTAAAACTTTACCTCGTATTACCATCCAGCCTAACAGTCAGGGATATCCTACCGAATGCTACGATGGAATCATATCTGCCAACTACTAAGACTAGCCACAATGGGTAGTAATATAGACTAGTAACATGCCCATGTTAATAGTCTATGTTACTACCTCTATAGTGGGAAGTAACATATGTGTGGTAACATACAACACTTCATTTATTAGGTTATAGACACATCTTGCCTTGATATGTGTGATGTCACTCATACTAGTAGTAACTAGCTATGTTACCACTTTCATATCTTTCTTCATTTATTACGTGCCACATCATCTATTTAACCTAGATATGTGTGATGTTCCTACCAATGTTACTCCCACTGCGGGTAGTCTAAGAGAGGTGTGTCTGGGTGGGGGCGGGGAATGTGTGCGAGAGAGGCCTAAAGATAATGTGCGTGCGGGAGACACGTAGGCACATATATGTGCGTATAGAGGGCTAGTAGAGACTGTGCGTGTGTATATATACATGTGTGAGAAATAGTGTTTTTGTAGTGACCCGACCTCAGGCGGTCAAGTCTCTGTGCTTCAGTGTCATCCCTAGATCGGTAATGCTGACACACACAGTACTTAGAAGGATTTATAACAGAGTAGCAATCACACACTTATTACATCGAATGTCTCAAAAGAGAACTTCTTACAATAAATATGGCTTAAGGCCATCTAATTACGATAACAGCGGAAGGCTTGGAAGATAAAGTGAGTCCATCAACTCCAACGGCATAGCTGAGTGCATGACAAACGACCTACGGCATCTTACTCGTCGTCTGAAAAGTCTGCAGCATGATACGTTGCGGCCCGAAAATGGGTCAGCACATGGAATATGATGGCAAAGTAACACAAGATAATAATGAATAGATAAATGCTATCACTACATGCATATATGGCTGGTGGAGGCTCTATGGTTATATTGTTTTGCGAAAAGCCAATTTTTCCCTACAACAAACGAATATATTTTATTTAACTATCATGGTAGTTGAAACATCATTGAGAAGGTTCGTCCAACTCAATCCCAATTAAAGTAGTCATTAACATCCCAACAAATTAGTTTAGAGTGATGAGATCAAATCAATAATTCAAGTACCAGATACTCAAGATGTCCATAACCGGGGACACAACTAACCATGATTAGTTTATACACTCTGCAAAGGTTTGCACACTTTTCCCCACAAGACTTGATCTCCTCCATTGGATTTCTCGCACTACAGGGTGTTTGAGACGGATGACCGAGACACAGTTTTTCAGAAGCATTAACTCTTTACTCTGGGTGGACCGTTACACCTACTTTCCCCTACATCTGCTAGCCCACCACTGAAAGAGGTCACACAACATACTCAACTATGCCAAAGCCCATAATGGCTTGTGGTTGCACACGGAAGTTTCTAGCATGAATAATCTTATGATCCCTTTGAGCCTGGGTGGAGGACCGTAGGATGATCACACGGGTACTACGGGATATCCTTGGACAACACTGGATTCTCAAGGTGCCCACAAGCAATCCACCCAGATGTGTTTTAAAGTTGCCACCTTAAGTTGAACCATTAATTAACAACTCACATCTGTCATGGTTACACTCAAACCCAATCCACGTCTACGAGAATAGCATGGCAAAATAAGCATAACATAGAAGTAACTCCCAA
The DNA here is from genome assembly GCF_002162155.2 of Triticum dicoccoides. Lineage (NCBI taxonomy): Eukaryota > Viridiplantae > Streptophyta > Magnoliopsida > Poales > Poaceae > Triticum > Triticum dicoccoides. The sequence continues at coordinate 406,045,750 of NC_041390.1, read as the reverse complement.
GGGTTTGATAATAAAACAGGTAATAGGTTCTGCCTCATCATCTACTTCCCAGACCCACATGTTAAGAGATAAAGGGGTATGATCAAAGTGTTACTTGCCTTGCCGATGATCCGCAAAACCTAGAGACTCGTAGTAGCATGCTTCGCACTTCGGCTGTTCTATCGCAAACAAACAATAACATACATAAGCAATCAAGAAAAGGTGCATGGGGAAAACTCAAATAAGAAGATCTAACCAGAAAGTTCAACTGAAGAACTCCGGTTTGCAAAAAGAATCGAATCAAACGGAGCAACGAAACTCAAACTACGAAAGAAACAAGATCCGATTACTAATGTGAACTAAAGTCAAATTTTATAGTACCAAAATCTTCTTCAAGTTGATTAAACGGAAAGAGGGCTTTGAGACGAAGAAGTAGGCGCTTGTTTCACCTGATTCGGATAAATGAGCGAAAAGATAAGCTAGAACAAAGATTAGGGCGGAAATCGCGATCGAAAATTTTCCGCGATTATTTTCGATTGCGATTTCTGCCCTAACCTTTGTTCTAGTTTATATTTTCGCTCGTTTATCTGAATCATATGAAACAAGCGTCTAAATCTTCGTCTCGAAGCCCTCTTTCCGTTTAACCAATTTGGACAATATTTTGTTACTGTAAAATTTGACTTTAGTCCAGATTAGTAATTGGACCTTGTTTCTTTCGTAGTTTGAGTTTCGTTGCTCCGTTTGATTTGATTCTTTTTGCAAACTGGACTTCTTCAGTTGAACTTTCTAGTTAGATATTCTTATTTGAGTTTTCCACATGCATCTTTGCTTGATTGCTTATGTATGTTATTGTTTGTTTGCGATAGAATACCCGGAGTGCGAAGCATGCTACTACGAGTCTCTAGGTTTTGTGGATCATCAGCAAGGCAAGTAACACTTTGATCATACCCCTTTATCACCCAGTTTTTCTGCATTAGTTTCAACCCTCACACATTGCATGAGTAGAATCTCTTAACATGTGGGTCTGGGAAGTAGATGATGAGGTAGAACCTATTACCTGTTTTATTATCAAACCCTTGGGAGTTACTTCTACGTTATGCTTATTTTGCCATGCTATGCTCATAGATGTGGATTGGGTTTGAGTGTAACCATGAAAGATGTGAGTTGTTAATTAATGGTTCAACTTAAGGTGGCAACTTTAATAAACATCTAGGTGGATTGCTTGTGGGCACCTGGAGAATCCAGTGTTGTCCAAGGATATCCCATAGTACCCGTGTGATCATCCTACGGTCCGCCACCCAGGCTCAAAGGGATCATAAAATTATTCATGCTAGAAACTTCCGTGTGTAGCCACAAGCCAATAGGGGCTCTGGCATAGTTGAGTATGTTGTGTGACCTCTTTCAGTGGTGGGCTAGCAGATGTTGGGGAAAGTAGGTGTAACGGTCCACCCCGAGTAAAGAGTTAATGCTTCTGAAAGACTGTGTCTCGTTCATCCATTTCTCAAAGACCCTATAGTGCGAGAAATCCAATGGGGAAGATCGATTCTTGTGGGGAAAAGTGCACAAACCTCTGCAGAGTGTATAAACTAATCATGGTTAGCCGTGTCCCAGGTTATGGACATCTTGAGTATCTAGTACTAGAATTATTGATTTGATCTCATCACTCTAAACTAATATGTTGGAATGTTAATGACTACTTTAATTGGGATTGAGTTGGAGGAACCTTCTCAATGATGTTTCAACTACCATTACAGTTAAATAAATTATATTCCTTTGTTGTAGGGAAAAATTGGCTTTTCACAAAACAATATAACCATAGAGCCTCCACCACCATATATGCTTGTAGTGATAGCATTTATCTGTTCATTATTCTCATGTGTTACTTTGCCAGCATATTCCATGTGCTGACCCATTTTCGGGCTGCAATGTATCATGTTGCAGACTTTTCAGACGACGAGCAAGATGCCGTTGTAGTTGATGGACTGACTTTATCTTCCAAGTCTTCCATTGTTATCGTAATTAGATGGCCTTAAGCCATGTTTATTGTAATAAGTTCTCTTTGGAGACATTCGATGTAATAAGTGTGTGATAGCTACTCTATTATAAATCCTTCGAAGTACTGTGTGTGTCAACATGACCGATCCAGGGATGACACTGAAGCACAGAGACTTGACCGTCTGAGGTCGGATCACTACAGTTTTCCAACTGAGACTAGTGAAAAGAGTGGTACATAGTAGTCAGAAAGAGAGAGAGAGAGAGAGAGAGAGAGAGAGAGAGAGAGAGAGAGAGAGAGATACAGAGAGAGTATTTGTGTGAGACTCCCCAACACCCCGAGAGAGATTGTGAGCATGTGCGAAAGAGAAATGACGATGCATATAAAGTGTGTGCACTTATGCGGTAGATAGAGAGACATATAGTGCATTTCTGAGAACGGGCCGAGGCATAGTGCATCTACGTGTAAAAGGCAGTTTTACGCATTAAATTAAAATGTAAATGGCATTATTATTTTTGGATGAGATCATGAATTTTGCATATTGCGTATGGATGAAAATTGGTCTATCAGACACCCACACTCTATTGAATTCTAGCATGTGCATGTGTTTATTTCTTATTATCGATCCATAGAGTGAGAGCGCTTTGAAATATAGGCAATGGATGCTTTTGCAATTCATATATAAACATTAATTAGTGTACTCCATGTTGTTAGTCTGAAGCACTTTATACATTTTTCACTTGCATGGATACATTCCAAATTGCTAGCTACGAAATAGAATACATGTCGAATTCAACATAAAGGGGGTTTCAAAGATTCGAATTCATAGGAAGTGCATTCATCTATTTGAACCCGAGATAATGGCATTTGTAAATCAGATGTAAAAGGGGGCATCAATCTTTGTTGTGCGTTTGAACATGCTATATATATTCATACGCATGTCTAACTTTTTTTTGCAACCATGGAGATTATATCTAGAACCATGCATGAACTGAGGTAAGTTGCATATTTTTTTAATATATACTCGTGTACAATGTATATTCAAATGTACCCCCCCCCCATTCCAAAATAATCGTAGCTTTAGGATTTTCAAGAGTAAAGATCTGTGAAGTTCGACAAATCCTCAAAGTTCAATTCAAGAGAACCGAAAACGTTAATGCTTCTACTCCCAAATATTGAAGGAAGTGCCAAATAGGCCTCTGGTCACCCGAAACCGCGCGAGACTAATGTTTGGTGGTAGGAAATTACTTTCCTGACTCTGTGCCGTGTAGCCTATCGGCACAGTGTCCAAAGGTCTAAACCGGGGTAGGTTTGTAACTTCACCAAGACGCCAGTCTCAACCGCCTCCGAGAAGCATTCATACGCCGTGGGCACCGAAACACCCATGCGCTCGGTCGAAATCTATCCCGCCCACATTTGGGACACCTGAGATTACTGTCCTACCCCCAACCCGCAATATGTCCAAAATTTTAGATGGGGGCAAATTTTGTGACTTTCCCCAAATTTCAAACAAGCGCGTCGCAAACCGAAACATTGTTCCCCCTTAGTTCCCCGCCTCCCTCCGTTTCCCCATTCATACTCTGTGGGCGCCAAAACGCCCTCTCCACCAGTCGCGAAACCCCAGCCTCCTCCGTCCTCCACCCCATAGCGCCCAATCCATCGCCGCCCTCCTCCATCACGACGGAGCCGGTACCCCGACGTCGTCGTCCAACGCAACCGCAACCGCAATGCCCTCAAGGACTTAGCAGCTGAAGCCGAGGTAGAGCCATCTCCACGACACCGACGCCGACGTGCGCCATACCAGAACCACTCCGACCACGTCGTCCTGCACCTCACTACTACCGCTCCACTGCCGCAACCGTCCACCGCACCGGAGCTGTTCTCGCTACGCCGTCGTTCGCTGCCTTGGATCTGGTACCCCGCCACCAACAGACGGCCACCGCACCACACTCAACAACTTAGCCATGGGTTCATCCAAGGCTCCACCGTCCTCCACAACTTCTCGTTTCCAGCGAACCACAGGAAGATCGTTGGAAAAACAGAAGGAGGACACAACACTGCCAACAGAAAGAGGTACACCTCTTCCCTTATTCGTGCAAACCTTATGTCTCTGCTCACACCGTATTTATCCCACGAAAGGAACTAGTTGAGCGCTTCTTACTGCATCTTCTTCGTGATACTAAATGCACAAGGTTTCCTCCCTTTACTATTTCACCTTTGCTAGAGGTCAGTAGCCCGCCTGGATTTCAATTCAGGGTCAATCGAACCACAATTAAAAGAAGCAGCACTCGCTTAGGCGCATGGAGCACCTAGTCCGCATGTTCACTGGGGAAGCGGCGCATCGGTGTCTATCATAGGGGTGTGGGGCGCAAGAGCTGCTTGCGCCCAATCTGGAGATCAGCGGGGCTTGAATGGATGGCCGGGGGACGGTGCCAAGCACGACGGTGCGGTGAGGTCGAGGGGAGGGCGCTAGCAGGGGACTGGGCCGGTGGTCGCTGGCGTTTCGAGGAAGATCGTCAAAACTCACTGGCTGGAGGTAGATGAAGGCGATCTGCCCGTTCTTTGTACATCGGACGATGCAGAAAAAATGGACTGACCTATTTGTTTTCAGTCGACTGCTATTTTCATAGAATCCTATAGTAATTTAGTGTGCCATGCATGTTGTAGGGCTATCATATGTCTCCCGTCATTTATTTCTCACCGACCTGCTATCCGCTACCTTTACACTATAATAATTGTGCACACACTTCACCCATACTCACACTATTGTTTTTTTATGCATGGGTATTTCAGACTCTGACGCAGTGTTGATGGAAGCAGAAAAGAAAAGACTGATGTCGCTCCAGTGTAATTCGAAGATAAGCACTAAGCGTTTCAGCGCTCTAAAGGGTGCAGTTTCAGCAGTTGGAGACAGTAAACATAGCTCGGCAGTTGATGATCTCAATTGCCACACACAACAATCCCAGGTGCTTGTTTTAACTTTGCACCATCAAATGTGGTTGCATGTTGCATATGGTGTCTAGCTTGTATCGGTTCCAATTTGGTTAAATTGCATCTTCTTACATTGCACATTATACCTTTGATAATGACATGCTTCCTGTTTTTGATACATACCACATATGTCTATTAACCATGTTCGTACATCAAAGTAATGCTCTTTTGTATCCCTCGTCAATCACTTATGATGAGACAGTCACCCCAGTGGGTTACTGCAAGATGCCATACTGGTTTAAAGAGTGTAGTGTCATCCTCCCCACATGATTCTCAAGAAATAGCAAGGCTAAATGAAGATAGTCAACATAGCTCTCTAGTTGATGACCGCAATTCCCCCACACCACCATCAGAGGTGTTTGCTCTAACTTCACAGTGTGATATGTGGTTGCATGTTGCATACGGTGTCTAGCTTGTAATGCTTCTAATTAGGGTAAATTGCATCTGCTTAGTTTGCACATTCTACCTGTGAATATGACATGCCTTCCTATTTTTGGTACACACTACATCTATGTGTTAACCTTGTTCTTACATGAAACTACCTCTCTTCTGTATCCTGCATCAATCACTTACAATGAGTCACCTTTATTTGTTGCATATTATTTCTAGCCTGTTGCCATGTGTTGCTTCTAATTTGGTCAAATACATTTGTTAGGGCACCCTTTTAATTTGGCAGAGTGATATTGGTTTCATCTTTCATATGGTTTCTAGCTTGCATTGATTCTATCAAGTTCAAGCACCTTGTGCTTAGTTTACACTTTATACATCATACATGTCAATATGTCACGCCGTCCTATTTTTCATACATATTCCATCCTCCTATCATGCGGCTCCCTTACATGAAAGTAGTGCTCATCAGTATCATGCATCAATGAGTTCTGAAGAGCAAATTTTATTCCTTTTTCTTGTGGGTTTGATTTTACAAGGCAAAATCAAGAAAGAGGAAGGATAAGAGTAAGGAAGGCGATGACGGTGGTCCTCTGCAGCAACATAAATGGAGCATCTGTACCGATTCTCCTTGTACTGATAGTGCATTACAAGGTCCAAGTCTCCGCTCCCCTACTCTGCCATCCAAGGTGCTTGATCTAACTTGGAAGTGTGATATCTGGTTGCATGTTGCATATGGTGTCTAGCTCGTATTGCTCCTAATTAGTGTAAACTGCATCTGCTTAGCTTACACATGATACGAGTGAATATGACACGCTTTCCTGTTCTTGGTACATACTATATCTGCCTATCACACCATGTTCTTACATGAAACTACTCTTCTTGTGTATCCTGCATCAGTCACTTATGATGGGACACCTTTAAGTTGGCAGTGTGATATTGGTTTGCGTCTTGAATATGATTTCTAGCATGTATTGCTTCTAGTTTCATATGGTGTCTAGTTTGCAGTGCTTCTAATTTGTTGAAGTGCCTTCTACTTAGTTACCACATCATAGGTGTGAATATGTCAAGCCGTCCATTTTTTGTACATATTCCATCCTCGTACCATGACTTTGCCTTTCATCGGAGTAGTGTTCATCAGTATCATGCATGAATGAGTTCTGAAGAGCGAATTATATTCCTTTTTCTTGTCGGTTTGACCTCACAGTGCAAAATCAATGAAGCTAAAGGAAATTGGAAAGGCATTGGATGATGGTGGTCCTTCCGAGCAACTAAAACGGACGTTCTCTACAGATTCTACTCCGCCATCCTCCCAACAAGATTCAAAAGGCATCCCAAGGATAGACAGTCAATGTAGGTGCGTAGATGATGAGCACATCTCCCCTACTCCACCATCACAGGTGCTTGCTCTAACTTGGCACTATTATATGTGGTTGCATGTTGCGTATGATGTCTAGCTTGTACTCCTGCTCCTAACTTTGTTGAATTGCATCCGCTTACTTTACACATAATGCCTGTGAATATGACATATGTTCCTGTTTCTAGAACATACTATATCTGATCACATGATGTTCTTACATCAAACTATTGTTCTTGCATATCCCGCATTAGTCACTTATGATAAGGCACCTTTAAGTCGCCACTATGATATCGGTTCTATCTTGCGTATGATTTCTAGCATGTACTACTTCTAATTTGTTGAAACACCATACAGTTTGAACTTGGTAGAGTGATATTGGTTGCATCTTACATATGGTGTCTAGCTTGCAGTGCTTCTAATTTTATTCCTTTTTCTTATCGGTTTGACTTCACAATGCAAAATTATTATAGCTGAAGGAAACTAGTCCGGTTGTGGATGAGGGTGGTCCTTCGGAGCAACTCAAACAGGGGGTCTCTACAGATTCTACTCTGCCATCCTCCCAACAAGATTCGCAAGACAACACAAGGCTGGACAGTCAACGTAGCTGTGTAGATGCTGAGCACATCTCTCCTACTCCACCATCATAGTTGCTTTCTCTAACTTGGCACTATTATGTGTGGTTGCATGTTGCGTATGATGTATAGCTTGTATTGCTTATAACTTTGTTGAATTGCATCTGCTTACTTTACACATAATGCCTATGAATATGACACGTGTTCCTGTTTCTAGAACATACGTGTACATGATGAGCACATCTCCCCTACTCCACCGTCACAGGTGCTTGCTCTAACTTGGAACTGTTTTATGTGGTTGCATTTTCTGTATGATGTCTAGTTTGTATTGCTTCTGATTATGTTGAATTGCATCTCCGTAGCTTACAACTTATACCTGCAACGATCACTTACCCATAAGACACATTTAACTTGGGACTGTGATGTAGGTTGCGTCTTGCATTGTCTTCTAGCTTGTGCCGCTTCTAATTTCTTGAAATGGCACTTACGAGGAGGCACTTTTTATCTAAAAGAGTGATATTGGTTGCATGTTCATATGGTGCCTAGCTTTCATTTCTTCTAATTTTGTTGAAATGCCATCCACTTACTATTTTTTCATACATATTTCGTCCTCCTATCGTACGTGTGAATATGAAACGTTGTTTTTTTGTATATATTCCATCCTCCTATCCTGCGTGAAAGGATCAATATGGTTGACTATAGGGGGGTGTGAATAGGTAACTAACAATTTTTAACTTTTCTTTACCAAATTAAACTTTGCATCAGAGTAGGTTGTCTAGACATGCAACTAGGTGAGAAACCTATATGATGCAACAACAACAAGCACACAAGCAAGCAAGGGAAATAACAGAAGTAAGCTTGCACAAGTAAAGGTAGGAGACAACCAAGAGTGGAGCCGGTGGAGACGAGGATGTGTTATCGAAGTTCCTTCCTTTTGAGGGGAAGTACGTCTCCGTTGGAGCAGTGTGGAGGCACAATGCTCCCCAAGAAGCCACTAGGGCCACAGTATTCTCCTCACGCCCTCACACAATGCAAGGTGTCGTGATTCCACTATTGGTGCCCTTGGAGGCGGTGACCGGACCTTTACAAACAAGGTTGGGGAAATCTCCACAACTTAATCGGAGGCTCCCAACAACACCACGAAGCTTCACCCAAATGGGATATGGCTCCGTGGTGACCTCAACCGTCTAGGGTACTCAAACACCCAAGAGTAACAAGATCCTCTAGGGATTAGTGGGGGGAATCAAATTTCTCTTGGTGGAAGTGTAGATCGGGGCCTTCTCAACCAATCCCAAGCAAATCAACAAGTTTGATTGTCTAGGGACAGAGATCGGGCGAAAATGGAGCTTGGAGCATTAATCGAGCTTTTGGGGGAAGAGGTAAGTCAACGGGGAAGAAGAGGACCCCCTTTTGTACAAGGGGAAAACATCCAACCATTACCCCCAAAACAGGCCCACAGAGGGCGCTACTACCGCAGGGGGCAGCGGTACTACCGCTGGACCCAGCGGTACTACCGCTCCCCTTTGCGGTACTACCGCGCAGTCTGGGAGGGCTTGAAGAAAGAGCAAGAACCGTGCCCAGTGCGGTACTTCCGCGGTGGTAGCATGGTACTACCGCTCTCGAGCGGTACTACCTCTTCTACTACCGCTACTAAGTGCCGCACAACCCGACACTAGAGGCGACCCCCTCGAGTCGACGCGGTAGGGCCCAGTACCGCAGCGGTACTGCGGCTATGAACCCACAAGCGGTACTACCGGTGGGTACCGCGGTACTACCGCTTGGACCAAAGCATGCTCAAAACGCAAGAAAAGAGACCTCCATCGATGCAGGAAGGCTCAGAGGGTGCGAAAAGGAAGTGTACGTGATGATTCCACCCAAGCCTTACCCAAGCGGACCCCCTCTTGATAGTACGGTGACTCCTATGAGACAAGACCACAAAACTAGAAACGAAAGAGCTACACCGTCTTGAATAAACAAACTCCGAGGGGAAAGAATCATCTCGTGCGAAAGGATGAATCCCTGAAAAGCTCAAAGCACATGATTAGTCCGCAAAAGCATTGCCATCAATCACCAAAACACCTTAGGGATAAATATGCCCTCACAATCTCCCCCTTTTTGGTGGATTGATGATAATACGGGATTTGCACAAAGGGGAAAATATATATGACATAAGCAAACCCCACATCTCTAAAATATAGGCAGGCTCCCCCTAGATGTGTGTTATCTTATGAAAGTGCTTTGGACTGCAGGGCACACATACTAGGATCAACACTCCCCCTATATTTTATAGACATAGCATATCTTGCAACAAATAAGGCTAACACTAAGCATGATATTAGATAAGAGGAACGCATAACTAGCACAAGATAACCTAAGCTCAATACGATGCGATAGATTTCATATGTCTTACACCAGACAGAAAGTCTCATGAGCACACCCAAACCAACACACAAAAGGTTCAAACACGAGAAAGATAGGCAAGACAACCACGCCACACAAACACAAGCTCGCAACTCAACAAAGACACAAATCCCTACACTCTCTCCCCCTTTGGCATCGAGACACCAAAAAGGCAAAGAGCGAAGCTACGGCTCCAGGTGATAGCCATCTGAGGATCTCGAACATCATATCCCAGCGAGATCGTCTACACCGCCGTCATCGGTCGGAAACCGCTCGGTGTCTGAGTCGGTCCACAGACAGTGCTGCTGAATCCACTCCTCCTCATCAGTGATCTTGCCCTCAGATCCGCTGGCAACGGTCGCACCCAACTGACGCATGAGCTCCTTGTGACGACTCCTGGCCTGCTTGTCAGCCACATGAGTCAATACTGACCGTGAGACTCCATGCAGAAGAGTTTCTTCATCTTGGGCTTGAGCTTCTTTGACCAAGAGGGTTCTGCTCCAGATGGCTCATAGTCATCATCATCATTAGCATCAGCCTCGGTCTCCATGTCAGCAGCTTGCACGCGGAACACCAGAACTCGGAGCAGTTGTGCCCTAGTTCTCCTTCTTCCTCAGACGCTTGATCTCATGAGAAACTAGATCTCCAGTCTCCAACACCACCCTCGAATACACATACTCCCAGGCCTTCTCAATGAGCAACATGATAAACGGTCCATAAATTGGGCGCTTGCGCTCAGAGAGGCGGTAACCAACTCAGACCACATGACATGAGAGATATCCAAAGAGTCTCTAGAGTTTTCTTCCGTCTCATGTTGACAGAAAAGAAGCATCTCCACAAGATAAGAGTCTACCATATCCAAGTTGCCGATGCGAGGGAAGAGTGTCTCCCTGAAGATGTGAGGGAAGAGTGTCCAGAAATGCTGGCAGCTCATAAGTCTCCTTCTTAGTCACTTGGTTAACCTTCACGGTACAGTATGGAAAGAGAGATTGCTTGTGGGTGGAGGTTGCATTGCGTTGAGGGCGAAAGCCAACTGGGTTCTCAAGACCTTGATCCTCAACTTCAAGAAGCTCCATGAAAGCCTTCCACTTGAGAGTAAGCAGCCTGCCATTTGTCATCCAGGTCAGAGTCCTGTCCACATCGGTCCCAAGATGGACGGTGGCATAAAACTGAGCCACTAACTCTGCATCAAAATCTTTGTTGAAATGCATGATCCTGAGGATGTTCAACTGAGAGCACATCTGAAGTGCCTCCCCAAAGTAGTCCGGATCCTTCTCCATAAAGGCAATGTCGATGGAGCGAACGTCAACAAAAAGGTTCTTCTTGGCCTTGATCACATCAAAGTAGACAGCATACTGAAAGCGGTTCCAGAACAGGCGGTTGACCAAGGCAGCCTCTTGATCGACCTCACAGGGGTTGCGCTGACGCTTCTCCCAGAATTCCTTGGTAGACATCTCTGTCACAGACTTGGCCCTTGGCTTGGGCTTGGACGCACTCATCTTCTTCATTTGAGGCAGAACACTTGGAGGAACACTTGGCGGAGCACTTGAAGAGGCTGATGTTGTCTCAGAGGTGCGGTAGCGCTTGGACGTTGCACGTCCGGGGTTGACACGGCGGACTTGCTGCTCAGGATGTTCATCACCTGGAACCAAACACACCAGCAAAAGAAACAACATTAAAGAAAGAGCATAAGCCTCCAAACAAGACAACACAGATCAAAGAGTGGTAGGAAATAGTGGAATTGGGCATCCAGCGGTAGTACCGCGACCCCATCGCGGAAGTACCGCTCAAGGGGTAGTACCATTCTCGAAGAGCGGTAGTACCACTCCAGAGGGCGAACGGCGGTTCCCTACTGCCGTGGACAGATCCGACACTATCGGGGATGCCAAATTCAAAAATATGTCTACCAATCATCAATCCAAAAGGCCTCGAAGCCATCACTACAAAAAATACACTTCCGTGATGATACATGTTTGTCACAGTAGGTCGCGTTTTTTGTCATGCTTGTACATCCATGACAAATTTATGACAGAATCAAGATAGTCATACCTGTGCTGTCGTAGAAGTGTTCCATGATATTACCAAAATTATCATCACGGAAGTGTCCACTTCCATGACGATAAATCGCGCGTCACAGAAGTACTTTCGTCAAGGGTGACCGACACGTGGTGTCACACCCTAGCTAGTCATGCATCAGAGTGTGTGCATCATGTTTAAAATTCCATTTAATTTGAATTGGGGATTTGTGAAACCCTCAGAATCATTTCTGAAAATGATCCAAATAAAAATTTCTCCAAAAAGGTCCAAGAAAATGCTCATGTTGCTCTCTGAAAATATTGGACAGAGATAAAAATCAAACCAATATTTTTAAGAGCTCATAGGTATTTATTTTGGGCATTTGGAATTAATGTATAAATATTTGCATTGGAAATATATTAGTTATATATATTAATATATGTCCAAAAACTATGCCACCTGTTGGGGAGCTCTGGAATAATATATCTAGCTCCTGCAAAAATTGGCATAAGGAAATAAAATGATTTAATATTTTATTTAAATCAAAACAAATGTCAGAAATTAGAAAACAGAAATAAATAAAAGGGAGGACCTTACCTGGGCTCCTCCCTGTGCAGCCCAGCCAGCTGGCCGGCCCAGCCAGCAGGCGGCCCAGCCCGCCTCCCTCCTCTGTCGTCTTCGTCCTCGACAGAGGGAGGGGAGTGTGGCCGGCGCGCGCGCGCGCCACCGCGCCACGCCACCTGCTCGCCTGCCTGCCTGCTCCTCCCCTCCTCGTCTGGATGGCCTGGAACGACGCCACACCCTCCCCCGTTCTCTCTCACTCTCCCCGGTTCTTCCCCTCCTCTCCCTCGCTCTCTCTCTCACGGCCGAACACCACCATCGCCGCCGTTCGCCATAGCAGCCGTCACCGGCCACCCCTCGCCCCTCCGCTGAGCTCAGGAGCTCCGCCGCGACCCCCTCTTCCTCCCCACCAAGCCAAGCCCCTCGGGAAGCTCCGCATCGCCTCCACGCCATCGTCTTCCTCCTCGGGCTCCGACCACCATCGCCGTCGATTCGCCGTCTCCAGCGCGTCCCCGAGCCCGCTTCGACGCCCACTGCAACCGCGGTGAGCTCCGCCACCGTTTCCCCCTCTTTTCCCCCTCGTTCCCGCACCGTAACCCCGTTTCCCACCACGGCCGAACCTCCGCCGTCGCCGAGCTCGCCGTCGACGCAGCTCCGGTGACCATTTGGTCACCCCGGCGAGTCCAACAAGTCCGTAAGGACCCGTAGAGCCCCTCCAGCGCCTCAGCTCCCTCGCTTGCGAGCAGCAGCACCGATCCCGACCGCACCCGAACTCCGGCCGCCGCTCACGAGCTCGCCGTCGTCGGTACCGGCCACCACAGGCACGGCCACCACCACCGTTCGACGTGCGGGAGCAAGGGCTCTCCAACGAGCCCAAGCACGGCCTCGCCCATGCCCTGTAGCGCGTTTCCGTATCGCGCCGCCGTCTCGGGCCTCGCCGGCGTCATGTCGCCGGTGGGTTTGACCTGTTTGACCTGGGGTTTGACCCCCCCAGGGTCACTGACACGTGGGCCCCGTCGGCCAGGTGGTCAGATTAGTGCTAATCACTGTTAGTTAACCCCCTGACACTGACCAGTGGGCCCCAGCGCCACTAATTCCTAATTAGGATTAAATTAACCCTGTTAAACCCCCCTGTCACTGACGTGTGGACCCCACACGTCAGGTTTGACCCCAGCCAGCCGCAGTTGACCACTGACGTCATGCTGGCGCAATATATATATTTCTGGATTTAATTTAAATCAGGAAATTCCAGAATATTATTTAAACTTCAAAAATTCATAACTTTTATTCTGTAACTCCAAATTAGACAAATTATATATGAAAAATGATCAGAAAAATCCAATCTATCCATCTGTACTATTTTCATGCATGATCAAACAAGTTAAATTGATGTTTTAAGCAGAATAAGGAAAAGCACTTTAAAAGGCCATGTTTGAGTTTGAAATTTGAATCTTTGATTCAAATTTGTTCAAACCCTTCTGGTCTTAGTTGCATTAGCCCAACACACTCATATTGCCATGTTTCATGCATGCATCATATTGTTGCACATTGTTTGGTGATGGTTGTGTATCGGTGTCCTTTGCGACAGGTTCTGCCTCCGAGGAGTACCGTGATTACCCTAACGAAGAACCGTATCAGTGCATCGAACCATCAGGCAAGCAACCAACCATTTGATCATATCGATACAATCCCATGTTCTTGCTCCTGCTCTCTTTTACTGCATTAAGACAACGCGTTTCAAACTGCTGTGTGCTACGGTAGTTGAACCCATTTCCTCTGCATGACCTGTCATTGCCACAGTAACTAGATGAAACCCACTAGCATGTGTAGGAGTTGTTTGAGCCATATGTATGTGTTGTTCCTACCTTGCTATGCCTGCTATGATTAGAGTCGTGTCAGGTCTGGTTCATCTGGGTGATGGGCTGGAGTGAAATGATTATGTCGGTAATGAGAGTGGTGTGGTGAACACGATTTGGTAAAGGTATCGATGAGAGGCCATGTAGGAGTACATGGTGGGTTGTTTCATTGAAGCCGACCTTAAGCACTGAGATCTGTATGTGTGATTTAAGATACAGCTACTACCATGCATTGGGCCCTGAAATATGACCCCGCTCGACTTCTTATTCACCCTAGCTCTCTGTCCAGGAGTTGCAAGTAGTTTCTGGTGTTTGTAGCCTACTGGAGGCCGTGGACAGCGCTGACCGTAGGGGTGGGCTGTGATGCGGTAGGTACGTGGCACGGTGTACCGAATACCCGTTAGGTATCTCGGGAACCCTGTTCACATCGTTCGAGGCCGTATGGGAAACCTCGGCCGGACTCCCTGCGGATGGAACCTGGATAGGCGATAAACCTGGACTAGAGGCTTAAGTGTTTAGGTAGGTCGTGGTCTACACCCACGACCTACCTAAACTAACTACCCCCCCTGACACTGACCAGTGGGCCCCAGCGCCACTAATTCCTAATTAGGATTAAATTAACCCTGTTAAACCCCCCTGTCACTGACGTGTGGACCCCACACGTCAGGTTTGACCCCAGCCAGCCGCAGTTGACCACTGACGTCATGCTGACGTCATGCTGGCGCAATATATATATTTCTGGATTTAATTTAAATCAGGAAATTCCAGAATATTATTTAAACTTCAAAAATTCATAACTTTTATTCTGTAACTCCAAATCAGACAAATTATATATGAAAAATGATCAGAAAAATCCAATCTATCCATCTGTACTATTTTCATGCATGACTAAACAAGTTAACTTGATGTTTAATGCAGAACAAGGAAAAGCACGTTAAAAGGCCATGTTTGAGTTTGAAATTTGAATCTTTGATTCAAATTGGTTCAAACCCTTCTGGTTTTAGTTGCATTAGCCCAACACACTCATATTGCCATGTTTCATGCATGCATCATATTGTTGCACATTGTTTGGTGATGGTTGTGTATCGGTGTCCTTTGCGACAGGTTCTGCCTCTGAGGAGTACCGTGATTACCCTAACGAAGAACCGTATCAGTGCATCGAACCATCAGGCAAGCAACCAACCATTTGATCATATCGATACAATCCCATGTTCTCGCTCCTGCTCTCTTTTACTGCATTAAGACAACGCGTTTCAAACTGCTGTGTGCTACGGTAGTTGAACCCATTTCCTCTGCATGACCTGTCATTGCCACAGTAACTAGATGAAACCCACTAGCATGTGTAGGAGTTGTTTGAGCCATATGTATGTGTTGTTCCTACCTTGCTATGCCTGCTATGCTTAGAGTCGTGTCAGGTCTGGTTCATCTGGGTGATGGGCTAGAGTGAAATGTTTATGTCGGTAATGAGAGTGGTGTGGTGAACACGATTTGGTAAAGGTATCGATGAGAAGCCATGTAGGAGTACATGGTGGGTTGTTTCATTGAAGCCGACCTTAAGCACTGAGATCTGTATGTGTGATTTAAGAATCAGCTACTACCATGCATTGGGCCCGAAACCAATGGACCCTCTCGGCTTCTTATTCACCCTAGTTCTCCGTCCAGGAGTTGCAAGTAGTTTCTGGTGTTTGTAGCCTACTGGAGGCCGTGGACAGCGCTGACCGTAGGGGTGGGCTGTGATGCGGTAGGTACGTGGCACGGTGTACCGAATACCCGTTAGGTATCTCGGGAACCCTGTTCACATCGTTCGGGGCCGTATGGGAAACCTCGGCCGGACTCCCTGCGGATGGAACCTGGATAGGCGATAAACCTGGACTGGAGGCTTAGGTGATTAGGTAGGTCGTGGCCGACACCCACGTTGGGCTTCCGCTTGAAGGTTGCCGAGTACATGTCGTGTAAATGGCGGTAAGTGGTGAGAGCGTGTATGAAGAAGTACACCCCTGCAGGGTTAACATGATCTATTCGAATAGCCGCGTCCGCGGTAAAGGACTACTTGGTTGCCTATACAGTTCATAGACAAGTAAATGGAAACTACTAAAAGCCTCAAGATAAGTGTGAGTGCCGAGGATGGCTCTTCCGTAGGAAGACGGAGGCGGATCCTTGGTAGTGTATTGAATTGGTGAGTAGTG
This sequence comes from Triticum dicoccoides, assembly GCF_002162155.2. Lineage (NCBI taxonomy): Eukaryota > Viridiplantae > Streptophyta > Magnoliopsida > Poales > Poaceae > Triticum > Triticum dicoccoides. The sequence goes on along the minus strand of NC_041390.1, from coordinate 406,029,449 downwards.
GACTCGTGTGCGCAAAACCATTTCAAGTTGAAGTATCATAGGATAGTCTAGCCAAGAGTCAAAGCTGGCTTGCTGCAATAACTCCACCAACCCTTCTTGATAATATGCATGTATGTAGGATCTGATGTAAGTCTTGCTGAGTACCTTTGTACTCATGTTGCTATAATTTACATTTTACAGTAGACACTGCAACCCCTTCTGATGGGTTCTATGTAGACGTTGACATCAACGAGTAGGCTAAAGACCCAGGTGGTGACCCTGAGCTTGTGAAGGACCACGTAGTATAGCTAGGCTTTCCAAGCCTCTTTTATTTTACTAGTTGTCTGTACTCAAACAAGTTACTTCCGCTGCTGGTTTGTATGACTGTATGACTTGAATGTTGGGTCGTGAGACCCGTACCTTTGTGTATGTTATGTATGGCTCCCTGAGCCTTAAATAAAGTACTTGTGTCGTAGAGTCATTTTGTGATGCTTCGTTGTATTTCCACATATCGAGCATATTGTGTGTATGATTGAAATGCTTGGTATGTGTGGGATCTGACTATCTAGTTGTTTATCTTTAGTAGCCTCTCTTACCGGGAAATGTCTCCTAGTGTTACCGCTGAGCCATGGTAGCTTGCTACTGCTCTGGAACACTTAGGCTGGCCGGCATGTATCCTTCTTCGTTCCTGTGTCTGTCCCTTCGGGAAAATGTCACGCTTTGAGTACCGGAGTCCTGTTAGCCCTCTACAGCCCGGTTTACCGGAGTCCTGCTAGCCCAGTGCTACAGCCCGGACCCACTTGCTGATGACCGACACGTTCGAAGCTGGGTCATGGATGCCTGTCCCTGTAAGTCTGTGCCACTTTGGGTTTACGACTAGTCATGTCAGCCCGGGCTCCTTATCATATGGATGCTAGCGACACTATCATATACGTGAGCCAAAAGGCGCAAACGGTCCCGGGCAAAGGTAAGGCGACACCCGTGGGGATAACGTGCGTGAGGCCGCAAAGTGATATGAGGTGTTACCGGCTAGATCGATGTGACATCGAGTCGGGGTCCTGACACGTGGCATCCACTGTAACGGAACACCGTTAAGCTATCTGGTCGGGTTTTGGATCCGATAAGCCGTTAACAGCCCCGACAAATGGGAAATTTCCACGTGTAAAATTCTTATTGGCCGGACGAAACATGTGTCAGCTCGTCAGTGGGTCAGATAGGCGCCAATGATACGTCGACACGTGGCACGGCCCAACAGAGGCCCATTCCTGTGAAAAGGCCGTCCCTTTTGACTTGGTCAAAAGGTCGCGGGCCAGCCCATGTAAAGCCTGTTAACGGCCTGTTCGCATATAGCCCATTTACAGCCCGCTAACCCAAGTCCCGTTACGCCCTTTCTGAATTAGCCCCAGTAGCGTCATCTGGGCCACCCAATATGATTCCAGCCCGTTTTCACTTCTGGCCCATGTATGGCCCATGACGTCTTTCGGCCCATATGAGGCCCTATCTAACTCTTGGCCTATTAACGGCCCGTGGTGAAACTGGCCCGTAATGAATAGTGTATCTATTTACACCCATTAACGGCCCATGGTGAAACTGGCCCGTAATGAATAGTGTATCACTTTATACCCATTAACGGCCCGTTATTCCGTTGGGCCGTTTCCAGCCCATGTTATATTTTGGCCTTCTCAGAGCCCATTTATTCTTGGGCTCATTTCCAGCATTCGTTTACTTACGGCCCATTACTGTCATTTTCTGCTTGTGGGCCAAATTCAGCCCGTGGTTACAGTCGGCCTGTTTGTGGTCCGTTAATACATTGAGTCGTTTTCATAGAGTCATCAAATACATCCTATTAATGATGTCCCGTTATGGTCGGCCCATGAACGGATGATTCTAACTCTAGCCCGTTTACGGCCATAATGCGGCCTGTTATTGGCCCATGTTTGGCCATCGATCGTACTGCCCGTATAAGGCCCATTGATGATACGGCCCATAGAAGGCCCATTGTTTCTATGGCCCATAGAAGGCCCGCTCTTTCTACGTCCCGTAGGAGGCCTAGTGTCACTACAGTAAATATTAGCCCATGGTTATTGTGGCCTAGTTTTAGAAAATAGGTTATTGCAGCCACAAGCAAACCGCGGAAAAAGAACTGCAATGACTAGAAGCAAACAAATAAACAATACAACAAGGAAATAAATAAGAAAGCAACTTACGCTAGGCTATCACGGTTATCACACATATTACATCCACTAGGCATCAAAGTTTGCCACTAGTGCAAATAAACGCGCCGACAAAAGAATATAAAAAACTAAGAGCACTTCAGAAGGCACTAGGACTGGCCAGGTCGCCCCCCCCAAACACCTGAAGAAGCTGAGTAGACCTCAGTTGTGTCAACGATAGATGCATCAATACTAGATTTAAGGCATGATGGTGCACACGACAGTCCTCTGACATCTTTATTGCATCTTCGACTTCAAGTCGGAGCTGAGTTGAGGCAAGCCTTTCCGCTTTAAGTTGAGACTGAAGAAGTCGAACTGATTGAGGTAACAATTGCACAGAGGTTGTCTCACACCTGCTGGTGAGTAGCTTCAACTCGCTGTCTTCATCAAGACAAGACCTTGGGGTCATCTCGCTGTCCTCAAGATGGTTTGGCTCACTATCTTCCCTAAGGTTCTACCCGGCGTAAGAGATACGAGTCTGAAAGAGAAACAAGGAGACACGTAACAGGTTTCACAATTATATAAGCAAATAAATGGATCTGTTCTGCATAAGGAACATGTTTTACAACTACAATTTGAAACCGGTAGTTGTTGCAAACATCCAATCAGATGTAAACAACAAAGCAAACAATAGTGGAGGAAATGATGCCTATCCAAATCAATACTAGAACAAAGTTTGAAGGCTTGAGAAGGATGAACTTACATTACATGTTAACACGGGCTGGACAAAGCCCTTCTCCATGTTGATGGAAGGATAATTCAATAAATTCCCCAAAGAAAATTCTTTATAAGCATTGCCATTATTCTAGATTTTGCAAAGAGTAAATATAGATCAAATAATATTGGAAGAAAGAGAGGATAATGAATCTCAGGTGCAGACTGATGATACATAATCAAATAGCAATTAATTAAGTACAATGTTACAAGGAAAAAGGGAGAGAGGTACTGACAAGAGCAATGTAGAGCCCATTATTGTTTTGAGATCATATGATCCTTTGAGCAAGGAGATTCATCTGAAATTAGTTTTCATACAAGAGAGAAGGTAAGGCACAAGCAGAAATTTAGGAGTTCAAATTTTGAATTGATATCATAGACAGTACCTGACGCTGGGCTCCCAGCAGTTCTAATAGGGGTTTGGCCACTGGAGTAGGGGTAAAGTGTGGCACAGTTGGGCTTGTGTTTTCTGTGGCTGCTGATCTCTCTGATTTAACATGTATCACTACCTTTTCCAAATACCTAGTTTGTACTCCTTGACGACCTGCACTCACCCTCTTCCTTTTGGACACCTATTACGAAAGAACAACATTTCACTGGAAAAACATAGTGTGACGACACATGGAATAGGTACAGAAAATGGATAGGTATGGCATATACTCATATATGATGCTTAAACTAAGCAGATGGTGTAACAAAGTAGAAGTAATGCAAGAGGTCAGAAGCAAAATATGTGCGACCAATATAACTTTGCAAAGTTAGAGCAAGCACCTTGATGGGTGAATAAGATAGGCCATCCTCCACCATGCCAAGTTTGTTAGGCAGTGGATCATTCCGCAATATTCCTCTCGTGCGCCCATTCTCATATTCATTTTGATAATGTTCAATATCTGACATGCATGAAAACATAAAAACAAGTGAGATTTTCTTTGTAATGCAGAAGTGATTCTAATCCAATATTGCCTCCCTATAAACCCCTTTGTGCTATCTCTGCAATTCTTTTAAAAGATGCCATGCATGCTGTAATTTGTTGTGTGCATTAATATAATGTGGCCTACTACTCAAAATATGAGAGCTCTAGAAGTGATGACACTTCGCAGATGATAGCTTCAACATATAGTAAAGAAGAACAAGTCGACCTGACCTGACAGATTCAAAATATACTAAGGGAGAACAACTCGACCCGACCAGTCGACCGCAAGATAAGAGTATCATCTTAAAGAAGAGCAGAAGAGCAAGCAGATTGAAGATATTACAAGTCTTTTAATACAATGTCAGTTGGCCACCCATGATGAACCAGACCGCACAGAGAAATACTATTCTTTCCGATCTCTCCATATGTGGCTCACATGCATTTCGAAACTAAAGTAGGAACATTTAGCTAACCAATTAAACATCTCTCAGTTTTACTAATATCAGCAATAATATCAGATATGAATTTGTACAACTAAGCTTGTTTAGCTTGATGGGTGGAGCAGTGCTATTACGACAGGAACCACGTAGGCTGATTGTGGTCATCATAAAATGGGGAAAACATAAGCATGAGGAGTACAGTGTTGACCATGGTAGTGGGATGGCAGATCTGAAGCTGCAAACCGCGCAAAGGGTAGTTAGCAACCGATGTTTGCTTTGAAATAACATCTAAGATTTGGTATGGACAAGAAAGTATGGTCAACAAGTGACAAAGAAATGCAATTATGCTGTCTCTCTATATGTCACGACATGCATTTGGAAACTCAAGTGGGACCTTTAGCTAACCAATTAAATGTGTCGGTTAACTAATATCAGTATCATATCACAATCATATTTGAACAACTAAGCTTTCGAATTTTGAGTGTTGTGTTGTTTAGCTTGATGGGTGGAGTAATGCTAGTACGACAGAAAGCACATACGCAGATCATAATTGAGTAGATAAAAGGGGAAAACCCTAAGCATCAAGAGAAAAATCAGGAAAGTGGAACTAGCTGGCCCAGTGGGTGGCGCACATGCTTTTCGAAACGAATATAGGAACATTAGGTGACCAATTAAATGTTGTCTGTTTTAGTGATATGAGCATCATATCAGATTTATATTTCAACACGTAAGCTTTGGGTTGAGGTCTTGAGTAGCAGTGCTAGCAAGACACGAAGCACCTACGATGATGGTAGTGAATATAAAGGGGGGAAACCATAAGCTTTACGAGTATAGTGCCTGTTCCATGGCGGATCGGAAGGTGCAAACCGGACAAAGCTACTTCGCAACCAATGTTTTCTTTCAACTAGCCACTACGATTTGGTACGGACAAGAAAAGTACAGTAAACAAATTACGATCTATTTTCCGGGTGAGATCAATAACTTAAGCACATATGGAAGAGTACCACCTCTCTTGCGACGCCGTGTAGGCCTATGCTGATACGTTGAGGGTGTTGCCGGTGCGATGGCTGTCAGCGGCGGGGAAGAAGACTTTAGACGGCAGACGGCCGGGTCGGGGGATATATCCTGTTGTCGTGGATGAGGCGGTCGTAGGAGCGGCAACGGCAAGGTGGACGATGGCGCCGATGAAGCGAGAGGAGGCGTTGAAAGGATCCTGGTCCAGCGCCGTGGATGAGAGACATCCATCTCTTGCAGTGGACGACGGGGTAGTGGTAG
>NC_041390.1:406006767-406023546 GCF_002162155.2 Triticum dicoccoides | reverse complement strand
TGGCTCCGGCAAGGTGGAGGATGGGGTGGCGGAACGGAGGAGGCTAGCCGCAGTGCGGAGGTTGTCATGCCGCCGACAGTGTATGAATGGGGAAATGGAGGAGAGGGGGGGGGGATCTCAAACTTTGGGACGCGCTTCTGAAATGGGGGAAAGTTATGAACTTATCCCCCGTTTAAAATTTCGGACATCGCGTCGGTTGGGGATAGGACGGTAATCTCGCATCTCCCAAATATTTGCCGGTAACTATTTCGGGCGACGAGAGGGTGTTTTGCCGCCCACGGTTGGCGCCCATGGTGTATGAACGGGGCTGATAGGTAGGGCGGTTGTGTCACGTCTGATGGAAGTTACACATCTGCCCCTATTTAAAATATTAGCCTACATCGATTTCGGGCGAGGAGAGGGTGTTTTGCTGCCCATGGTTGGCGCCCACGGTATATGAACGGGGCTGACAGGTAGGGCGGTTGTGTCACGTCTGATGGAAGTTACACATCTTCCCCTATTTAAAATATAAGCCTACATCGATTTCGGACGAGGAGAGTTTGTTTTGCCGCCCACCGTGTATGAATGGGGAAATGGAGGAAGAGACACATGTCTTTCAGATGAGGAGAGTTTGTTTTGCCGCCCACCGTGTATGAATGGGGAAATGGAGGAAGAGACACATGTCTTTCGGATGAGCTTGAATCAAATGTGTTTTTCCGCCCACGTTTGGCGCCCACCGTGTCTGAATGGGCTCAGAGGCCGTCGTGTCACATCTGATTGAAGTTACTAGTCTACCCCTATCAACATCAGTGTAAATCCTGTCGATAAGGATGTCAAGTGTCAGGGGTAGACAGTAATTTCCATCTCGCAAACACTTGCTTCGAGCAGCCCACAAATTATAGTGGGTGTTTAGCCGCTTCATTCAAAACTTGGGAGAATTAGCATTCACGTTTGCCGTGGGACCTGGCAAACAAAATTCAAATCCAATTTGTATTCGATTACGAATATCCATAGATAATTATACGTTTTGTTATTTATTTCTTCAAAACCACAACAAAGATTTATTCCACCTTTATATATGATTATGATTTAAAAATGCCGTGATCTTCGAATTCAGTAGGTTGGATACACTCTGAGTCAAACAATTATTTCATCCAATACAATGTGCTCACACGACAAACAGTTCACCTTATGTCAATCATACAAGTATTGAGGATTACCTCGCCTAAAAAATTAGGATCATTACAACACATGGACAACATAGGGGGTCTTGCAACATAATCCATTCAGAGACATGACACAACATGCAAGTACAATAATCTAATGAAAATTTCAACAGGTATCTAAAGATGAACCGGGATTATCTTGGGCTTCAGATAGCAGAAACAGCAGGACCTCCTCCGTCTTCAAATGCAACATTCTTACTTCCTCCAATTCTTGGGTTGCTTGCATAATGCGTGCCGCTGATTCCATAATTTCCAGCCTCAAGATAAATATTACCTCATTCATGGCAGCCACACCATCTCTTTCTGCCTCTAGTAGAGCCTCAAGCACTATAATATCTGTGCTCAGACTGCTCTCCTGCGGTGTTGCCTCTGAACTGCTACCATCTAGTAACATGGATGGCGCACTGCTTCCACAAATAGATTCTGGGGTTGTACATTGTGTCCTAGTGTGAATGGCATCCTGAAAGGTTTCCGCTGGACATCAGTAAGAGATAGTTATCGTATGATCCAGGCAGTAAGCTTACATGGTAAACGACGGACGAATTATTTCCGAGCATGGCAAACTATATTTAAATGGTTCGAAGCAGCATCAGCCCAAAAGAAATTAAGTTGGTAAGATGAAACTAGGGATGTAAGTGGCAAATAAACGAAATCCGCCAGTCCCATCTAGTTAGTTTTTGCTACCTTCCTAGTTCATTTTCCTCAAAAAAACAAAAACTCTTTTGAACTATCATACCACTAGTGGACTTTAATCGGGATTAAACCGGACCCAGTTGACATCCCTAGTTGAAAGGGAGTGTACAACCGCTATATTTAAGTTGCCAAGGCATCTAAGCAGTTGAAATAATCTGAGAAAGCACTTAACAATGTGGCCTCATATAAACTATGAAGGCAGTCTTGTGATGAAGTTGAGAGGAAAAGTTAAGGACTCAAATGAAATAGGCATGCATTTCTTTACGATAGTACAACAGGCACTGCTGACATATTGGCCAACTCAAGTAACAACAAATAAGCATTCGAATCAAGCAATACAGCAAAGCAGACAACTAAACTATTTGTAATTCAGTAGGATTACACGTTGAGGGCACAAGCCAAGAAAGAAACCCACATGCATTACATTTCACATGTACTAAAACACACTGGCTTACCATATGTTGCTGTGAAGCCTAGCTGCCGTTGCAATGTTCTTTGAAGATATTGTCAGCATCCCGTGGTTGCAAATCTAGTTGTTGTAGTTTATTCTGCACCATGTATTTAGGTAAAATTAATTTTAATCGCATGCACTGGTCCGAATTAATCATCAATGGTTCATCTAAACTAATGAAAGAAGGGTGTGTGCATACACGACAATACTCCCTCTGATTCTTTTTACTTTGCATATAACTTTTTCTCAGTTTTCTCGTATTAGTCTGCGCGTTGCCTATTCCTAGTGCTGGTTTCCTTTTGTGCCCCGCCCCATCTGCCTCTGCCCTAATTAATTGGCAAATTAGTCCATAAAAATTAAACCAGTGCCCTGCTTGGTATGCGGGTCAAGAGTTATGCGTAGAGTAAATAGAATCAGAGGGAGTATATCTGCTTCCCTCTATTTTTATGCTTGTTTGAGGTGCCAACCCCAAAAGAACAAATATTTTTCTTGATGGGGTTGGCAGCTCCATAATTAATAGAAGCATCAAATTAGTCATGCAACTTCAGAAGATCAAGAACACACAAACAAGTAATGAACAGAGGCTCGGAGCAGTGACGTAATAGCTAGCATCAGAAAATGTAGGGTAAAACGAACAAAATGCAGCGAAACCACATGCTAGTTTTCTGATGTGTAATTAAGCATAGAGAACATTAAGCAGTCTGATGGAACCAACAGGTGGCATCAGAACAAAACTAAAGCATATTAACTATATGTGCACTAGTATGTAATTTAGCACATGTAACATGTTCACTGCGAGAAGTATGGCCCTACAGGTGCAAGCAGAATAACGCGTCTCATGAAAAACTGAATGATGCCCTGAAGAAATTCAAAGGTGCAGTGCTTATGCTAGGAAAGTGAACGTAGGCGCCGGCCGTTGGATAATAGTACCTGATTCTCGGCGACGTATGGGTATCATTGTCATACTTGATAGCTAAGGATCGTCGATGGTGGTCGTGTTGCGGTTGAGTTTGGGCCGATTGTCACCATCGCTGAAGTGGCTCCGGTGCTACTGTAACACCCTCGATGCGACTATATCTCCCACGTGTCGAGGCACGACTTAGAGGCATAATCGCATTGAAGGCATATGTCGCAAGTTAGGCAATCTTCACAACAACCCATGTAATATATATATAATAAAAGGGGAGAAAACATAGTTGGCTTACACTCGCCACATCAATCAAGTACATAAATAACATTACATCATCCAAACACTCATGGCCCGACTACGGCGCCAAAACAAAAGAGAACCCAACATGCGACACGGCCCCGATCACCCCCAACTAGGTACCACTACTGATCATCAGGAAAAGAAACATAGTAACGTTGAGAGTCCTCGTCGAACTCCGACTTGAGCTCAAGCGCGTCACCTGGAGCGGAATCATCAGGCCCTGCATCTGGTGTAATAGTAATCTGTGAGCCACAAGGACTCAACAATCTCGCACCCTCGCGATCAATACTATTTAAGCTTATAGGTAAGGCAAGGTAAATATGTGGAGCTGCAGCAAGCGACTAGCATATATGGTGGCTATCCTGTTCGCAAAAGAGAGCGAGAAGAGGAGGCAAAGCGCGAGCGAGAAACTAGAGGACAACCTACGCAAGAATTACTCCAACACCGTGTCTGCTTCTCGAACTCCGCCGAGAAGAGGCCATCACGGTAACACACTCGGTTGATTCATTTTAATTAAGTTAAGGTTCAAGTTATCTACAACCGGACACTAACAAATTCCCATCTGCCCATAACCGCGGGCACGGCTTTTGAAAGTTCAAATCCCTGCAGGGGAGTCCCAACTTAGCCCATGACAAGCTCCCACGGTCAACGAAGGAATAGACCTCCTCCCAAGACGTTCCGATCAGGCTCGGTATCTCAGTTCTTCAAGACACTTCGACAGGTTAAAACAAGACCAGCAACACTGCCGAATGTGCCGACAAATCCAGATAGGAGCTGCACATATCTTGTTCTTAGGGCACACTCAGATGAGCAAGACGTCGGGTAGGCCAGCCCAGAGTTGCCCCTGGTAGCCGCGGACATCGCTCGGTTGGACCAACACTTAGAGGAGCACTGGCCCCGGGGGGCTAAAATAAGATGACCCTCGGGCTCCGGAAACCCAAGGGAAAAAGAGGCTAGGTGGCAAATGGTAAAACCAAGGTTGGGCATTGCTGGAAAAGCTTTAATCAAGGTGTACTATCAAGGGGTTCCCATTATAACCCAACCGCGTAAGGAACGCAAAATCCGGGAACATAACACCGATATGACGGAAACTAGGGCGGCAAGAGTGGAACAAAACACTAGGCGAGAGGCCGAGCCTTCCACCATTTACCAAGTATATAGATGCATTAAGATAACATGGCAATATAATGATATCCCAACAAGTAAATAAAAGTTTCAACAAGGAACGACCTCCAATCTTCACCTGCAACTAGCAACGCTATAAGAGGGGCTGAACAAAGCGGTAACATAGCCAATCAGCGGTTTGCTAGGACACGGTGGGTTAGAGGTTTGACATGGCAATTTGTGAGGCTTGAAAGCAAGTGGTAGGCATCGTAGCATTGGCATAGAAAAAGAGCGAGCAATCTAGCATAGCAAAGATAGTAGTGATTTCGATGGTATGATCATCTTGCCTGCAAAGTTGTCAGAGTTGACTGGATCCTCGAAAGCAAACTCAACGGGCTCCTCGTTAGCGAACTCGTCTCCCGGCTCTACCCAAACAAGACAAACAAGCAACAAGGACACAATCAACCACGTGCAAGGATCAAACAATATGATGCAAAGATGGTATGCTATGCGGGATGCGATGCGGGATGCATATGCAAGATATGACAGGAAATGCAAGAACCTGGCCTCAACTTGGAAATCCAAGCGTGCCACTGGAAAGATGAGATGAAATCGCTTGAAAATGATATAAAGAACGCCGGAATCGGAGTTACGGTTTGGAAATGGCAAGCGATTCAAATACACCGGTCTGTGATTTACAGCAAGTAGCCATCTAAATGCAATGAGATGAACATGCTACAGCACCCAAACATGACAACAATATACATGGCAGGGATGCATTCATGATGCTTAACAAAATTCTAGCACTAAGCTACGGCCAATTCATCCATTAACATGTTCAAACAAGCATGGCAAAAATGCATATGACAAACTGATTTCAGACTCAGTGAAATTAACACTTGTCTGGAATTTCAGATCGGGTAGCACACTTCGGAGCAACGAAACTACATGCTACAGGAGCTGAACATGGCAAAGTAAAGCATGGCATGGAGCTACTCAAAGAGCTTAACAAGGGGTCCCTTAGTGACCTTGAGCCAAAAGGGATCAGAAAATACAATTGCAAGCATGTGAACATGGCAGAAACATAATCAGTTTTCAGACTTCGTGAAAACTGGCACATGCTGAAACATAACTCAAGTTGGCATGTTTACGAGCTCGATGCACTCACTATGGAGCAAGTCATGACAAGCTAAGCATACACCCATCAAGAATACACAAAATGCAAGCTATACATGGCAAGAACAATAGCATAGCATGTACGGATCAACTACAACATCATCGGCAAAACCCTTAACAAAACATATGTAGCACATCAGGGCATAGCATGCACACAATAATCATGGCAAAAATGACAAAAAGCCTAAATGGAGTAGCAGATCTGACAATTATCTCAAGTAGCCCTCTTCTAACAGCATTTCGGGCATCAAGATGAACTCAAATGAAAATGATGCAATGGAATGAAATGATAAACTCTCTGAGATGAACATTTTGATATGCTATATGCATGAATCGGAGCTACGGATGCAAAGTTACGAGGCTAAGAACATGAGCATATGGACTAGAAAATCCGGGGACTTAGAAGAAAATTCAACCTCCGGATCTAGGGTTTGCACGAGTTTCAAAGTTGGCCGGAATCACTGTAGCGGCCGGAGTTTCGCCGGAGGTGACCGGATCCGAGGCAAGAGGGGCCGGGGCGCCGGATCCTCGCCGGAGGATGGAGCTGGCTGCGGGGGCGGCACGCTGCGCGGCGGCGGCGGCGGCCGTGACCCGCGGTGGCGCGGCAGTGGCGGGCGAGGCGGCGCGGCGGCCGGGCAGGCGAGGCGGCGGCGGCTCGGCGACGAGGCAGAGAAGGAGGCGGCGGGGCGCGCAAGGCACGGCTCGGCGGCGGGGAGGGCCGCGCGCGGGCCAGGTGAGGCGGCGGGGATGTGTGAGCATGTCCACGTGGCGGTGGTGATATCCGGCCCAGACGGACAATGTCCGCTGCGGCACGGTGGATTTTTAGGGTTTTCAGGGGAGAAGAAGATCCAGATTCGGAGGGGTCTTTAAATAGAGGTAGAGGGAGCTAGGAGAGTCCAAATGAGGTGCGGTTTTCGGCCACGCGATCGTGATCGAACGATCTAGATGATGGAGAAGGCTTAGGTGGGTTTTGGGCCAACTTGGAGGGGTGTTGGGCTGCAACACACACGAGGCCTTCTCGGTCCCTCGGTTAACCGTTGGAGTATCAAACGAAGTCCAAATGATACGAAACTTGACAGGCGGTCTATCGGTAGTAAACCAAGGCCGCTTGGCAAGTCTCGGTCCAATCCGGAAATGTTTAATCCCCACACACGAAAGAAAGCTAGAAATGACCACCGGAGGAGAACGAAGCGTCGGAATGCAAAACGGACAACAGGGAAAATGCTCGGATGCATGAGACGAACACGTATGCAAATGCAAAGCCCATGATGACATGATATGAGATGCATGACAACGAAAACAACACACGGAGACAAAGACCCGAACCCGAGAAAATAAAATAACTTGACGCCGGAAACGGCAAGAGTTGGAGTACAAATTGGGAAAGTTACATCCGGGGTGTTACAGCTACGGTTGCGGCACCTGTCGACATACAAGAAAGCTCATCTGTGGTAAGTGAATAGTTGCACGATAAAGAGAAAAACCGAAGGAGTACAAATTGAAATAACCTGATGAGGCTGCAGCATCGGTAAAGGAGGGTCGGTGGAGTTGAATATGGCGTCTGTGGAGCGGGTCCGGTGCAGTGGACGGAGGCTTCGGCGGGCGCGTTGTATAGTGCTTTCGGTGAGGCGGATCTGCTGCGGCGGACGAGGGCTTGTATGAAGGGCCAGCGAAGGGGCTGACGAGGGAGTCAGTAAAGGGCCTACGCTGTGGTGGACGAGGGTGGCGGTTAAGCAGATCCGGTGCGGTGGACCATGATGGCAGTCAAGGAGATCTGGAGCGGTGGACAAGCCAGTCGCTGAAGCGGCTCCGGTGAAGTGGTGAGTTGGCAGTTGAGGGTTCCAAGGTGCGGAAGGTAGATCCGGCGGGATGTGAGGTCCACCGCTGCGGCGGAGGACTAGATTCGATGGCTTGCCATGGTTGGGGGGTCGGGGAGGGGAAGGGGAGGGGCTCTGGGGAAGAATGTTGGGGGCAAAGAGGGGAAAACAATGGAGTTTTCAAAGCAGCCCTTTTCCGTTCATGTGGCAGGGGTAAAACAGGAATATCGCAGGGCTAAACTTTTGGGCGCGTGATATTTCAATGTGAGCGGGAAGTTTGAAAGCTTTTGGTGCCTAAAATTATAAGTATTCTGCTCTCGTACGGCCGACTATGATATCATGGCCGACAATTTGTTTGTTTTGCACGCAAAAAAATGTGGAAGTTTTGAAAATCAATGTCTCCAACTCGAAAATTAGATTGTCCATTCAATTCAAATATGGATCATTGAGCTAATACAAGCAAAGACCATCATACTGTCCAATTCAAATGAAATTCCAAATGTGTTTATCCTAAATATGATGACAAAAGCAAAAATGTGTATGTGTATGAATAAAGTGGATGATTATAAAGTTTGAACATGCCTGCATGTGTATATCTCTAGGTTTGATATATGAATTTGAAATCACGAAATCCCGGCTTAAAAAATGTAACTCCATCTAAATGAATTACAAAAGCTAATGATGGAGTCGAATTCCAAAATTCCAATCTTAGTTTTGTAATTCTGGTACATCAAGGTATATCACGCATGTTCAAAAGTATCATTATCTCATAGTACAAACAGTAAAATAAATTGATCAACCATGAGTGCACAATATCTCAATTACGCTAAAATCCCTCAAATATAGACACCTCACTCTTTATCTGAAGTCAACCCCCCCCCCCACCACACACACACACACAAAAGTCGTTCTCTCCCCCAAACACCAACACACAAGTACATTAACACCCCTCTCTCTTGTAAAGTCCGTACCCCAGCATAGGTCTCTATCACCTTGTCTCTCGGGCATGCACAAATCTCTTACCTCACTCTCTAGGTCTCCCGCTATCTCTCTTACCCAAGCACACACACTATGTAGAGTGTATATTTCCCATACACACAAAACGTCGCCCCCAAACGTCTATCTCCCTAGTTATGTGGTTCTCACGCACTCACCTCACACACCACCCCCACTGCAAACAAGCACACTTTGTCTCCTTGTGCACCACTCTCCTCTTTCTATCTCTCCCACATGCGGACCCGCCTCATCTCCTTCCCTATATACATATATGTCGTGACTCTTTGCATAGCTCCCTAATGTATAATCGTTCTTGATTTAGCACATTGTTCTCTACAACACCTATTCTAGATCTCTCATGAAGTCCCTATCACACACACGATGACTCGCTTCCCTTGCGTCTCCGTTCATAGGCCAATTTCGGACAACATCAACATTGTCTCCCTATATATATGCCATTTATGGACACAAACGACCCCTCTCGCCCCCTCTCTTCCTCTCTCTCTCTCTCTCCGTCGCTAGCTCTCTCTTTCTCTCGCTCTCACACCCCTCTCCCACACACACACTCGATGTCTCTTCCAAATAGTCTTCTCCCCCCGCCCGCACCCATGCTATCTCGCTACTACACATGTCACACCATTCCCCCTTCCCTTATACTAGGTTTACATCATTAGTGGTCTCTCTACTCCACATACACTCTCTCCCTCTCACACACAAACGCGTGCACAAACACACACAAACACGCACAAACACCCATTTACCTGGATCCTCATCTCTCCTCATGTCCGCATGTGTATCTCACACACTCATTCTCTAATTATGTATATGTGTCTCCACGTTACACAACACAAACCCCATGTACATGTCTATCTCTATCCTCCACACACATAGACACAAAGAATCTGTTATCATTGCCTCAATCTCTAACATATCACACATGCTCTCTCTCTCTCTCTCTCGCAAACATGCTCAACAAGGGTTTCCCCGTGAATAACTTACATCTATTCATGAACAGTCATGGCAGTATGGCAAACACGAGACGTGAAAAAGAATAAATCTACACGTGCTTAGACCACCTAGTATGACTACTGGGACTAGAGCAAGCCAAAAAGCGCGCTGCCGTCACCCCCTCCTTGTCGGCGACAGGAAAATCTTCGTTTTACAGAGTCAAGAAGTCATTGTGCTAAGGCCCCACATGCCGAGGCGTTGAATAGAATGTAGATGCTAGTTTACGGAAGCAAGTATCGATAATACGTTTGTATCTCCATATTTATATTTCTTCTCTTATAAAAAACCAAGTTGGTGATGATGGTACGTGTGCCATCTTGGAATATAGACCGTCTGATCTATATCTGACGGATGGAAATTAAACGAAAAGATACCCGCACCCCTCTCCACATTTGCAGACAAGGCCTTCCCTTGTTCATCCTTATCTCCAACAAACCTCATTGTTGAGAAATTAAGAAAGGAAGCCTCTCGAACAAACTGGCCTGGTGGCCGCTGCCGGCGTCGTCAATCCCCATGCCTCCGCTCAGTTCGACAACCAACCACCACCACACCCCACTCCTCTTCACCTTATCTCATATTTCTCGAGATATCATTAGTTTTTACACATGGGATTACTCCCGCAAGGGTCAATCACAACAAGTGTTTTATAAAAAAATGCATCTTGATGTTCCGTGCAATGCACGGATCTTGCTAGTACTCCTACACAAGACTAAGTTGGTGATGCTGGTGTGTCTGCCATCTGTCGTTTCTGACCATTTGATCTACTCTAATGATTGTGAGGCAAGTTGTTGCCTTTTCTCACCAACATCCCACTTGTCTACCAATTTGCAAAAAACCCATAATTAGTATCTTAAAACCAACCACATCCCTCCCTGACCTCACCAAAACAGCCCAAGGAATATATTCTAATTGAAACATAATATATCTCTAGTGACATATGTATATCAAAATTAGAGTGTTTTGTACCAAGTTTGTGAATAAGTATTATTCTAATTATGATTCATTGCAACGGACATGAACATTGCCAGTATTTCCAACCATGCATTTCTTTTCCTAGTATTCCATAGTTTTGAGTTTTCCATCAAGATATTAGTCACTCAAGGTTGATATTTACTTTCAATCATGTACACATATGCACTATGTAACTAGCCTTGCTTATTGGATTCCAAAGCTTAACATTCACTCCTGCTTACAATATGTAGAGTATTTAACAAAAAACTACCACTTTCAACCAGCCCTAGGAGGAATCTATTGTACAAAAAATAGAAAAAACATACCCAAAATTTCTTAATCCACGTAAAAAACTACCTAGTACTCCTACCGATTAGGTTCGTTTAAACCCATTTATGACAGGGTTGGCCCACATGTCCGTGCTGACAAGGCAGCTTAAACCAACACATTTTGTTTGACCGTTGACACGAGGGACCCACATCTGACCTTCTATCCTGTTATTCCCCCTCAAATCATTATTTTTCCTGAACATTACTTCAAACAGTACTGATGCGTGTTCGTCGGTGGCGCCGGTGATGAGCGAGTTGGCCACCGCTCCGCCGGACGGGCAGGACGCCGCACTGGCCTCCGCACGGGTTGGCAGGCTAGCCTGAGCGTGAATCACGAGCGAGCAAGCCGCCACGCTGGCCTTTGCTCGAGCCAGATGGCTGGCCTTAGCGCGGCGCGCGCGAGCAAGCCGCCGCGCTGCCTTGCCAATCTAGCTAGCAAACCTTGCAGACAAGCAGCTGGACGTAGCTATCTTGGCTAGCTAGCGGCCGCGAGCACCGGACGGAGCTGGTATTCGGGCTGCCGCAACATGGGCTCCGCACCGCCGGCGGTTTTGACCTCGCCTTCTGCATGCGGCGGTAGCTGCGTCCCATGGCTGAGGATGATTAGGTGGACGGGCCGGAGGTAGGAGGTCACTCGAGGATTTTTGTTGGTAAGAGCATGTACAATGGTTGATAAGGTAGTCTTATCTTAAGTCTGCCACGTATGCAAGTGGTAGTAGTTTCTTGGCATTTTTGTGGTTTCTTGCATTATTAGAGCAAGTACAATAGAGCTGAGTCAGCGGGCTATAAGAAATAAACTACTACTACATGTTGGCTATAAGATGGGCTGTAGATGACACGGCACTGGCTTATAGCCAGCAGCTAGCTATACTACTAACCATGCTCTTAGGGGTTTCTTGTAAGGAACAATGTACGTACTACTAGCGACAAAAGGCGATTCTAGGTTGCATTGTACTCCAACGAGTACTACTAGTGGTCGCGGGAGTGTATACCTCGTTTTGTGGGTTCGATCCCGGCCGAACGCACGATGGCCTTTTTTAAAAAATAGTACCACTACACTTCGCTGCGAGCCAATATTTTACACGAGTAGTTTGAGTTTTGAAGTCAAACGGACGTGCGGCCCCACAATCTGGGTGCACTGGACAGCCTAGCCACGTGAACGGGTTTTCCTTCCCAGCATCCCGTGGCTCGCGTGCTCGCCCTAGCCGCACCTCGCTTGCAGCTTCTAGCTAGTAGCATATTTAAACTAGCACCTCCCAATTAAGCCCGAGGAGCCGGAAAAGCCTGGCGGGGCATTGGGAACTGTGCAATATGGCTTTGTACGTAAAGTGTTCTACTACTACTCTGTAGCTTGTGGCGTTGCATGCATGTACTTCACTCCATTATCGGCTCTACCTTAAAAGAAATTCCTGTTGCCGTGTTTTTTTTGAAACGGAGGCAAAAGCTTTGCTTGATCTCATTCATAAAGAAGGAACTACTAACAAAGTTCGACGAGATCCATTACACCTCCACAAATGGAAGCGAAAAGCCTAGTCTCGCAGTATCAAATAACTCAAATGTTCTGCCCCCGCAGTAACCATCGCTGATAAACAGGCTGCTAGTGTGTGCGTGAGAGGAGCGGCTGAGTAGGCCAGCTACGTGAGAGGAGCGGCTGAATAGAGCACCGAGAGTACCCACGCCACTACGCAGGTGTACTTCCCCTGCATTGATAGTACAGTGATGGTTCTAGAGAACAGTAGTACCCTCCACTTCCAACTGTAGCTCCTTGGCCCTGAGATTCAAGAGTTCAAAAACTGGTGCACTATACAAGACTAGACTAGAAGTATAGTACATCACACTACTAGTTGAGAAAAGTAGTACTAGTACTGCTACAGTACGAGTACGTACTCCTTTGTCACATAATGTACAACGTTTTTTGACACTAGTTGGCGTGTACAAAAAATGGCAAAAACATACCCAAAATTTCTTAATCCACGCCAAAAACTACTACCTAGTGCCAAAAATTTCTTACTAGTGCTATTATTTACAGTATAATTCAATCCCATAACGTTCCGTAATGCTAGTACTAGTACTCCATGGTACCAAAAACTACTACCTAGTGCCAAAAATTTCTTACTAGTGCTATTATTTAGAGTAGTAAATAATAGCCTCGCCCCTTCACTGAGGAACGATCTACAGTTGGAAGGGACGAGGCCCTGCGGTTACTATGCTCTTATCTCCTCCTCGCTAGTTCCCCTCCCCCCGAAGAGAAGGCAGTTCGTCGCTGCTCCCATGGATTCACTAGGCGGCTCTCCTCCTCGTCGCGGCTGGGAGACCTTGGACGATGATTCTCTGGGAGAAATCGCACGCCGCTCCGACGTCCTCACCGCTGCAAGACTCGGTGCTTCCTGCACCAACTTTTTCAAGACGCTGCTTAAATAGGCTTGGGAAAAGGCCATGCTTGTTGGTCTTCCATGTGTCCTCGAGGAGAAGGTTCTTCTATGGGACAATTCTTCGAATAGTCCACTGCTCCCTGGCCATGGTTGCACGTTGACTCCGCTAGAGTTGACGATGTTGAGAGGTAGACGGATTTTGTCCGATGAGCAGGTCAGTAATGGAGTTTGATCATGTAGTACTTAGTTATTCCATTTCCATCCCGTAATTTCTCCACTGCCCACCGTCTTATATATAGGTCTGGGTCGGTGCCAACGAAGATTGGCTTGCATACCTCCGGCCGGATACCACCATGATTTTGCACAACATCCACAGCAGTGCGGCCGTTCCGGTAGACCCCTTCTCCAACATTGGGATCGGCCTTCCGGACTGGCTGGGCAAGAATACGTATGATGATGCCTACATGAGATTGAAGAAGATAGCAATTGTGGACCCGCCGACAAAGCGACGCGGCTATGACGATTACTATCTCATCGCGGTGTCCGACATAAGGATTGCCATCAATGCAGGAGGCAGTAACGGCAGAGGCTGGCGCATGTTGGCGGCATCAGATTTGTACCCCTACACGTTTGAAGATGTCATGCGCCATCTAGGCCGCATCTTTGCGGTGACAAGCCAGGGGACTTGTTTCATCTGGTTGACATCCTACGGTACAGGAGAATACAAACGGAATGCACAAACCATCGCTTGCATCCCTAACGGTACTCCATTATTTTGCAGGGACCAGTCATCCCCCGATCAAAATAAGATCGCCGATCCTGGATGTGCATTTGCATCCGTGATTCGGTCTAACCTGGAACCTTGTAGCTGACTTTGGCATATTGGGATCAACTATCTTAGCAGTCATTACCCATGGTACCACTGATGTGCAACATGGTCACATAATCTACCATGATCGGACCGTCACCATCTACCCAGGTATTCCATTTTTAACCCTCTCACCTTCTCTTTCATTGTTGTACTAGTAGTATACTTTGTAGTACTAGTAGGAGTACTTTTTACCTTGGAGGATACGTATAGCTAGCTAGGCCCTTCAATACTTGAACCCACTAGCTGCCACCATTTTTGTTTTTCCATGTCTTACTATCTCATCCATGTAGCCAAGAGTGGCTATATATAATAAGCCAGTTATTTTACTTCCTCTATACCGGAGTAGTACTATTTGCTGCACAGTATTACTGACCGCCACCTTTGAGCACAACATTATTATGCATGGACCTTGACTATGTACGTCACCATGTGTCCATATCTGGGATGCCACGTTTACCAGATGAATGGTGCCGAGTTCGACCCCCGTGATGCTACGTGGGTGCCGAGGAACACTCTTGGAGAGTACTCGCTTTTCATCGGGGACAGCTACCCCGTTGTGAAGCGGATGCCACCTTCCATGCACAACACGGAAGGCCTGCGGTTCATGAAGCATGGTTGTGTCTTCAGTGCGCACAGCCGGATGAACGACATGCTGGGACACGCTATCCCTGTTTTATGCCGCTTCAGCTTGGATGAGTCTCCATCATGTGGAACCGGACTAGAAAGCTGCGACAATGATTCCCGTTGCCCACCGCTATGGATCGTGCCATCCATGAAGAACACCTGGGAGTGGAACTTGGAGGACATGTAGCCCATCTATAACGTGTAGGTGGAGTACGGTAATTGTGAACGGTAGCGCTGTGAATATATGTAGACAAGTCGTGCACAAATTTATCACATGAGTTGGAGATGAACTTGTGTGGCATACTGGCATTTATCCTTTAGAATTTATTACTAGTAAATGTGTTATGTGTACGTGCAACTTGTGTGGTTGTTGCACGGGCTCCAACTTTCTCTTTGAGAAAAAAGATGGCACAACTTTGGATATACGTGACGTGGCGGCATCATACAGTAGCATTGTTCACTATAGTTGTACTAGTACACTCTATGGCCTCTTTGATTCGTAGGATTTTGAAAACATAGGAATAGGAAAAGTGTAGGGTTGGAGTGGCATGCCCATTTCAATCCTATAGAATTAGCAATGATTGTTTGATGCCACGGGAAAAACAAAGGAACTGTAAAAAGAGGTTGGAGTGGATGTTAAATTTCCTATGAAATGTAGTACAGAAGATTTCATAGGAAAAATTCCTATGGGATCCAATCCTATGAATCAAAGGACCAACATAGGAAAAAATACTCAGGATTTCAATCCTCCAGAAATCCTATAAAATTCCTTTGAATAAAAGAAGCCCCTACTAGGACGACAACTCCTATAAAACCTTGCCTCTTCGGGAGGTTCAACAGTTCGTACTCCTGTGAACCTTGCACTTGGATCTTCGCCTCTTCGGAAGGTCCAACAATGATGATACTACAGTACAATATGCTTCTAGCAATCTGACACCGATTGAACTGTTGCACGTCCACCGCGAGGGCGAGGGAGAGGGTGAGGGAGAGGGAGAGGGCGCTGTAGTCAAAACCCTCTCCTCCACTACTGGGAAAAGGCCTACTAATGGCGCACCAGTTTTGCCTACTAATGGCGCACTACTGGTGCGCCATTAGTAGCACGCCACTAGTATTTTTTACTAATGGCGCACCACTGGTGCGCCATTAGTATGCCTAGAGGTGCGCCATTACTATCTGACTTAGTAATGGCGCACCACATAGAAGTGCGCCATTAGTAATTATTTTTTTATTATTTTGAAAAAAATTCAATTTTTTTTCATTTTTTTCTTAATCTCGGGTCACTATGGCTTAATCTCAGGTCAAATCACACTCTGTGGTCAAACTTCCCGAAAGGTCACCCATCCTCACACTACTCCATCCCAAGCACGCTTAACTTCATAGTTCTATCCAACCCCAGCACCACCTCACTTCACAGGCACTTGTTGATATATCTATCATATCAATCCTATTAAACCTTGCTGATGTCTAGGACTTTGTTTATATATGAGTATGATGAAATTTTGAAAAAATATTTCAAACTTCCTGATCATATTACGTATCATATTTTGAAAAATAATTCAATTTTTTTTTCAAAACCAATTTTTTTTCTGTTACTAGTGGCGCACCTAGCATACGGTGCGCCACTGGTAAGTTTGATATTTTTTGAATTTTTTTGCCTCCGGATCTTAGAAGCCCCGTAACTTTTTTCTGTTAGGTTTTTGGGGATTTTGAAAATGTTTAATGGGGTTCCCCCGGTAAAATTCGGTTGTAACATTTTGAGTAGATGATTTTTCATATAAAAAACTTTTTCATCCGAGTTCGTACGCAAAAGTTATGCCCATTTTTACAAATTCTCGAGAGATTTTGCAAAAAAGTCGAAAATTCATGTTTGTAAATTTTGCTAACAATAGACCACATATCACATGGGAATCTTATTTTCTTTTATTTTTTGACATTTCTATCATTTTCTTTTATTTTTTTTGAAACTGAAAAG
>NC_041390.1:405986920-406006473 GCF_002162155.2 Triticum dicoccoides | reverse complement strand
GGTGCACCATTACTAGTTGAACTAGTAATGGCTAATGGCGAATGGCGCACCGTGGGAGCGGTGCGCCATTACTAGTTCAACTAGTAATTGCACACCACTCCCACGGTGCGCCATTAATAGTTTTAAAAAAATAAAAAAAATTATTACTAATGGCGCACCGTAGATATGGTGCGCCATTAGTATTTGGACACTAATGGCGCACCAACACATGGTGGGCCATTAGTATATACTAATGGCGCACCACATGTCTGATGCGCCATTAGTGTCATTTCCATCTATAGCCCTTTTCCTAGTAGTGCTCGTCCTGTGAACCACCGCGCGCGTGGGCGAGGGAGAGGCGTAGTAAGCAAGCTTCTCCTCGTTCGGCGAGTTGACGGGACACATCAAAGCAGTACTAGTACTAGTAGTAGTAGTCCATACTGCGTCCTTTCCGATTAATATGGCTTAATTTGAAACGAGAAAAATACACTGGCGGTCAACATATGTAACAATACGCTCTTTACGGTCACTATATATAGTTTTGTGGCGATTATGCCATCACTAGCTCATCGTAGAGCACCGTATTGCACCCTACTGACAGGCCACATAGTCGACGTGGCACTTTGTTGACTAGTTAAATTGTCACCTGGTTTCTGGGTCCCACTGTCAGTTGGCAGAGCAAAGAAATCAGCTAAACAAAACTTTACGCAGGCGTGACACAAGTCCAACCCTTGCGCGCGAACCGCCCTGGCTGTGTATGTGAGTGCATGCACGTGTCCTCCCTCTGTCTTCCAACAAAGAGTGTACTACATGATGTACATCTACACTTCCAATGCATTTAGCCTTTAATCTAAATCGATATTGATTGACTAATGCACCAACTTGTGCAGTAGGTATAGGCTACATGTCTATCCTTAATTACAGCATGCAACGGCCTTCATTTAATCTTCTTATCTCAATGGTCGCATGCACACATAAGTCTGCTACTTTTGGGCGTTAATTATGCCCTGGTCAATGTGTAAATCCCTAAATGTACAGTCTTTCACGGACGTAGGGAGTAGGTTGAGCACTTGAGCATGAGTGTGTGTGTTGCGTCGTGTGCTGTGTGCCGCATGGGTGCGTGAGTGTTGCGTGCGTCCATGTGTACGTGTGAGTGTTGCATGTTGCATGCATGCATGCATGCATGCATGCATGGGGCTTACTCCCTCCAATTGACATGTTCATATTTCAAGCTTCCTCTGTTCCCTTCATATGGTGATACTCCCCCTGTTCCCAAATAGTACGGAGTAAAAGCCTCCCTCTGTTCCCAAATACGGAGTATTTGTCTTTCTACAGATTTCAACAAGTGACTAGGTACGGAGCAAAATGAGTGAAGTGAGCGTAGAGGCATAGGGATACTGTAGAAAGGAAGTCCTCGCGATCCATTTATTCCCCATCTCGGTCAGAGAGAACTATTCAACTAGTCTTCGCAGTGAAGTGACAATACACGCAGCAGCAGATGGGACACATAATTAATAAGTTGAACCAACATGTTGGTGTTACTAAATCAGCCTTACCCAGTACTGCCATCATGTTTGCCAGTAGAGCACGCTTCCGCAAATACGCCTACGCACCTTTGTCCTCCATTAATTGACATATGGGCCCTATTGTGGTAGACCCACATGTCATCGGTGTAACTATTTACACTCTGAAGGACGGTATATCCTGGTAGTAGTACTAGTAGAATTGAGATTGAATGCACTTTCTTCCCCGTCTTCCACTCTTCTTCCTCCTCTCTTCTTCTTCCTCCTCTCTTCCCCATCGTCGGCCGCACACCATTTACCCCCGCTCACTGCTCGCCCACCCGCGCCATCTTCCTTGGTAGCTCGCGCGTACCATATCCCCCCGCTCACTGCTCGGCCACACGAGGAGAAGCTTCTTTGCTCGCCCGCCCGAATACACTTCCCCGCTGGCTCGCAGGCACCGAAAACCCCAATGGCAGAACCGACTAACACGCAGAGCCGCGATTGGAATTCCCTCCCCGAAGTTCTCTTGGAGCAGATCTGTAGTCGTATGGACCTACTCAGCACCGTCCGTCTGGCCGCATACTCGGTGTCTTTGCACCATCTACTCGTCTACAACCAGCCGGCTCTTTTGAAGACACCCTGCTTGCTGATGCCCGATCCTCGGAGGTGGCCCAGTCACCGACTTGACGATCCTACGGAGGTTGCCGTGGTGCCCCTCGACATGCTACCACTACCCGTCCACCTGTCCTTCATGCGCGGCCACTACTGGGTGGGCATGAAGGCCAACTGGATCGTCCTCATCCACCACACCGGTTGTCCGTGGCATCTCGTGGATATCTACACCCAGCGAGAAATCACCCTTCCATCATTGGATACCGCCGCCATCGAGCCTCGCGGCCCGCCGGACACTCTTGCCTACTACGCACGAGACGCGTCAAGCTTTTGGCTCGACCTCTGTTTGTAGAAAGTTGTAATCTGCGAAGTGCCCACACCATCAGAAGACTACATGGATTACAAGCTCATTGCCTTGTTCAACAAGGGATTAGTCTATCTGGAATTCGGTCGCCATACATGGTTATGGCTCATCATCAATCCTGTTGAGGAAACATTTCTGTCTGATGCTATAGTGCATGATGGCATCGTTTACGCGGTCGACGTACAGATTGGCTACCTATATTGGTGGAATCTATCATCGTGTAATTGTTCTATCTCATCTCATCTTTACCTTATGAATACGACTGCATGTTCATTTCTTACAAATTTAGAATGCGTAGCGTGTCTATAACCACATCATTGCTATATGTTCATCTCATTTCCTAGATTTTTATGACCACACGTGTTATTGTTAGAGTTGATATGAGAACAATTGGCATCTAATGATTGTTAGAATACATATTATGAGCATAACATAATGTTTGCTATATGTTACTCTCGTTTACAAGATTTTTATAACAACGCATGTTATTGCTTAGAGTTGATATGAGAACAGTAGTAGTAAGTGCTATGGTAGAATATGAGTAGGCGCTGTCATAGCTGTTTTCCTCTCATTGTCACATGATGTTTGAACCATGACATATTCCTAGAATATGAAAGCCATTGGCTTATTTTTTAACTTGGGGTATGATCATGACCACGGCATTGCAATTCTATGTCTATGATATGTGTCACTATTATAATAATCTTAATTCCACACATACTCTGAACATGATTGTTTACTTTTATCCTTTTGGTCTCCAATTTGAACTGTTGCAGTAGACGGAAATGCGCTAGCCTTCATGATTCCAGGACCTAGAATCATACCAGCCGATGGGTGGTGGTTTATCGCTTGTTCAGCTGACGGCGGTCATTTGATGCTCATTCGCACGTACAAAATTGACCAAACCATTACATCAAACCACATGCAGTACCGTGCGTGGGGCCTTCATGACATTGATGGCTAAGGCTGGTTCGAGTTCGAGAAAGATCCCAGCTCTGTTGGGCTAGGCGTATTCAATTGGAGGCGGGTTTACAGCCTCGGCAACCACTCCTTGTTCCTCGGGCACAATTATCCGATCATCCAACCTATCATCGATCATATCACCAGCGATGATTACTGTGCTATGCAACTTCCATTCGCGAGGGGGGGGGCTGTGTTTACACATCATACCATGGGTTTCATGAATCACCATATCCAGAGATTCGTTGACACAGCTTGTTGCCAGATAATCTTCAGTGTGTGAAAGGCATCAAGCTTCCATGCGATGGATGGCTTTTGCAAACCCCACACGCAGCGATGTGGTTCATGCCAACAGCAAATATGCACAACTTGATTCGTGCTGATATCTAGACTGAGCCAT
Organism: Triticum dicoccoides; assembly: GCF_002162155.2. Classification (NCBI taxonomy): domain Eukaryota; kingdom Viridiplantae; phylum Streptophyta; class Magnoliopsida; order Poales; family Poaceae; genus Triticum; species Triticum dicoccoides. The sequence goes on along the minus strand of NC_041390.1, from coordinate 406,002,653 downwards.
GTATTCTGCTGCTGTAGCACGACCCTCTTTTGTTGGATATTATGTATTGTTGTTAGTTTGAAGCACTCCTCTGGTTTGAAGGATAGATACCTTCCTGGGATCAAGTGCATCCTAACTCACCTGTGTAGGATGTACTGATAATGATGATGGAGATGCTGTGTAGAAGCCATATATATATATATATATATATATCAGTTAGGCTTCAAGTGTGTACTTTCTAGTTAAACCTATGTATAAATTGTGATACTAAATACGACTAGTAAGTAGTACAGTAGCAGTACTAGTATACGTCGGTCAAATTATTCATCATGTCCACACATTGAATTGACGTGACAACATGCTGCGCGTGAGGTGACACAAGAATCCTGGCGGCGTGTTCGGGTATTCTGGACTTCAGATTTGGAGTACCACTTATCTATCGAAATCTTTCATCATTCACTTAAAACAATCGATTGATCATACATTGAGTACCATATAACTGGAAGTACCGATGCAAGTCGAAGAAGGATTGGCCCGTGCTGCCGGCTAGCGTGAAGTTCGATCCCACGGATCAGGAACTGATCGAGCACCTTTAGGCCAAAGTGAGTGCTGACAGCGTGAGATTTCAGTCTCTCATCGATTTGTTCATACCAACCATCGATAGCGAGCAAGGCATATGTTACACCCAACCTGAGAAACTTTCAGGTAAGACACCGATCGGCCGTCTACTTGCACAAACATATTCCTTTTTTTATAGCTCTATTTTTCTTTTTAGACGCAGACCTGGTGAAGCAATTACAATTTGACTGTTAATAAAAAGTGAAACAAGTGACTGAAACATGCCAAAGATGTTATGAAAATGCCAACTAGGTACACTAAAACCTGTATTCCACAATACTGTAGGTATCAAACTGAGTGGCCTAAGGAAGCATTTCTTCCAGCGAAAATCCAGGGCGTTCAAAAGGGGCGCGTGGATGCGTCGCAAGATACAGTCAGAGTGCGGCGTGCACGCGATGTAGCACAAGACCGACAATACCTTGCCGGTGATGGTCAACGGCCGGCAGACGGGCAGCAAAAAAGGTTCTGGTGTTGTACACCAACAAGAACTTCGACCAGCAGAGGACCAACTGGGTGATGCACCAGTACCACCTCGGGGACCTGGAGCAAGAGAAGGAGCGGGAGCTGGTCCTCTGCAAGATTTTCTACCAGACGAACACTAGGGTCAGGAGTAAAAAGATTATAAGTTAGTTTGGTATTGGTAGTTGTACTACCTTGTTGTCCGCAAGTTGGTATTGTTGTTAACGATCTTTTTGTATGAACTTGCATTTGCTTCCAACCACCATGCCGAGGGTCAACGTGGATATAAAGCTGAATCATTTGTTTCGAAATGAATTTTCAGGCACCTGATTTTTATTTGATGGGTAGCATAAGCACCCGCCGTTCAAATTCCCAGTTCTCCAATTTTTTTGAAACAAGTGTATGCACTTATTATCACGATAAAAAACTATATCCGTGCTGCATCCCAGTTATTAGTCTGTACTTGCAGAATTCTCTCGTTTATTGAGAACGCATATTGTTTTTTCAGGTCGAGCAAGTTTCAACTGGGCTGTTTATTGCCCAGGGTTGTTTTGTTTTTAACAGGCCTAGCCCATGACGACAACGGGGCACAAAGATCCAGCAGGTATCTACTGGCCTCTGGCCCGCCAGCGTTAGTTATATTTTGTCTTACAACATCCGCAGGCAGTTTTTTACTAAATCAAACACACAGCCCACTTCTATTTTCCTCTTGAAACGCATGTCCTACATCCGTTTTCTAATCTCTACCTGTAGTTTTACTAGTTCATATACACGTATCATTATATTGAAAACACATAAAATTCCCTTTTCGTATTTACATCCTTATTTTTGTTGTTTTGTCCCACCTAGCGCTAATTTTTTTACAACTGGTTTTCCCTTAAACCAACTAAATTGTCCCACGTCTTATTTGCTTACAAAAACAAAATGATTTTTTGGCAAATCAATAAGTTCTTAAAAAAATGTTTATCATTCTGGGATTACAACAGTCCGGCCTCCACCGAAATATGCAAAATACGGTTGGACTTTTTGACCGTGGTCCTGGGTAGAAAATGGGCTGTAATAAATTACTTAAGAATTAGCAATTGGGCTGCAAATTATAAAAAATAGCAAATGGGCTTTATGTTGTCTGCCACAGATTTGGAGGATGACTAGTGGGCCTACTAATTTCATGCGTACAGAAGGTTTCTCAAAAAAGAAACTTAGTCAACAATCGACTCTACCAGTGTCAGACCGTTAGATGTCAATCTAACGGCAACCGTGCTTCTTCAGTCTCTGATCTTCCTGCCCCAGTCACCCAAACTAGTGCCATCGGAACCTCCTGCTCCCGCCTCCCGTGGCCGGCAATGCTGCCGGGAAGGCCTCACGGACCCATCATACTCGCATCCCTAGCCAGTCTATCCCTATTATTTTCCGGCGACGGCAGCCGAACCAGTCAACCCTCATACTCTCCACCGCGTGGGCAGCCATTGTCGTGTCTTCCCCGGCTCCGTGTTGTTCCCTTTGTAGGCCTCGTCGTCGTCCACCGCCCTGGTGCTCTCGGCGCGGCGTGGTCAACCATGTCCATCCAATGGCCGTAGTGCTTCTTCAACCTCTGGTCTTCTTGCCCCAGCCGCCCAAAGCAGCGCCGGTCGTGCCGCATGCTCCTGCCTCCCGTGGCCGGCTGTGCTGCCGCGGAGGCGTCACCGTCCCCATACTACTCCCACCGCTGGCCAGGCCATCCCTCCACTCACCCACTCCACCTGTTATTCTGCGGCGACGGCAGCCTCACAACGTAGCCGAACCAGTGAACCCTCGTACTCCTCTCCGCATGGGCATCCACTTCCCCGTCTTCCCCGGCTCCGGGTCGTCCCCTTCCTAGGCCTCGCCGTCATCCACCGCCGTGGTGCTCTCGGCACAGCGTGGTCAATGTGGTCAACGACCGACTTCCATCGGAAGAGTACTGTACGTGGAGAGGCTGACAACTGGGTCCATGGCAGCCGCAAGGCAGTGCCTCCTTATTACGCGCAAAATAATTATTCCACCACCTGACAGCAGGGACCCACCGGACGGGCCACCGGTATTTCGCAGAAAAAACATTTCCCCTCTAACTGCTGGGACACACCGGACGGGCCACCGTATTTCGCGAATTTTTTTTTGCCCCTGACTGTTGGGACCCACCGGACGGACCATCGTATTTCGTGAAAAAAAGTCCCCCCCTCCGCGCTGTCAGCTCGGACCCACCAGAAGTGCCTCCTTATTACACACAGAAAAATGAATACTCCCCCTGCTAGCTGGGACCCACCATGGTGGGAGGCTGACTTGTGGGCCTACTAAGTTGACGAGGATGGAGGGCTTTGTCAATTTAGTCAATATGAACGATTCTAGCTCCAGTGACCGTACGATGTCCATCTAACGGCCGTAGTGCTTCTTCAACCTCTGGTCTTCTTGCTCCAGCCGCCCAAAGCTGCGCCGGTCGTGCCGCGTGGTCCTGCCTCTCATGGCCGGCTGTGATGCCGTCGAGGCCTCACCGCCCCCTACTACTCCCACCGCTGGCCCATGCTATCCCTCTACTCACCCACACCCCCTGTTATTCTACGGCGACGGCAGCCTCACGTCGCAGCTGAACCAGTGAACTCTCGTACTCCTCTCCACGTGGGCATCCACTGCCGCGTCTTCCCCAGCTCCACACCGTCCCCTTCCTAGGCCTCACCGACGTCCACCGCCTTGGTGCTCTCGGCGCGGCATGGTCAATTTGGTCAACGACCGACTTCCATGGGAAGAGTACTGTATGTGGAGAGGCTGACAGCTAGGTCCACGGCCACATCCCAGTTTTTTTGTGATTTGCCAAGTAAGTCACTTTGTCAGGCCTGTTGGGCTGCAAATCTTTAAAGACGAGGAGATCTTCATTCGGTTGGCCGAGAAAATGGCCCATCAGTAATGAGAAATGGGCTGTACATTTTTAAAACACATCAAACCGGCAATTAGTTTAAAATATCTTTTTTTCATTTCAAGATTTTAAATTACATTAATTTTTATGCGTGGAGAATTTGTTGGATTCTATATTGATATACATTTATTTTTAAAATTAGTTTGAATGTGAGTCGAAATTTCGGGATTAAAAACAGTTCGGACCGCATCGAAATATGCAAAATTTTGTTAATTTTTTAACCGTGGCCACAATATGGGCTATAATGCTAACAAAAAGAATATGGTCTCCAAAAAAACCTTAAGAATTAGCAAATGTGTTGTAAATTATTAGAAATATTGCAGATGGGTTGTATGCTGTTTTCCACATATTTGAGGCTTTCCTAAAAAAAGGTTGACGCACAAGCAGTGACTGTTGGATGTCCATCGAACGGCCGTTGTGCTTCTTCAATCTCTGCTCTTCCTGCTCCAGCCGCTCAAACAAGCGCCTCGGGACAGCCTGCTCCCTCCTCCCCGCGGCCGGCTGTGCTGCCGCGTAGGCCTCACCGCCCCACCGTACTCCCATCGCTGGCCTAGCCATCCCTCTACTCACCCACACCTGCTGTTATTCTCCGGCGATGGTAGACGAACCAGTAAACCCTCGTACAGTCGTACTCCCCTATGCATGGGAAACAACTGCCGAGTCTTCCCTGCCTCCGTGTCGTTCCCTTCCTAGGCCTCGCCGTCGTCCACCGCCCTGGTGCTCTCGGCACGGCTTGGTCAACGTGGTTAACGACCGATATGCATCTGAAGTGGACTGTACGTGGAGAGGCCGACAGCTGGGTCCACGGCCGCACGCAAGGAAATGCCTCCTTATTACACGCAAAATAATGATTCCTCCACCTAACATCAGGGACCCACCGAAAGGGCCTCTGTATTTCATGAAAAAACGTTACCGCCGCTGACAGCTCGGACCCACGAGCTATATCTTCGCACGCAATGAAGTGCCCCCTTATTACACTCAAAAAAAATGAATACCCCCTGCTAGCTGGGACCCACCTTGGTGGGAGCTGACTTGTGGGCCTACTAAGTTGACGGGGATGGAGGGCCTTGTCAACTTAGTGAATAGGCACGATTCTAGCTCTAGTGACCGTACGATGTCCATCCAATGGCCGTAGTGCTTCTTCAACCTCTGGTCTTCTTGCTCCAGCCGCCCAAACCAGCGCCGGTCGTGCCTCGTGCTCTTGCCTCCCGTGGCCAGCTGCGATACGGCGGAGGCCTTACCGCCCCTACTACTCCCACCGCTGGCCAGGCCATCCCTCTACTCACCCACACCCCCTGTTATTCTGCGGCGACGGCAGCCTTACACCGCAGCGAACCAGTGAACCATCGTACTCCTCTATGCATGGGCATTGTTGGTGTCAAAACCGGAGGATCTCAGGTAGGGGGTCCCGAACTGTGCGTTTAAGGCAGATGGTAACAGGAGGCAACGAACATGATGTTTTACCCAGGTTCGGGCCATCTTGATGGAGGTAAAACCCTACGTCCTGCTTGATTAATATTGATGATATGGGTAGTACAAGAGTATATCTACCACGAGATCAGAGAGGCTAAACCCTAGAAGCTAGCCTATGGTATGATTGTATGTTCTTGTGTCCTACGGACTAAAACCCTCCGGTTTATATAGACACCGGAGAGGCTAGGGTTACACAAGGTCGGTTACAAAGGAGGAGATATACATATCCGTATTGCCTAGCTTGCCCTCCACGCCAAGTAGAGTCCCATCCGGACACGAGACGAATTCTTCAATCTTGTATCTTCATAGTCCAAAGTCCGGCCAAAGGTTATAGTCCGGTTGTCCGGAGACCCCCTAATCCAGGACTCCCTCAGTAGCCCCTGAACCAGGCTTCAATGACGATGAGTCCGGTGCGTAGTGTTGTCTTCGGCATTGCAAGGTGGGTTCCTCCTCTGAACACATCACGGAAGAATTTGAATACAAGGATATTGTCCGACCCTGCAAAATAAGTTCCACATACCACCGTAGAGAGAATAATATTTCCACAAATCTAATTTGCCGACTTGTTTTGGCAACACGACATTATGTCATGCCCTGGTGATTATTCGAACCGTTTCCTTTAACTAGCCCCACACATAATGCGAGGCAGTTTTTGGACACGTCTTGTCAAAGCAGAGATCGTGTCCCCTTATCACGGGATTCTCATCAATACGGGCGTGGGTAACCCAACCGTGCCATCGATTACGGCGCTTGGGGGATAAGCGAGTTTTACCAGACTAGTGGGGACGCATAGTTCCGTCCGCCCATATAAAGGGATAAGGTTCACCTTTTCATCCACGCCTTCTTCCTCCTTTGCTCATCCATCTTCGCACACTCGAGCTCCAGCGCCCAAGTCCGCATTTCCCACCTCGACCTTCTCCAACCATGTCCAGAGCGGGAGGCAGGTGGATGGTCTCCTCCGTCACGGAGGGACACATCAAGAAGCTGAGGAGAGCCGGATACCTACCAGATGACATCGCGCACCGGCTCCCAGATGAGGGGCAGCTCATCCCCACCCCCAGGCCCCATGAGAGGTTGGTGTTCCTTACCCATTTCCTCCGCGGACTGGGATTCCCTCTCCACCCATTCGTTCGGGGGCTCATGTTCTACTACGGCCAGGATTTCCATGATCTGGCCCCAAACTTCATCCTTAATATCTCGGCGTTTATCGTCGTGTGCGAGGCCTTCCTCCGCATCAACCCCCACTTTGGCTTATGGCTGAAGACCTTCAATGTCAAGCCGATGGTAGTGAGCGGCCGCTAAGCGGAGTGCGGAGGCGCCATGGTGCGCAAGATGCTCAACGTCATATGGCTCGAGGGCTCCTTCATGGAGACCGTAAAGGGGTGGCAATCGGAGTGGTTCTACATCACCGAGCCGCGTGACCCTAAATGGGCATCGTCCCCCGAGTTCCGATCTAGCATCCCCACGCGGCTCACCTCCTGGCAAGAGAAGGGCCTATCCTGGGGTAGTTCGGGAGAGCTGACCGGACTCCAAACATGTATTCAAAACATGGTGAACAAGAAGCTCAAACTCGTCAACATAGTCTAGGTCATGCTCATCCGCCGGATCCTTCCGTGCCAACAACGGGCTTTCAACTTGTGGGAGTTCGACCCGGCCCAACACCGAACTCTAAACAGGCTCTTCGATACAACTCACGAGGATAACTGGAAGGTGCTATTCAAGAGTGCCGAGGTTCCCCCTCCTACTACCGAGGATCGCAGATTCTGCGCGAAGCGCCAAGCCAGCGCGGTAAGCTGTTTTACCTCTCACAGGATACTTGTTTTTCATAGTTTTACTCTATGCGGGATCTAAGCTCCCATACCTTTGACAGGACTGGCAGGAGACGGCCGGACAGATCGACTGTCCGGCGCCCTTTGCCCGAAGGCCCAGCAGACGCTCTCCTGATGAAGATGTTGACCCCGGCTCCTTACAAGGTGCCGGAGAAGACCAAGAAGGCCAAGGGAACCCGAAAGAGTTCCCGACGCTAGGCGTCATCGGACTCATTGTCCGATAACTCTGCGACACACTCCTCCCCCGAAGACAAGGAGGAAGAAGAAGATGCTCCCCCTTCTGATGGGGGAGACAAGAAAAGGAAGGCCGCCCCAACTGGGGAGGCCGAGGGGTCCAAGAAGGGAAGGACTCTCCTTCCGGACAGTTCCACCACTGCCGCTGAAGGCGAAGACGACTGGCTGCTCAGGGCCAAGCCCCTGGCAAAGTCGTAAGTATTCGGATACCAGAGTAACTCATAGTATTCCTTTGTCGCACTTCTTCCCCTAACGCCGAATATTATTATGCAGGCCGCCACGAGCCCGTATCGATGTATCATCGGACGGCTCCCTAGGCTCATCGGATATGGATAGCGATCCACTTCCGACCGCCACCTCCCCTTACCCTGCGGACGACGCCGAGGTATTTTCTCAAGAGGCACCGGGTTGAGGGGAGACAATCCCGGAGGCGCCTCAAGGCGACCTTCCAGACTCCGGGAGCAAAGGGAACAAGGCCCCTGAGGGCTCCGAGTTCGGCCCTCAGCCGAACACCGCGCCGGAACCTCTAGTGGTTCCGGACTTGGGCAGTCGGCCTCCTTCCAAGAGGGGCAAAACGCCTGTGATGGTGACCTCTGTCCATCCAGAGGCGCCGGACAATCTACTGGGAGCGCTTTGCAGCGCTTCCATCGACGAGGAGCACCGTACTATTATGAGTGCGGTGGTCCAGAAGGTTCAGTCCGCCAAGAGCGGATTGACTAAAGCCTGTGCCAGCCTTCTAACAGGCTTTGAGGTAAGTGTTTGAAATATAGGAAAAATATTACCACATAGACAGTAGCCCCTGATGCTCTATTCGGTGTTCACAAAGAAAAGCCGAACGGAGGATCAAACAATATCGCAGGAGTCTAATATAAGTATGTCAATATGTGTATGCAGGCTTCGCTGCTGGCATCTGCCGCACTCATTGTGGAGGTCGCCGCACTGAAGTAGGACCTTAAAGGGTCCAAGGACGAGCTCGGCCTTGCCAAGAGGCAGATCGAGGAGAACAAAGGTAAGTAGTACCTAGTCTATGGATATGTATAAAAAGAATGCGATTGCAAAATGAAAGGATCATCATGAATTTGCCAGGGGCCACAACCGAAGTGGCGACCCTAAAGCAAGCACTGCCCGAGGCCGAAGTTAAAGCAGCCAAGGAGTGCACCTAGCGGGAAAGGCAAGAGGCTCGGGTGGGCGAGGTGCAGCTAGAGCTCCAGGCTCTCATGACGAAGCACGAGGCGTTGGAGCTTGACTCAAAGACACGAGAGTCTGAGCTTGCCGCGGCCCTCGAGAGCGTAAAGAGTGCCAAGGCCGAAGCCCAAAAGGCCCTCGAGGAGATTGACGCGATGAAGAAAATAGCGGCAGGTAAGGCATTCTATATGCAAAGCAAGCATGTGAAAGTAAATTACTTATTACTTACCCGAATCCGGAGCTCTCCAGGAGCATCGCAGATTTGCCCCGCAGCGTGTCGGATGCCGCACGGTTTTATCAGGCCGAGGAGGGAAGCTCAACGGAGAAGCTGTTCTGGTCTCAGTATACTAGGACCGAACACCTGATGCCTCTGAGCGACTAGCTAAAGCAGCTGGTCGAGCTGCACAAGGCAGCCAAACATGCCATGAAGGGCCTTATAGTCCGGTTGTGGCCTGGCAACGCCCTTCCGAACAGCTACTTCGGCCTGGTGAGGCGGCTTGTGGATGCCTGCCCACGGCTAGAAGTCTCAAGCGGTCCGTCTGCATCAAAGGTGCACGCCGGGCTTTTGCCCGTGTGAAGGTGCAATGGGCCAAGCTAGACGCCGTGAAGCTGATCAAGGAAGGACTGCCGCAGGGCAAGGAGCATCGCACCCCCAAAATTTATTATGAGGGTGTCCTGAAGGGTGCCCATCTTGTAGCGGACGTATGTACAAAGGATGTAATATTTGAGTAAACTTGCTCGTGTGATCCTGTATGATGAAAACTTGTTTCATATGCGCTATTCAACGCTTGTTTGAATTTAAAATATTACCTTCTGTTTGGCTGTTTATCCAATCTGAGAGATGGCTAGTCCTCGGCTTGTGCCCCCATGCCACTAGTGCTGGGCTGTTCGGGATAAACCTGAGCAGTCTTGTTCCCATCTTTGGGTCCTTCGAGGGAGGTGCTCAGCACAGCGAACAAGGCAATCGGACTAATAATGCTTTATCACTCTCACTTAGCCATAGAATTCTATAGTTTTAAATTTTGGCGAAGCCCCTGTTATTCGGAAGGCCGAATTAGGGGCGCGATACACGCCTTTAAGCCGGACAGGACTGGCTCCTCGCTCTAAGCGGCATAAATCTTTAGTGACTCAAAACCTCGCCGAACAGCGACCAGTCTCTCGCCTTATCATGAAAGTTAGTTTTAGCTTTCTCTACTAAGGTGCTTAGCCCAGCAGAACCGGGGCACAATCGCAGTAGTTCTCCTAGTGCTACCTTAGCCGATAGAGAAGAACGTAAGGTACCAAAACATAGGAGCCGGGCAAACCAAACATTTGACCAAAGACATGATTCGGAGCTGATGCATATAATGCTATAAGTTCGGGGTGCCGCACTTGTGAAAGCGTTCAGACTTCTCACACCATATTGTGGGGTACTTAAGCCCCTGGTGTATTGGTCGTACCAAAGTGTACGGTCGCAAGACGTCATTAATGAACATATATATATATATATATATATATATATATATATATATATATATATATATATATATATATATAAAAGAATGCAATAATAGTCTTAATGCTATGCATTGTTTATTCAAAAAGGTGCGTTAAAGCATAATGATATAGATAGTGCGATAAGCAAAAGGTAGGACTATGTCCCTTCCAAGGGCAAGCTGAGGAATAGTTTTAAAGCAAATATTTCACTCGTTATCGTAATCCACCTGGGAGTTCCGTGGTGTGACGTAGCTTTCTGCCTCCTTGGTTGCTGCATCATGTGTTCTGCAATCATGCTGCCGGACAGAGTTTCTAGAGATTAAAGTCCTGAAAGAGAAAAATAACAAAGCGGGAAGCCCCTAGTGCGGTTTAAGCCGCGTATTGGGGCATGCCGTAGTTGTGCCCCCCTCCCCGCCTGTGCCCATGGTATTTTTAATGCGTAATTATGTACGCGTGGCACGAATTTCGCCGTTTGGCTGGGACTGGGGTGGGGGCCGCATTGCTACACGAGCTCAGGTCATGCCAGGTGGTCTAGTTGCCGATTACTCTAAGCGCGCTTGAAGGTGTCCGGGTCTTGAAACACCGAACTGGTGGATTGCCTTGAAAGGCTACTTTGCGCTTCTGCTGCGAGGGCCGCAGTGTGCTCCTCCGTGCAGAGAGAGGGCTCTATGTTTCCATTAACTATGATGACCCCCCGAGGTCCTGGCATCTAGAGCTTGAGGTATGCATAATGCGGTACCACATTGAATCTCACAAATGCGGTTCGTCCGAGCAGTGCATGATAGCCACTGCGGAACGGGACTATATCGAAGATTAATTCTTCACTTCGGAAGTTACCCGGGGATCCGAAGACCACTTCCAGTGTAATTGAGCCTGTGCAATGGGCCTCTACACCTGGAATGACGCCTTTAAAGGTTGTTTTTGTGGGTTTGATCCTTGAGGGGTCCATACCCATTTTGCGCACTGTGTCCTGATAAAGCAGGTTCAGGCTGCTGCCTCCATCCATAAGGACTCGAGTGAGGTGAAATCCGTCGATGATTGGGTCTAGGACCAGTGCGGCGAATCCGCCATGACGGATACTAGTAGGGTGGTTCCTGCGATCAAAGGTGATCGGACAGGAGGACCATGGGTTGAACTTTGGGGCGACTGGCTCCAACGCATATACGTCCCCGAGCGCACGCTTCCGCTCCCTCTTAGGGATGTGGGTTGCGTATATCATGTTCACCGTCCGCACTTGTGGAGGGAACCTCTTCTGTCCTCTAGTGATCGGCTGCCGGGGCTGTTCCTCGTCATCGCTACGTGGCCCCTTATCTTTGTTTTCGGCAATTAACTTGCCAGCCTGCTTGAATACCCAACAATCACTATTGTTGTGGTTGGCTGGCTTGTCGGGGGTGTCGTGTATTTGACACGAGCGATCGAGTATGCGGTCCAAACTGGACGGGCCCGGAGTGCTTCTTTTAAATGGCTTTTTCCGCTGACTGGTTTAGAGCCTTTGAATCCAGCATTGACTGCCGTGTCCTCGGTATTGTCGTTGTTAATGCGGCGCTTATGTTTGTTGTGACGTGACCTGCTATTGCCGTCCTTGGTGTTTGAAGTACCATGGTTCTTTGATATGTTATTACTGCGAGCCAGCCAGTTGTCTTCTCCCGCACAAAAGCGGGTCATGAGTGTCGTGAGGGCTGCCATAGATTTCGGCTTTTCCTAACCAAGGTGTCGGGCTAGCCACTCGTCGCGGATGTTGTGTTTGAAGGCTGCTAGGGCCTCTGCATCCAAACAGTCGACGATTTGATTTTTCTTTGTTACGAACTGAGTCCAGAATTGCCTGGCCGATTCTTCTGGCTGCTGAATTATCTGGCTCAAGTCATCGGCATCTGGTGGTCGCACATAAGTGCCCTGAAAGTTGTCAAGGAATGCGTCCTCCAGATCTTCCCAACAACTAATGGACTCTGCTGGCAAGCTGTTAAGCCAATGTCGCGCTGGTCCTTTGAGCTTTAGTGGGAGGTATTTGATGGCGTGTAAGTCATCACCACGGGCCATGTGGATGTGGAGGAGGAAATCCTCGATCCATACAGCAGGATCGGTTGTGCCGTCGTATGATTCTATATTCACGGGTTTGAAACCCTCTGGGATTTGATGATCCATGACTTCGTCTGTGAAGCATAAGGGGTGTGTGGCGCCTCTGTGTTGGGCTATATCACGACGCAGCTCGAATGGGCCTTGCCCGCTGTGTTCGGCCTGGCCGGATTTACTTTTACTGTATCCGGTGTGACGTTTATCGTCTCGCATAGTGGCGCGCCCTCGTGATCAATAGATAGATCTTTCATGCTTTGCTTTGTCCTCCAATACATCTCGCAGGTCTGGCGTATTTCCCCATGCCTTTTTATTTGAATGATGTCGAGGTGCGGGCTGAGTTTTTGGCTGGAATGCCTCTCTATCACAGCCACGAGGTGGCCGATCAGCCGCGTCATACGCTTCTTCCTCCAGTCGGGGTAGCAACCTGCATTTTGGGTAACTCTTGGAGGGGCGTTCGAGTTTATATTCCTCGGCCGCGAGGACTTCAGTCCATATGCCAGCTAGCAGATCTTGATAAGCTTGAAGCTGCTGCTGCTTTTTCTTAAGGCTATTTGTCGTGGCCATAAGCCGGCGCTTGAAGCGCTCTTGTTCGACGGGATCGTCTGGCATGGCGAATTCATCATCACCAAGGCTTGCCTCGTCTTCGGAGGGGGGCATGTAATTATCATCCTCCACCCCTCCATCTACCGCTCTCTCAGGAGGGGTGGCTCCTCCATCCTCTTGCTCTAAATCTTGCTGGAGTGGATTGTTGTTGTCTTCAGCACTATCCGGAGTGTTATTATCTCCTGTGCCGGTATCACCACTTTTGCTTTGGTAGGACTTAGAGCGGCGCCGCTGTCGTCGACGCTTGGGTTGCTTCTTGGAGGGGTCATCCTCCGCTGTCTCGTCGCCATTGCCTTCTTTGGGTGTGTCCACCATGTATATATCGTATGATGAGGTGGCTATCCAATGCCCTGTGGGCAGTGGTTCCTCTTCGTCTCCCGCATCGTCGTCCATACCGTCGATGTCTTCTGAGTCGAAGTCGAGCATGTTGGTCAAGTCATCGACAGTGGCTACTAAGTGGGTGGTGGGTGGGCCGCGAATTTCTTCGTCATCCGCATCCCAATCCTGCCGGTCATAGTTCGGCCAGGATCCTCCTGACAAGGAGAGAGACCTTAATGAGTTCAGTATGTCGCCAATGGGCGAGTGCTGAAAAATATTCACGGAGGTAAACTCCATGATCGGCACCCAATCGGATTCGCTAGGAACAGGCGCAGGCGGTTCGGAGCCCGTGGCCGGAGAAGGATCTGGCAGTTTGACAACACGGCTCTCGTGCACGGTAAGGTCAATGTCCGGCTCGATCGCCAATGAGGATAAGGCTTCCATGGTGGGGTCCATCCACCAGTCCATGGAAGGCGCAACTGGCTCCGAATTGAGGATCAAAGCGGCTGCCGGTGCGATCTCCTGAATACTGTCTGATGGCAGAGCTAAACCATACTCATCCTGACCGCGTGACGCACAAAGCAGAGGCTCGAATCCGTCGCAGATCAAGTCTCTGCAGATATCGGCCATGTATTTTAAGCTTCCAAACCTGACCTGGTGGCCAGGGGTGTAACTTTCGATCTGCTCCAGATGCCCAAGCGAATTGCCCGCAGTGCAAAGCCGCCGAATACAAAAATCTGTCTGGGGAGAAAAGTCTCACCCTGGACTGCATCGCTATCGATGATCGTAGGAGCCATTAAGCCTAACGCTGACGACACAGAGGAACTCTCAATGAAAGCACCAATGTCGGTGTCAAAACCGACGGATCTTGGGTAGGGGGTCCCGAACTGTGCGTCTAAGGCAGATGGTAATAGGAGGCAAGGAACACGATGTTTTACCCAGGTTCGGGCCCTCTTGATGGAGGTAAAACCCTACGTCCTGCTTGATTAATATTGATGATATGGGTAGTACAAGAGTAGATCTACCATGAGATCAGAGAGGCTAAACCCTAGAAGCTAGCCTATGGTATGATTGTATGTTCTTGTGTCCTACGGACTAAAACCCTCCGGTTTATATAGACACCGGAGAGGGCTAGGGTTACACAAGGTCGGTTACAAAGGAGGATATATACATATCCGTATTTCCTAGCTTGCCTTCCACGCCAAGTAGAGTCCCATCCGGACACGAGACGAAGTCTTCAATCTTGTATCTTCATAGTCCAACAGTCCGGCCAAAGGTTGTAGTCCGGCTGTCCGGAGAACCCCTAATCCAGGAGTCCCCCAGGCATTCACTGCCGCATCTTCCCCGGCTCTGCGTCATCCCCTTCCTTGGCCTCGCCGTCGTCCACTGCCCTGGTGCTCTAGGCGCGGCGTGGTCAACGTGGTCAAGGAACGGCTTCCATCGGACGTGGACTGTACGTGGAGAGGCTGACAGCTAGGTCCACGGCCGCAGCAAGGAGGTGCCTCCTTATTACGTGCAAAATTATTATTCCTCCACCTGACAGCGGGGACCCACCGGATGGGCCACCGTATTTCGCCCCCCTGACTATTGGGACCCACCAGCTACATTTTCGCACGCAAGGAAGTGCCTGACAGTCAGGGCCCACCTGGTCGAAGCGTACGTAGCGTTGTCATTCTGGTCGCGAACGTGTACGTACATATATACTGGTCGATGTAGAGGCATGCACGTGTTGTAGTAGAGGCACGCACGTAGCATGTACACGTACGTACATCGGCCAGGGTGCAAGGAAGAAAATACGGCCATGTATATGTACATACGGGCGGGGTCTCGAACGCCTACTCGCGCATACGTACGGCGAGGGCTCGTGTACATGGCTGGGTCGGAACGGAGAAACAGCGTCGTCGTGTTCATGGGGACGCAACTGAATGCGTCGTGTTCATGGGGAGGCAATGGAATGTGTCCTGTTCATGGGGAGGCAACTGAATGCGTCGTGTTCATCAGGAGGGCTTGGACGGAACAGGCGATGGAAACGAGGCTTGGCGTACTGCAGAACGGAGGAAATGGCCTTGTGTTCGACCGGCCATGTTCGAAATGGGATCCTGTTCATCGGGAGGGGTCTGGCATACCACAAAACGGAGGAAACGGACCTCCTATGGTCGAAACGGGGGTCCTGTTGATTGGGAGGGGTGTGGCGTACCGCAAAACGGACGAAATCGACTTGTGTTGGAGCGCTAGGGTCGAAACGGGGGTCCTGTTCATCGGGAGGGGTGTGGCGTACCGCAAAACGGGACTCCACGAGATACTGTTCATCTCCACCGTCGACCTCCTCCAGCCTCCACGGGCACCTGTTCATCCAGCCTCCACCGCGCGCTACTCCACCGGCTACTGTTCAACCACCCATCCACCATCTACTGTTCATCCAGCCCTCCACACCACGGGGTCCTGTTCAACCACCCCTCAATGGGCACCCCTCCACCGTCTACTGTACATCCATCCCTCCACACCATGGGGTCCTGTTCATCCACCCCTCCACGGGCACCCCTCCACCTCTACTGTTCAT
>NC_041390.1:405905972-405986697 GCF_002162155.2 Triticum dicoccoides | reverse complement strand
GGGCACCCCTCCACCGTCTACTGTTCATCCATCCCTCCACACCACGGGGCCCTGTTCATCCACCCCTCCACGGGCACCCCTCCACCATCTACTGTTCATCCAGCCCTCCACCACACCACGGGGTCCTGTTCATCCAGAGGCAACGCCACCGCTCACTATTCATCCAACCCCCCGACAACACTCACTGTTCATCCAATCAATCGGCTTCAGCTAGCAGCAGTAGCGAAGGAATCGCTCGATCGGGTTCAGTTAACAGCCATCGATCGATCGCTCGGGTTCAGTTAGAGCCCAACGCCTCGCTTGGGTTCAGTTAGAGCCAACACCTCGCTCACACACGCATACGTGTATGAGAGAAGCGCGCATCGCTCGGCCCCCGACCTCCCACCGTAACCGGGAACTCCCTGAAATTTTCCTCCCCCTCGCTTCTACCATGGTTTTTTCCGTCATGGACGGCCCAAAGAATGTCATGCAGCTGCGTCTCCGGCCCGCCCAGGACGAAACGCCCATTTTTTGTCATGATTTTTGTCATAGAAGTAGGAGCCCACCACATCTATGATGATACCGGGTTTTGTCACAATTATCGTCATAGAAGTGTCGTATGTATGACAGAAAAATTTTTCGTTCGGCCCAAAATGTCACGGATGTATCTATTTTTTATAGTGCATCTCCATCCTACTCAAGCCTCGACTTAGCCAAAAATCGAGAAAAGCAATGTCTATTGCCCCTAACAACTAGATGTGAGATCTAGGAAAAAAGAGAACGGGAATGGGGGCAATACCGGCATCCATGCAAGAGGACGCAGTGGGGATCGAGTCCACCGGAGGAACTGGAGAGGAACGACACAAAGACGATGGCCGACCGAAGCCCTCCTGCGGCGAGACGTCGTTGGAGTGACGAGGAAGACGAGCGAGTGGGGCGAATGGGTATGGGGGAGAAAAGCAACTCCCCCGACCCCAACATAACCCCCCGCGCCTGCTCCATAGAGGTAGTACCGCTGGGGTGGGCGGTAGTACCGCTTGACGTTCATCAGCGGTAGTACCGTGCACCCAGCGGTAGTACCACTCTGCCGCAACAAGACAGGCTAAACATGGCTTAGCTCAAAAATAGAAAACGACTAGAAAACAAGAGAGAACACACACTTAAAACCAACACGAAACGAAGAACACACACTCCTACAAGAGAGGGCGGTGGCCGAGACCACCTATGTTTGATTTTGAAGGTATGGCACCGTGAAGGTTTTAACCTTGGGCCCATGACCAAAACTCATCCTTGAAGAACAAAAACCATCAAAAATGGCTAGAGTGAAAGAGTTTGATTAGTTTATGCATAATGGGGGGAGGGAGAGTCTATTGAGAGAACAACACTCCCTCTATGTACATGCCTACATCTAAACATGATAACAAGTTAAGTATCATGGGGTGTGCACGGGTTCAAGCAACATTGCTCGAATCAATGATATTTAGCTCATGCCTTAACTCGCGAAATCTTGCTTCATCCAGGGGCATCGTGAAGATATCCGCAAGGTTATCAAGAGTGTTGACATAGTTGAGCTCGATCTCCCCTCGCCTAATATGATCCCGAATGAAGTGATACCGGATCTCAATATGCTTCATCTTGAAGTGTTGCACCGGGTTGAGAGAAATCTTGATTGCACTTTCATTGTCACACCAAAGAGGCACTTTCTCACAAATAACACCGTAATCCTTTAAAGTTTGCCTCATCCATAAAAGTTGTTTACAAGAACTACCGGCAGCCACATACTCCGCTTCCGTGGACGAGAGAGACACGCAACTTTTCTTCTTGGAAGACCAACTCACCAAAGAGAAACCAAGAAATTGGCACCCTCCGGAAGTGGACTTCCTATCCACTTTGTCTCCCACCCAATCCGAGTCTGAATAACCTACAAGCTTGAAGTTTGCTCCTCTTGGGTACCATAAGCCAAAGTTTGGGGTATGAGCCAAATATCAAAAGATTCGCTTGACCGCCACAAAGTGACTTTCCTTAGATGCGGCTTGAAACTGTGCACAAATTCCCACACTCAACATGATATACCTTTTGATAAACCGCTTTACCATTAGGATCAATGTCAAGTTGGCACTTAGTGGGCATGGGAGTGGAAGTCGGCTTGACATCACTTAGCTTGAATCTCTTGAGCATGTCTTAAGTGTATTTGGCTTTGTTGATGAAGGTTCCTTCTCTCCTTTGCTTCACTTCAAACCCGAGAAAGAACGTCAACTCTCCCATGGAAGACATCTCAAACTTTGAGGTCATGAGAGCGGCAAATTCCTCATTGAAAGCTTTGTTAGGGGAACCAAAGATAATATCATCAACATATAATTGGCACACAAACAACTCCCCTTTGACCTACTTAGTAAAAAGAGTGGGGTCGATTATCCCAACTTCAAAACCATGGTCTTGTAACAACTCGGTAAGGTGGTCATACCACGCACGTGGGGCATGTTTAATGCCATAGAGTGCCTTATCGAGTTGATACACATGATCAGGAAAGTAGGGATCCTCGAACCCGGGGGGTTGCTTGACATATACCAATTCATTAATAGGACCATTAAGAAAAGCACTCTTCACATCCATTTGTTGTAACTTAAAGTTATGATGAGAAGCATATGCAATCAACATGCGAATGGATTCAAGACGAGCAACGGGAGCAAAGGTTTCACCGTAGTCGATACCCTCGACTTGGGAGTAGCCTTGTTCTACCAAACAAGCCTTGTTGCGAATGATAATCCCATGAGCATCTTTCTTGTTCTTGAATATCCACTTGGTTCCAATGACATTGTGGTTCCCCGTTGGCCTTGGCACCAATCTCCACACTTTGTTACGCTCGAAGTTGTTGAGTTATTCATGCATGGCATTGAGCCAATCCGGATCTTTGAGCGCCACATAGACCTTTTGGGGTTCAACACACGAGACAAACGCGTGATGTTCACAATAGTTTGCTAATTTTCTACGAGTGCTTAGCCCCTTTCTTAAGCTTCCAAGCACATTTGTCATGAGATGATCCTTGGTGGAGAGCTTGGAAGCAATCTTGGCGGCACGACGCTCCAATTCCTCCTTGGGGGTGAGACGAGGAGTGGTCATTTGATCATATTGAGCGCCGTCTTGAGCTTGTTCTTGATCTCAAGGAAGCTCTTGATCTTGAACTTGCTCGGAGGAGAGAACTTGACCTTGGGCATCACTTTATGTTACAACACCATCTTGAGATTGACCTTGCCCTTGGTCTTGTTCTTGAGGTTGAGGGCCTTCACTTTGTTCTTCGGAAGCGTGTGGGCCTTGGGTTGGTGATGGCTCTAGTTGAGTGGAGCATTGTCCTTCTCCTTTGGCCACAAGGGGTTCCTCAATGGGTAAGATAAAGCCAACACCCATTCTTCTTATGGCTTGGGGAGGAATTTCGTCACCTACATCACAAGTGCCACTTTGCTCCACTTGGGATCCGTTATTCTCATCAAACTCCACGTTACACATCTCCTCAATAAGTCTCGTGGACTTATTGTGGACACGGTAAGCATGTGAGTTTGTAGCATAGCCAACAAATATGCCCTCATGAGCTCTAGCCTCAAATTTAGACAAACGAACACCTTTCTTGAGAATGAAACACTTACACCTAATCACCCGGAAGTACTTGAGGTTGGGCTTGTTCCCGGTGAGTATCTCATATGGAGTCTTGTTCAAACCTTTGCGGAGGTAGAGCCGATTTGATGCATGACACACGGTGTTGATGGCTTCGGCCCAAAAGTTGTATGGAGACTTGAACTCCGCCATCATGGTCCTAGCCACATCCATCAACGTCTGGTTCTTCCTCTCCGCTACACCATTTTGTTGAGGGGTGTAAGGTGCGGAATATTAATGCTTGATCCCCTCATCACTAAGAAACTCATCCAAGGTGTAGTTATTGAACTCGGTGTCGTTGTCACTTCTTATTGTCAAGATCTTTGCATTGTGTTGACGTTCAGCTTCATTTGCAAAGTCAATGACGGTTTGTTCAGTATCACTCTTCCTCTTGAAGAAATATACCCAAGTGTATCTTGAATAATCATCCACAATCACCAAGCAATACTTCCTACCCCCAAGGCCATCAAAAGATGGAGGCCCAAAGAGATCCATGTGAAGGAGCTCCAAAGGCCTCTTTGAGTAAATGATAATCGTGTGAGGGTGAGCCTTTTCATGTAGCTTTCCTTCGATACAAGCACTGCAATCACGATCTTTGGCAAAACTCACATTTGTTAGTCCACGGACATGGTACCCATTTAGAAGACTTTGCAAAGATCTCATATTGACATGGGATAGATGGCGATGCCAAAGCCATCCCACGTCAACTTTAGCCATTAGGCATGTCGCGGTCTTAGTGAGTCGCTCCGAAAAGTTTACCACATAGTGACCGTTTTCGACATGCCCAACAAAGGCTACTTTAAGAGTATTGCTCCACAAGAGGGCCACGGTATCAACATCAAATAAGGTATCAAAATCCATGAGTGCCTAGTTGACGAACGGAAAGTAAATTGTATGCAAGGGACTCAACAAGCATGACCTTCTCGATCGTAAGATCATGTGAAATGACAACCTTGCCTAGTCCCAATACCTTACAGGACGAGGCGTCACCCCACTCGACGTTGGTGGGCATGGATGGAATCTTTTGCACATGCACCACCAAGTCCTTGCTTCCGGTCATATGATTAGTAGCTCCACTATCGAGCAACCATGATCCCCCATCGGAAGCAAACACCTACAAGAGATCAATGCTTGGTTTTAGGTACCCATTTGGTAATGGGTCCTTTGATGTTAGTAACAAGGGTCTTAGGAACCCAAACAGACCATTCAATATACTCATAAGAAGAACCAACAAATTTGGCATAAACATGCCCCTCACTAGCACGGCACAACACATAGGAAGGGTTAAAGTCACCGGCTTTGTTGGGAATGGAAGCGTTGCCCTTCTTGGCATCACTACCTCTCATGGTGTTTTTCTCCTTCTCCTTAGTAGAACCCTCTCCCTCCTTCACAAAGGTTTGCTTGAGAGGAGGAGGTCGTTTGGCCTTGTCATTCTTCTTCTTGTTCTTGGACTTGGGCACGTACCCAATCCCTTCTTTGGCCACAACTTCCTTTTGGTTGCTCAAAAGGTCGTTGAGGTTCTTCTCGCCTTGTATGCAAGACACAAGACCTTTCTAAAGTTGCACCTTCAACTTAGAGTTCTCCTCAACAAGAGGCACATGCTCACAACATGGATTAGTAGCATTTGCATTATCAATTAACATCATACGAGCAAAAGTGGCTTTCTCCTTGGTTAGCTTTATTTGAAGTTGATCATGAGACTCTTTGAGGCTAGCATGAGCACCCTTCAAGACCTTGTGAGCCTTGTCAAGTAGGTCAAACTCCTCTTTGAGTCTATCAAGATCAACCCCAAGCTTGGACTTCTCGGAGTTTAGCACACGAGAAACAACAAGAGCATGATCAAAATCTTTCTTTAACTTAGTGTGATCAACGTTGTGTGACTCCTCAAGAGCCAAACGAAGACCACGCTCTTCCTCAAGTGCATTGGAAAGATCCGAAATCTCATCGGCATAGTCACAACGATGCCCCTCCATCTTGGAGATAGTATCTGCATGAGCCTCAATCATGTCATTGGCTTCACCAAGTTGTTCCAAGAGAGCAACAAAATGCTTCTTGGATTTACCCTTGAGTTTACCATAAAGGACTCAAACTCATTTTCCTCCACATTAGATCCCTCATATTCATCAATGCAATCCGTCAAGGAAGGATTATTAATGGTGGTAGTTTTGATGTTGGGGGTTACCTTGTTGGTGGCTTTAGCCATGAGGCACTTGGCGGTGATGTTCTCATTGGGTGAGTCAAAGAGAGACACTCGTGGTGTTGTTGCAATGGCAACGGAGGACATGGCAACCGACTCACCATCTTCATCATCATCATCCTCATGGTACTCTTCTTGAACCACCAATGCCTTGTGAGGGGTCTTCTTGGTGAAGTTGCTCTTGTTTTGGAAAGAATTGGCTTTGTCCTTTCGGATGAGCTTGCCACCATTGTCTTCCCTCTTCTCATACGGGCACTCCGCAACAAAATGGCTCACATTGCCACAATTATAGCAAGTCCTCACACGTTGCTTGCTCTTCGTGCCACTTGAGTTGTTCTTGTTGAAGTTTGGCCTTGAGTTTTTCTTGCTCCAAAATTGCCTTGAAGGAAGAGCCATGTGTTCATGATAGGCATACTTTGTATCTTCGGGGTTGCTTTCCTCTTCTTCCTCTTCTTCTTCTTCGACACAAACCTTGGCCTTCAATGCAAGGTTGGGCTTCTTTGCCCTTTGAGAGCATGTCACCACATTGTCGGCAGTCTTGTCCAAGATGCTCATAGCCACAAACTCATCCAACACTTCACTTTAGGACAAGGTGTGGAAGTCCAGACTTTGACGAATGACGGAGGACATATCCTTGTGGTAAGGCATGATTGCCTTGAGGAATTTGTGCTTCATCCAATTGTCATCCATGTACTTGCTCCCATGATCTCAGAGTGAAACCGCGAGTTTGGTTACTCTTCGATAAAGCTCACGAGGTTCTTGATCTTCCTTCATTGCAAACTCATCGGCTTCATCTTGCACCACTTCATAGTTGGAGCGTTGAATGCTTGCGCTTCCCTGGTAGAGAGAAACAACTTGGTACCACGCGTTTTTGGCTATGGTGTAGGGCCGGAGGTGAGGAAGATCTTCGGGTGGAATTGCATCTTGGATGATGAAGAGAGCATTCTCATTGAATTGATTATCCGTGGCTTCTCTTGGAGTGAAGTTGCTTCGGTCATGTGGATAGAAACCTTGTTCAATGATTCTCCAAAGATTAGTATTCACATGATTTAAATGACACTTAAACCGATAGACCCAAGAATCAAAATCCTCATTTTTCACAATCTTAGGGGGAGGACCAGCATGATTCAAATGAGTGGAAGGAATCGGTCCACCATAAACAAGTGGAGGTTCCATATGGGCAAAGATGCCGGTGCCATTTTTACCACAAGAAGAAGGAGCCTTTTCACTAGTAGCTGCCCCCTTGTCGGAGTTAGCATCTGTCACCTTGTTAGTGGGATCACCCACTTTCAACGGTGCGGTGGATAGTTTAAGCCCTTCAATGAATTTAGTAAACATGCTTTCAACCTCAGTTGTCATGGAGGTTTTCAATGTCTCCAAGGCCACATTGAATTCCTCACGAGAGACCGAGGTTCCCCCATCGCTTGTAGAAGAGATTGGATTCACACCGGAGTGCTCCTCCACACTGTCTACGGTGTCAACCATACACTTTGGACAACAAAGTCCTTAGTAAAGAGACGAGGCTGTGATACCAAATGAAAGGATCGATATGGTTGACTAGAGGGGGGGGGGGTGAATAGGCAACTAACAATTTTTAACTTTTCTTTACCAAATTAAACTTTGCATCAAAGTAGGTTGTCTAGACATGCAACTAGGTGAGCAACCTATATGATACAACAACAACAAGCACACAAGCAAGCAAGGGAAATAACACAAGTAAGCTTGCACAAGTAAAGGTACGAGATAACCAAGAGTGGAGCCGGTGGAGACGAGGATGTGTTACCGAAGTTCCATCCTTTTGAGGGGAAGTACGTCTCCGTTGGAGTGATGTGGAGGCACAATGCTCCCCAAGAAGCCACTAGGGCCACCGTATTCTCCTCACGCCCTCACACAATGCGAGGTGTCGTGATTCCACTATTGGTGCCCTTGGAGGCGGCGACCGGACCTTTACAAACAAGGTTGGGGCAATCTCCACAAATTAATCGGAGGCTCCCAACAACACCATGAAGCTTCACCACAATGGAATATGGCTCCGTGGTGACCTCAACCGTCTAGGGTGCTCAAACACCCAAGAGTAACAAGATCCGCTAGGGATTAGTGGGGGGAATCAAATTTCTCTTGGTGGAAGTGTAGATCGGGTCCTTCTCAACAAACCCCGAGCAAATTAACAAGTTTGATTGGCTAGGGAGAGAGATCGGGCGAAAATGGAGCTTGGAGTATTAATGGAGCTTTTGGGGGAAGAGGTAAGTCAACGAGGAAGAAGAGGACCCCTTTGATACAAGGGGAAACCATCCAACCGTTACCCCCAAAACAACCCCGCAGAGGGCGGTACTACCGTAGGGGGCAGCGGTACTACTGCTGGACCGAGCGGTACTACCGCTCCCCTTTGCGGTATTACCGTGCAGTCTGGGAGGGCTTGAAGAAAGAGCAGGAACCGTGCCTAGTGCGGTACTTCTGCGGTGGTAGGGCGGTACTACCGCTTCTACTACCACTGCTAAGTGCCGCACAACCCGACACGAGAGGCGACCCCCTCGAGTCGACGCGGTAGGGGCCCGATACCGCAGTGGTACTGCGGCTGTGAACCTACAAGCGGTACTACCACTGGGTACCGTGGTACTACCGCTTGGACCAAATCATGCTCAAAACGCAAGAAAAGAGACCTCCATCGATGCGGGAAGGCTCAAAGGGTGCGAAAAGGAAGTGTACGCGATGATTCCACCCAAGCCTTACGAAAGCGAACCCCCTCTTGATAGTACGGTGACTCCTACGAGACAAGACCACAAAACTAGAAATGAAAGAGCTACACCATCTTGAATAAACAAACTCTGAGGGGAAATAATTGTCTCGTGCGAAAGGATGAATCCCTGAAAAGCTCAAAGCACATGATTAGTCCGCAAAAGCATTGTCATCAATCACCAAAAAACCTTAGGGATAAATATGCCCTTACACCATGCTTGCCTTACATCAAAGTAGTGTTCGTCTGTATCATGCATCAACTAGTTATGCAGAGCTAATTTTATTCATCTTCTTGTGGTTTTGACTTCATAAAGCAATATCAGAAAATAGGAAGGAAAAGAGTAAGTTAGGGGATGTTGGTGGTCCTTCGCACCGACGCAAACAGAGACTCCTCTAGATTTGCCACTGGTACTGCTAATGAAGTTGAAGTCCCAAGTCTACATGATGAGTTCATCTCTCGTACTCCACCATTGCAGGTGCTTGCTCTAAGTCGACAGTGTGATAATTGGTTTCATGTTGCATATGTTGTCTATCGTGTATTTCTTCTATTTTCATTAAATTGCACCTGCTGAGTTTATATGTTATACATGTGCATATGACATGGCGTTCTGTGTCTAGAATACACTTCATCTATCTATCATACCATGTTCTTACATCAAAATACTGCTGTTGTGTATCCCGCATCAGTCACTCATGATTGGACGCTTTTAACATGGCAGTTTGATAGTGGTTGCATCTTGCATTGATTTCTATGTTGTACTGCTTCTAATTTTTCGAATTGCCACTTATGACAAGACACTTTTAACTTGGCAGAGTAATATTGGTTGCATCTTTCATATGGTGTCTAGCTTGCATTACTTCTATTTTTTTTAAATCCTTCTGCTTAGTTTACACATCGTAGCTGTGAATATGTCATACCGTCCTGTTTTTCTTACATATTACATCCTCATACGGTTGTCTTACATCAAAGTATTGCTTGTCTGTATCATGCATCAATGAGTTTTGAAGAGCGATTTTATTCTTTTGTGTTGTGGGTACGACTTGACATGGCAAAGTCAAAAAAAGAGCAAGGAAAATATTATAGTAGGGAGTGGTGTTACTCGTCCGGAGAAACGAAAAAGGATCTGCCGTCCATATTTTGCTGGTATTTACAGTGTAGTAGAAGGTCCAAGTCCACCGGCTAAATCTACAAACACAGTATCACCTGCTCCACCAGCAGCAGCTTCCGCTTCAACTGTACTAGCATCTCAACGAGTTACTCGTTCGTTTGGTCCGGAACTGGCCAGTTCCCAAGCTGCCTTCACACCTAACACTACTTCCGAAGCACTGCTGACACAACAGGACTTGGGAAGATCAGATGAACCTCATGAGCATCAATACCAAGACGGTACCTGACCGAGTCAAGTTGCAGTTGCATGCTTGTTTATATGTACTCTCACAGTTTGATGTACACTTACACTTTCCATATTCGTTGTTGAACAAGCACTACAGTGCAAGCGGAAATAGACATCAGGGATAATGCTTGACAGATTAACAAAATCTAAAGGAGGAAGAATGGAGAACCATTTTGAGGCAGGTTTAAAAAGGCCACGTGATGCTACAGAGTCAGCCAAGTTAGTATCAGAGGCAACCGTTGCCGTTAGGTGTCATGCATGTATCCTCCCAACGTGGATCCAGTACAGGAATGAGAAAGACAATACCCAGTTTAACACCTTCCTTGACCATTTATCCGTAAGTAATGTTATTCATCGCAATTAGTAATATTGTCTTGCTCTGTCCCATACTTTCTAGCTTCCTCCTAATAAGACTCACATTCTTTTTTCAGCAGATGAGGTTCAAGTTGGATCCGAAAGATGATGCAACAATACAAGCATGCACTCATGTTTTTCAGTCTGCTCTGCGACAGTATCGGTACCACCTTAGAAAATCTCACTTTGAAGACAAGGCTAACAATGAAATTGCCCAAACATCTCCAGTGGAATATATTACAGATGAAGACTGGACAGCCCTCGTTAAACACTGGTCCGATCCAAAGTATCAGGTAGGCTATATGTATTTGATCAGACCACATATTGAACTTGTATTTATGTATGTGCCTTACAAGTGTATCTTCTTCTAGGCTAACTGTTTGAAGAACAAGACCAACCGTTCTAAAGTGAAATTCCAACAGACAACAGGATCTCGTAGCTATATTGCACACTGCGAGGCTCTTGTAAATAGCTACTGTTTCCTTCTTTTTCTGTGCCATATTATCATATCTATATTGACTTGTTCCAAATATAGAGGAAAGGCTGTGTAGACTAAAAAGAACCTAAAACGAATGCAGTGCAAATCTTCAAGGATTGCCACATTAGCAAGATGAAGGGCATGAGTACACCAGTTCAAGCCGCTGTTGTAAGTTCTTACTCCTCCTGCCTTTGAACTGATTGGTATTGTGATGTGTGCATTTAACTACTTGGTTTGCAGCCAATGTCAGTTACTCTGTTCACTTTTATACACAGTTGTCTTAACGTATCATTTCAACTTAATTGGTTTAAAAGAGATGAAGGATACTTTTGGTCTTGATCTCTAATCTAGTTGTTATGTTCACGTGCGCACACAATGATAAAATAGCCTGTTTGTTTTATATCTGTTTGCCCATTGTATGAATGATGTCATACTATGTTCATCCTACTTTAAACCATGTCTCTTTATCCTTAGATGTCAACGAATGTGAGGAAATAGACAATACAGTAGGCATGCTACATGGACATATGTTCCGAAAGTGATTTTATTATGTAGTTCACACTACAATACATGCTAATGTATTATAGTAGTTAACCAAAATAAGTTATGTATAAATGTGTAACGTACTTTGTTTGTTTTTGTCTCATTAATAACTTATCTGGTACACTAATCTACAAGTTCAAACTTTCAGAAAGCTATGGAACAAATGATTGAACATCCACAACCACCTGAAGGTGACGAGGCTACCATAGGCACCATGTCACCTCTTGCTGCAGTGCGTCAGTATCTCTCCACTAACAGTGCAAAAAGCACCATCCTACGTAATTATGGGTTGGTTGTCAAGGTAAGCTCATCCAAATCGCCTACTGAACAAAATCTTTCAGCTAGACAGAGTGATATATCTGTGCTCCAGACACAAGTCCAATCCCTAATGGACGTCGTTTTGGAAACAAGAATAGTGGTTGACAAATGTCGTCAAGATATGAATGGTTTTGAAACCAGACTATCAGACATTCGCTTCGTTGTTCAAGAGCAATGGCGGAAAAAGGTGAAGATCGTGCTGCTCCATCAAATTCTACAGCCTGAAACATTAGCACTCAGGTCAAATGATCTGTGCTTCAATACATCTGATGGTGCTTTTATCTGCAAGGATTATAAGTTTAATGCCAACAGGCCTTTTGTTGTATAGTTGGAATTTATTTTGTTGTGATACAACATTTATGATGCTGCCAAAGGCTGCAGTAATTACGACGCTATTTTTGTATAGTGTAGGTTTATCTTAGTAATGTATTTGGTTGAAAGCTTCGTAGGAGACCAACATGCCAACATTCGTCGGGCTCATTCCAATTGGGCTAAAAACGATTATGGGCCAAAATTTGCATGCAGCCCACTAAAAATATCTGGGCCTAAATCAGCATAAGCTTTCATATTTTTCTTGTAGGCCTATGCCCACAGTGGGCCTTTAACATGCCTAAACATAATTTGGGCCCTCAGTAACAATAGGCCGTTTACAGGTGTAAATATCTCGAGCCCATAAAAACATGGGCCTTTAAAAGACCGAAAGTGAGATTGGGCCCTGATTGTGCCAAATAACCCACTGGTCTTAGCAGGACGAAATGGTGGCCCATTTACGATGCGGATCTTTCACAGGCCGAAATTCGGACGGGCCGTAAATGCGCCGACCTAATACACGGGCCTTTAACAAGACGGAAATTCGGTTGGGCTAGATTATCGTCATTTTTATATGGGCCGTTAATGGGACCGATGTGACATTGGGCCACATATGGCCCGTGGATTTCGTCCGACGTTAACAGGCCAAAAATCACAATAGGACGAAAGTGGCCCAAATCTATAGTTGGCTACTAACAGGCCGAATGTCAGACATGGCCGAATATG
This sequence comes from Triticum dicoccoides, assembly GCF_002162155.2. Taxonomy (NCBI): domain Eukaryota; kingdom Viridiplantae; phylum Streptophyta; class Magnoliopsida; order Poales; family Poaceae; genus Triticum; species Triticum dicoccoides. The sequence goes on along the minus strand of NC_041390.1, from coordinate 405,974,015 downwards.
ACCCAAATCCTTAACGGTCGTTTATGGGACGAAAGTTTCAATGGCCTTTAAATGGGCCCAAATGAAGCAGGACCTTGAACATGTCGGAAATACACCGGGCCGTAATTCGGCCCATATACTTAGCGGACTGTTAACGGGCCAGAAGTGACCATGGGCCGCGATGATGACAAGTTTAGGATAGGCCGTTGACGGGCCGATTTGACACTAGCCATACGGGCCTTTACAGAGAATGTTGGGACTTTAGCTGGGTCGACCCATTATGGTCTGCAAAATCTTGTGGGCCTTTAGCTGGGCCGGCCCATTATTGTCCGCTAAATCTTGTGGGCCTTTAGTTGGGCTGGCCCATTTAAACTTTACGGGCCACTTTTGCGCCCGTCCACGTGTCAACATATCATAGGCCCATCTCGACCGTTGGATGAGGGACACCTATGCCAGCGCGGAGCTGACATGTGCTTCCGTCAGCCAATGAGAATTTTACATGTGGAAAATCGACATTGGTCGTGGCTGTTAGTAGGTTATCAGATCCAAAACTAGAACCGATAGCTTAACGGCATCCTGTTATGGTGTATGCCACGTGTCGGTCACCCTTGACGAAAGCACTTCTATGACGCGCGATTTATCGTCATGGAAGTGGACACTTCCGTGATGATAATTTTGGTAATATCATGGAACACTTCTACGACAGCAGAGGTATGACTATCTTCATTTTGTCATAAATTTGTCATGGATGTACATGCATGACAGAAAACATGACCTACTGTGACAAACACGTATCGTCACGAAACTATATTTTTTTGTAGTGCAACAACCCGGCGTCCTCTGTAAGGGAATCATAAGCCGGGGTTTGATTCCTTTCAGGATCTCTTATTAGCTCTCTCGGCTTGACCATTAGACTAGGGGTGAGCCACTAATGACACATCAAGCCGGATGTGCTCACGCTGACAAAATTCCTCCATGGCACCCTTGGATAGATTAGTGCCATTATCAGTTATAATACTGTGGGGAAAACCAAAACGGAAAATCACCTCTTTCATGAATTGAACCGCCATGGCTGCATCACATTTACTAACCGGCTCTGCTTCCACCCACTTTGTAAACTTATCAACCACCAGTAAGAGGTGCGTCTTTTTGTCCCTGGACCTTTTGAAAGGCCCAACCATATCAAGCCCCCAGACTACAAACGGCCAAGTAATTGGAATCATCCTCAATTCTTGAGCCGACACATGAGCGCGCCGTGAGAACTTCTAACAACCATCACATCTACTGACTAGATCCTCCGCATCAGCATGCGCCGTCAGCCAATAGAACCCATGACAAAAAGCCTTGGCTACGAGAGATTTAGACCCGGCACGGTGACCACAATCCCCTTCATGAATATCTCGTAGAATCTCACAACCTTCTTCAGGGGAAACACAATGTTGAAACGCCCCTGTGACACTACGATGATGCAATTCCCCGTTGATAATAGTCATTGACTTAGACCGCCGGGTTATTTGTCTGACCAAAGTTTCATCCTCAGGTAACTCGCCCCGGGTCATATAAGCCAAACAGGGGATTGTCCAGTCAGGAATGGCATGAAGAGCCGCCACCAGCTGTGCCTCCAGGTCAGGAATAGTTGTCGGCGTTCTGGGAACGGGGGTCCCCAGACTTGCCTGCCTGCGGCCTGCGGCGTGGCTCAAATGGGGACCCAGCGCGGCCCATCTTCATCAGCTCAAGCTCAAGACCCTCGCGAGGGGCCAAGCCTCGCAGGGCGGATGACCGGAAGCTTCCTCAAAAGCAGCCTCATCAGGCAAGCTCGCGAGGAGGTGGAGAGATCAAGGCAGGATACCTCTTGAGGAGCCCGTGATGCAAGCCATGACGATCGAGACCAGGCGGGCGCCGGCCTGCGTTGTTTCCTTGTTTCCCCTTTGGTGCAAAGGGGGCAAGCACAGGCCAAGGCATCGGGCAAAGGTTACCATTCCGGTGCAACAAGACCAAGACCAACAGAGGGGCAGGACAGAGGTCACCGTGGAGCCCAACACGGCGTCATCACCAGTACTTTTGGCAGCCGAAGACCACCTTTGGTCAGGATAACTTGTACTAGATGTTCCCCTTCAAAATGGCCAACTGTTGGTGCCCTTCCCGCTCATTATTTGGGGAGAGGCCCAGGGCCTCTATAAGTAGAACTAGCCACACAGAGTAGAGGGACATCTAGAAATCTGGTAGAGCCCTAGCAGAGAGAGAGAGAGAGAGGCGATTGAACTCACCCAAGCAGTTCATCGCACCAGCTCAAGAACACCTCTCGCGAGGCTGTTCTCCCCTTGTACTGTTCCTCATCAGCCCCTGAGGCAATCCACCACACCACACACTAGAGTAGGGTATTACACCACAACGGTGGCCCAAACCAGTATAAACCTCGTGTCCCGTTTGTTGTTCGTTGTTCCCAGCTTAGATCACATGAGGAGATTGGGCGTAGATCAGTAGGGGAGAGATCTCTGCGTGCACCCCAGTGTTCGAACCTCAATGGTCTGCCGAAACCGGAAATCCGACCTTTGGCGCGCCAGGTAGGGGTGCGCCGGAGTCCTCCCTCCTGACGACCCGCTCTCCCCCGACATCGCATCTCGCCCTCATGGCGGACAACGCGCCGCTCGCTCCAGCAACGGATGCCGACACTGGGGCCAGGGGGCTCCGGGCCTTGGCCGCCGCCTTGCGATAGGTGCAGTGGCCGCGCAAGTTCAGGCCCGAGACGCCGCCGTGCTACGACGGCGCGACAGAACCGATGATTTTCCTATTGGCGTACGAGGAGGCCGTCCTCAGAGCCGGGGGTGACGACTGGGTGATGGCCAACTGGTTACCCATGGCCCTCACCGGCGTCCTGCGCGCGTGGCTCCTCCACCTGCCGACGGCCTCTGTCACCTCCTGGGAGGAGCTGCGCGACCTCTTCCTCGCCCGTTTCGCCACACCAGCACCGCCCGTCGTCGCAGCTCTCCTGGGTGGCTCCCAAGCACCACCCTCGAGCCATCATGTCAAGCCGTTCACCCGCCGGATCAGCACCGCCTCCAAGCGCCAAGAAGCCCCCCCGGACTGGGTGGCGCCCGAGGCCGATCTAACCTTCGACTCGGAGGACCACCCCTTCAACCCCATTGGTTTGGGCGTGCTCCCGATGCTGTGCACCCCCACCATCTGCCAAGTGGCCATCACCAGGACCCTCATCGATGGTGGTGCTAGCCTGAACGTGCTCTCGGTGGAGGCCTTCAGCCTCCTCCACATGCCGCTGGAGCGGCTCCAACCCAGCAGGCCTTTCTCAGGCGTCGGAGCCGGTTCCACCACTTCCTTGGGACAAATCCGCCTCCCAGTGACCTTCGGCACCTGCGACAACTTCCGCACGGAGCTGATCGACTTCGACATCACCCCCGTTGGCCTCCCCTACAACGCCATTCTCAGCTATCCGGCCTTGTCTCAGTTCATGGCAGCAACTCACCCGGTGTACAACCTCATGAAGATGCCTGGGAGCAGCGGCGTCCTCACCGTGTCAGGAGACACAAAGAATGCGCTGCAGGTGCTCAAGCTTGTTTTCAGGGCGGCCGCGGTGGCGCAGCCCACTAGCACCGACGCCCTTGAGCCCAAGGGGGCCGCGCCGGCTAAAAAGAAGCAGTTGTTCACCCAAGACAAGGTGGAAACTAAGCAGGTACTAGTCGACGAGGACGGGTCCACTAGCGCCACCTTCACCATAGGGGCCAACCTCGTGCCCGAGCAGGAGAAGGCCCTGAGCAGGTTCCTGCTTGCGAAAAAGAAGGTGTTCGCGTGGGAACCTGATCAGTTAGCAGGGGTCCCAAGGGAAGTGATTGAGCATCACCTCAACGTGTGCCCCAATGTGCACCCCGTGAAGCAGAAGGAAAGGCGGCAGTCTACTGAGAAACAGGCTTTCATCATTCAAGAGACCCGGAAGCCAGAGGCGGCAGGAGTTATCCGCGAGGTCTGCTACCCTGATTGGCTGGCCAATCCGGTCGTTGTGCCAAAAAAAGGAGGAAAGGAGCGCATGTGCATCGACTTCACCAACCTCAACAAGGCCTGCCCGCAGGATCCATTTCCGCTCCCCCGCATTGACCAGATAGTCGACTCCACCACAGAGTGTGACATATTGTGCTTCCTGGATGCCTTCTTGGGCTATCACCAGATCAAGATGGCGGTAGAAGACATGGAGAAGACGGCTTTCCTGACGCCGCGTGGAGTGTACTGCTATACGTGCATGCCGTTTGGGTTGCGCAACGCAGGCGCGACCTTTCAGCGGCTGATGCACATTGCCTTAGGCCGGTAGCTCGGGAGGAACTCTGAAGCTTACATCGATGACATTGTGGTGAAGTCTCATGAGGCAAGAACCCTGATACAGGACCTGGAAGAAACCTTTGCAAGCCTCAACAAAGTGGACCTACGGCTCAACCCAAAGAAGTGCATGTTTGGAGTCCCCTCGGGCAAGCTCCTGGGTTTCCTCGTATCCCACAGAGGCATCGAGGCCAACCCAGAGAAGGTCAAGGCAGTCGAAGACATGAGCCCACCGAGGACCCTCAGAGAAATGCAGAAGCTCACCGGGCGTGTGACTGCACTAGGGCGCTTCATCTCCAAGCTGGGAGCGAGCGCTGCCCTTCTTCAAGCTGATGAAGAAAAAGGGCCCCTTCAAATAGACTGAAGAGGCCGACAAGGCATTCCAAGACCTCAAGACGTACCTTACCAGTCCACCAGTGATGGTAGCTCCGCGTCCTCGGGAGCCCGTGGTGCTCTACCTTGCGGCCACCCCCTACTCCGCTAGTGCAGCCCTGGTGGCGGTCAGGGAGGAGCGCTGTGCCAAGGCCGCATCGACCGTCCGAACTGAAGCAAAGCAGAGCCAGGAGGGCCTTGCGAAGGCTGCAACCGCAGCTAGAAAGGTATAGCTGCAGCAGGAGAACGCAGCTGGAGCAGGAGAGGCCTCTTTAGGCGACCAAGCACTGGGAGCCCCGTCGTCTCAAGAGACGCCTCGACCTCTGAAGGATGCAAGTTGCGCCAGCACCCTCAACCTCATCGAGCATCCCGTGTACTTTGTCAGCACGGTGCTACGGGACGCAAGGGCATGGTATCCCATGCCTCAAAAACTCCTCCTCGCGCTACTAGTGTCCTCACGCAAGCTGCGTCACTACATCCAAGAACATCCCATCAAAGTCGTCTCAGCATACCCCTTGGAAAGAGTGCTCAGGAGCCCCAACTCAGCTGGAAGGGTTGCTGAATGGAACATTGAGCTACAGACATTTCAGCTAGAATTCAGTACGACCAGAGTCATCAAGGGAGCCGCATTTGCGGATTTCGTGGCAGAATGGGCAGAAGTGTCGGGTCTCGAGGCAGGCGAAGGCCGATCACTTTCCCCGGGAAGTGAAGCAACGGATGGCTGGGTCATGTACTTTGATGGGGCGTTCTCCCGACACGGTGCGGGAGCTGGCGCGGTGCACGTATCCCCTACCCAGGACAAACTCAACTACGCCGGACAACTTTGCTTCCAACACGGAGAAAAGGTCTCCAACAACATAGCGGAGTACGAAGGCCTAATAGCAGGCTTGAAGGCCGTAATTGCCTTAGGGGTGAAGCGCCTCATCGTCAAGGGCGATTCGCAGCTCCTCGTCAACTTCTCCAACAAGATATATGAGCCAAAGGACGAGCACATTGAAGCCTCGTCGCTGAGGTTCGCAAGATGGAGAAACAGTTCTGGGGGCTGGAGTTGCAGCATGTGCCTCGTGGCACCAATCAGGAGGCTGATGACATTGCCAAGAGGGCATCTAGGCGGCTCCCTCGGGAGCCTGGCGTCTTCGAGGAGCGGCTCTTCATACCCTCGGCGGTGCCGTCACTGTCGAGCACGGCGCAACCAAGGGAGGAGCTCCCTCGGCCACCTGCCTCAGGAGCCCCGATCTGCGGCCCAGCCTCAGGGGCACGCCTGCTCCTGGCGTTAGAGCCTCAGGAAGGGTGTTGGATCCCGGAGCTCAAGAACTACCTGATGCAAGGGAGTCTGCCGGAGAATGAGGAGGAAGCGGAGCATGTGGCACGACAGGCCACGGCTTATTGCATCAGGGATGGAGAGCTCTACAGGAAGCAACCAAATGACGTGTCCCTATGTTGCATCTCCCGAGAGCAAGGGAAGGAGCTACTGGCGGACATACACTGCGGAGACTGCGGGCACCACTCGTCGTCATGGACCCTCGTCGGCAAGGCATTCCGTAGTGGATTCTACTGGCCCACGACGCTCAACGACGCCGTTGAGCTTGTGACGGCTTGCAAGGCCTGCCAGTTTCACGCAAAGCAGATCCATCAGCCTGCGGGGGGTCTGCAGACCATATCCCTCTCATGGCCGTTCGTAGTTTGGGGGCTGGACATTCTGGGCCCGTTTCCTCGGGCGCTAGGGGGCTATCGTTACCTCTACATCGTCGTGGACAAATTCACCAAGTGGGCTGAGGTGGAAGCCATCTGCACAATCCCAGCAGGCTCCGCGGTCAAATTCATCAAGGGCCTCGTCAGCCGATTTGGGGTTCCCAACCGCATCATCACCGACAACGGTTCACAATTCACAAGTAATCTCTTCAAAACATATTGTGCTAACCTTGGAACGCAGATATGCTACGCTTCGATAGCACACCCCTGGAGCAACGGCCAGGCCAAGCAGGCCAACGCGGAGGTCCTGAGGGGCCTCAAAGCCAGGACCTTCAAGAAGAAGCTGGAGGCCTGCGGCAAGGGCTGGTACGATGAGCTCCAGTCCGTGTTGTGGTCAATCCGCACAACTGCGACCAAGCCAACTGGCGAGACCCCGTTCTTCCTCATCTACGGAGCAGAGGCTGTTCTCCCTCATGAGGTCAAACGTCGCTCTGCATGGGTCCTAGCGTTCGACGAGACGCAGCAGGACGCCATGCGGGGGACGGATCTCGTGCTGGGGGAGGAACGCCGTCGAGAAGCCGCGCTGCGAGCGGCAAGGTATCAACAGGCACTGCGACGATACCACTGCTGCAACATCTGCCCTAGAACTCTTGAGGTAGGGGATCTCGTGCTCAGACGGGTTCTCTCTAGGGAGGGGCTGCACAAGCTCTCTCCCATGTGGGTGGGCCCATTCAAGGTTGTTCATGTTTCCAGGCCAGGCTCCGCACGCTTGGAGACCACGGAGGGGGGTACCCATGCAGAACGCGTGGAACATTCAACATCTCCAGAGGTTCTATCCCTGAGCGAGGCCTAGCGCCTAGGAAAGGCCCGGTGCCTGTGAAGAAGGCGAATGCCTGTGAAGCTGCTGCGTTTTTGGGAAAGTCCCGGTGCCTGTGAAGAAGGCGAATGCCTGTGAAGCTGCTGCGTTTTGGGAAAGGCCTGGTGCCTATGAAGAAGGCGAATGCCTGTGAAGCTGCTGCGTTTTGGGAAAGGCCCGCTGCCTGTGAAGAAGGCGAATGCCTGTGAAGCTGCTGCGTTTTGGGAAAGGCCCGCTGCCTGTGAAGAAGGCGAATGCCTGTGAAGCTGCTGCGTTTTGGGAAAGGCCCGGTGCCTGTGAAGAAGGCGAATGCCTGTGAAGCTGCTGCGTTTTCGGAAAGGCACGGTGCCTGTGAAGAAGGCAGATGCCTGTGAAGCTGTCGCGTTTTGGGAAAGGCCCGGTGCCTGTGAAGAAGGCAAATGCCAGTGAAGCTCGCCGCCCATGACACTCTCACGTAATAATGAGTGGGGTTGTACACGCCCCGGAGTTTATGGAGTGCCGCCCTCGGGCCTCGGGGGCTCCCGCCCACGCCCAGTGGTAGCACTTAGCTCCATGCTGGTGAGAAGACGTCGAAGACTAGAATAGGTGCCGGACGCGGCTTTCCCATTTGCTTTCTACAGTTGGCTTGTTTATTCCCGTTTGAAGTTTTATTGAAGCTGTTGGTGTTCCTGGCTTGTGAATCTTTGCCTTTTTCACTCGCTTGCCTCGTTTTCTCTCGCACAAGTCTCGCGAGGGAGGTTTGCGGGTGCCCTCGCGAGTGTTTTCTGCCCCGGTCATTTGGAGCTTTCCTATCCGAGTCCTCTACGGGAGCACCCCTCCTACTCAATGCCTCATGGGCATCGTGACACGAGCCCAGGACCTGGACCGATCACCCCCACAACCAAGACCGAAAGTTACCCCTCCTACTGATCCTTGCAGGGCACAAAGCGTGCGGCCAGGCCACGGCCTCGGGAGGCGAGGATCGCGTCAAGCCCCACAGAGCTAAAATAATTCCCACACATGGGTATATGGCGCGGGAACACAGCGCAGAAATAGCGGAAGTAGCATGATAGTTAACAGCAGCAGTTCTAACACGCCCCCGCGGGGCCCTATACTACCTTCTATTTTTGCGCGGGAAAAGAAGGAAAACAAAATGGGCGCGATTCGTCCCGCACCAACCCACAGCGAAGGCGGGCGTGACGGCGCGGGGGCTGGTCGCGGCCACCGCTAGAGGAGCTGCTGCCTGAGAGGGAGTCGCCGAAGCTCAGCGAACCCCGAACGCGGCCGCCTGCACACCGGTCGCCGTCTTCATCCTGGTCAGTACCAGGGCTGGGCAGGCGGCCGCGGTCGTTGTCTTCGGGGCAGCACCCAGCACGGCGACCGTCTTCCCCGAACACCCTCACGTAGAGGGTGGCGTCGCCATCGAACTTGAAGTGCAGGGTGCACCACTGGCCTAGGCCGTGCGCGCGGGCAAACGTTTGCCAGCCGCGGGTCAGGGCCCCATTCCCAGAAACGGAGACTTCCAACGAAGCCCAGGAGGCCCTGCTGCAGTAGCCGTCCGCCTGGAGCCAGAAGCCGCACCGGTTGCTGGCCGGCAGTTCATCTAGGAAGAAACGGGGGAGCTGGAGCCGGGTGCTGGTTGGGTCCGCTGGCCACACGACGAACTACGGCAGCACCTCTGCAGAGCGAAAGCGTGGCCTAGGGGGCGCACAGCCACGGCGTGCGCCCCATCGGCGGCCGGGCGCTTACCACCGCACAGGGAACCGCCTCCATGGCCGCGAGAAGCCACTACGGGGACCGTGGAATACTTGCGAGGGCGGCCTCGGCCGCGCTTGGCCGGGGGGGAGTCAGGCCCAGCCTGGGGGGCCTTTCCTTTCTTCGCGGCCGAGAATCTCTTTGGAGCCATGGGAGCGACGAGTAGCCAAGAAGAAGAAAAGGAGCGGCAAGAATGGACGGACTGAGAGGACTCGCGCGACCCCGTACATATAGACGGAGGAGGCCAACCGCCGAGCACCACGATCGCAGGTAATCATGACCGGTTTCTCTGCATGCAGGGACTTATCAAGTCGTGCGGTCGCCGAGGCATCATGGGGAAGCGCAGACGCCCACATCCAATCAATCGCCATGCGGCGCCCAAGGCCACAGGCTGTTGGGGACTGCGGCGCTTCGTGCTTGCCTCTTCGCTTCCCTGCTAGTCCAAGCCCGGGCACACCTTGGCTGCCCACGTCCCCAGACTTGCCTGCCTGCGGCCTGCGGCGTGGCTCAAGTGGGGGCCCAGCGTGGCCCATCTTCATCAGCTCAAGCTCAAGACCCTCGCGAGGGGTCAAGCCTCGCGGGGCAGATGACCGGAAGCTTCCTCAAAGGTAGCCTCATCAGGCAGGCTCGCGAGGAGGCGGAGAGATCAAGGCGGGGATACCTCACGAGGAGCCCGTGACGCAAGCCATGACGATCGAGACCAGGCGGGCGCTGGCCTGTGCAGTGTCCTTGTTTCCCCTTTGGTGCAAAGGGCGCAAGCACAGGCCAAGATATCGAGCAAAGGTTACCATTCTGGTGCAACAAGACCAAGACCAACAGAGCGGCAGGACGGAGGTCACCGTGGAGTCCAAGAGGGCGTCATCACTAGTACTTTTGGCAGCCGAAGACCACCTTTGGTCACGATAACTTGTACTAGATGTCCCCCTTCAGAATGGCCAATTGTTGGCGCCCTTCCCACTCATTATTTGAGGAGAGGCCCAGGGCCTCTATAAGTAGAGCTAGCCACACAGAGTAGAGGGACATCTAGAAATCTGGTAGAGCCCTAGCAGAGAGAGAGAGAGAGAGAGGCGATTGAACTCACCCAAGCAGTTCATCGCACCAGCTCTAGAACACCTCTCGCGAGGCTGTTCTCCCCTTGTACTGTTCCTCATCAGCCCCTGTGGCAATCCACCACACTACATACTAGAGTAGGGTATTACACCACAACGGTGGCCCGAACCAGTATAAACCTTGTGTCCCTTGTGTTGTTCGTTGTTCCCAGCTTAGATCACGCGAGGAGATTGGGCGTAGATCGATAGGGGAGAGATTTCCGCGTGCACCCCAGTGTTCGAACCTCAAGGGTCTGCCGGAACCCGAAATCCGACAATAGCAAGATCCTCCTCTATAGGCAATTTGATAGAAAGGTTATGCAGAATGTCTAGGAAAGTGTTAGGCAGCACCGGCTTACGCTGAGACCCTAACCGACTTAAAGCATCAGCCGCCTCATTGTTCCTGCGATCAACATGTTCGACTTGATAACCCTCGAAGTGACCTGCGATAGTATCGACCTCCTGACGATAAGCCGCCATGAGTGGATCTTTAGAATCCCAAGTGCCAGAAACTTGCTGAGCTACCAGATCTGAGTCGCCCAAGCACCGCACCTATCTTAAGTTCATCTCCTTAGCCATCTGAAGACCATGGAGCAAGGCCTCATACTCAGCTGCATTATTAGTACAAGGGAACATCAGCCGCAGAATGCAAGAAAATTTATCACCTCGTGGGGAAGTCAATACAACTCCAGCCCCCGAGCCTTCCAACTGCCTGGACCCATCAAATTGAATAGTCCAATATGTGTTATCCGGCTTCTCCTCAGGCATCTGTAACTCCATCCAATCACTGATGATATCCACAAGTTCTTGAGATTTGATGGTTGTACGAGGCACATACTTTAAACCATGAGGTCCAAGCTCAATGGCCCATTTGGCTACCCGACCTGTGGCTTCTCTGTTTTGGATGATATCCCCTAAAGGGGCAGAACAAACCACAGTGATAGGATGACTCAGAAAATATTGTTTTAGCTTCCGGCTAGCCATAAAAACCCCATACACAAGCTTCTACCAATGTGGATACCTCTGTTTGGACTCAATAAGGACCTCACTGATAATAGTAAACAGACCGTTGAACCGGATATTCTTTGCATGTTTCATTCCTTTCCACCACAATGGCAACACTGACAGCTCAGCTATTGGCAGCCACGTATAACAGCAAGGGTTCCTTGTCAATGGGAGCAGCAAGAACATTTCTTCAAGGACTCGAATGCCTGATCAGCAACATCACTCCAGACAAAGTGATATGTCTTCTTCATCATCTGGTACATAGGAATAGCCTTCTCACCCAACCGGCTTATAAACCGGCTTAAGGCTGCAATACGACCCACCACGTGCTGAACATCATTAATACACGCCGGCTTAGCCAGAGAGGTGCTAGCTTTTATCTTCTCTGGGTTAGCCTCAATACCCCATTCTGAAACAAGAAAACCCAAAAGGTTGCCAACTGGCACACCAAAAACACACTTGGTCGGGTTAAGCATCATCTTATAAACCCATAGGTTGTCAAAGGCTTCCTTCAAGTCATCAATCAGGGTCTCCTTCTTCCTAGATTTCACCACAATATCATCCACATAGGCATGAACATGGCACCCAATCTAATTATGAAGGAAATTCTGCACACATTGCTGGTAAGTCACCTGGGCACTCTTGAGCCTAAAGGGCATAGACACATAGCAGAAGGCTCCAAACATAGTGATTAAAGCTATCTTCTCTTGGTCCTTAACTGCCATCTTGATCTGATGATAATCAGAATAAGCATCCAAAAAGCTCAAATGCTCACAACCCGTAGTAGCATCAATAATCTCATCAATACGAGGGAGAGCAAAAGGATCAGTCGGACAAGCCTTATTGAAGTCCGTGTAATCCACACACATACGCCAAGTGTCATTCTTCTTAAACACCAGCACCGGGTTAGCCAACCACTCAGGATGAAAAACTTCAACAATGAACCAGCCACCAAGAGCCGGGCCATTTCTTCACTAATGGCTTACGCCTCTCTTCATTAAAACGGCGAAGAAACTGCTTGACCGGTTTAAACTTTGGATAAATATTAAGAGTGTGCTCAGCGAGTCCCCTCGGTACACCTAGCATGTCAGAAGGTTTCCATGCAAAGGTTTCCCAGTTCTCACGGATGAACTCGATGAGCGTGCTTTCGTATATCGTATCCAGATTAGCACTGATGCTAAACTGCTTGGATGAATTGCCAAGAACGAAAACAACCAGCTTAGTGTCATTTGCCGACATAAACTTCAAGACCGGATCATGCTCCGTACTTGGCTTTTTCAAAGAGGTCATATCTGCTGGGTCAACATTGTCTTTATAAAACTTCAACTCCTCTGTTGGGCAGATAGACTCAGCATAAGCAGCGTCACCTTCTTCACACTCCAAGGCTATCTTGCGACTCCCATGCATTGTTATAGTGCCCTTCTGACCCGACATCTTTAGCTGCAAGTAAACATAAGCTTAGCATAAGCCGGTCGCCCAAATAGAGCATGATAAGGGCTCTGGATCTTAACCACTTCAAAGGTCAACGTCTCAGATCTGGAACCATAATCATCTCCAAGACCAACCTCCAGGGCTATCTTACCAACTGGGTACGCTGACTTACTAAGCACTACACCATGAAAGATAGCGTTCGATGGTTTAAGATTTTTATCAGTCTATCCCATGCGACGGAAAGTTTCATAATAAAGAATATTGATGTTGCTACCTCCGTCCATGAGTACCTTAGTGAATTTATATCCTCCAACCTGAGGCGCCACCATCAAAGCCAAGTGACCCGGATTATCAACCCGGGGCGGGTGATCTTCACGACTCCACACAATGGGCTACTCAGACCATCGTAAGTAACGGGAAACCACCGGCTCAACGGCGTTCATAGCCCTTTTATGGAGCTTCTGATCCCTCTTGTATAAACTTGTGGTGAAGACATGGTACTCCCACTATTCAACTGCTTCGAGTTACTCTGGTACCCAGATTGCTTTTGCTAATTCCCCTGACCGGACTATTAACGATAACCACTCTGATTGCCTTGATTGCTTGGGTGACCCTCGAAACCGGAATTAGAACCGCCACCACCATAACCCGGACCATGAAAGCCGTAACCTGAGCCGCCGCCCGGCCCATGATTATTCTGGAAAAAAATTGCATTTTTGAACTCCCTCATAATTCGGCAGTCTTTTCAAAGGTGACTGCACGGTCTTTCCCGCGTACCATGCTTTGGGCAAGGCTCATTCATCATCTGCTAAAGATTGACATTGCCCCCTCCTCCTCGAGGAGGTGGCTTTCCCTTACGACGCTAACCATTATCCTGTGTGTTGGTGTTGGCCACATAATCTGAATTACCATCTGCTTTGCGCTTTCCATTGCCCCCCTGACTCGCAAGGTTATGATGCTGGTCCTTGGTGTTGCCAATCTTCTTTATCTTTCCCGTCTTTTCATCATCAGACGCGGGGTCCTTAGTGTCGGCGTTCTGGGAACGGGGGTCCCCAGACTTGCCTGCCTACGGCCTGCGGCGTGGCTCAAAGGGGGGCCCAGCACAGCCCATCTTCATCAACACAGACCCAAGACCCTCACGAGGGGCCAAGCCTCGCGGGGCGGACGACACGGAGCTTCCTCAGGCATGGCCTCACCAGGCTGGCTCACGAGGAGGTGGAGAGATCGAGGCGGGGTACCTCACGAGGTGCCCGTGACGCAAGCCATGACGACCAAGGGCGCCAGGCGGGCGCCAGCCCGTGCAGTGTCCTCCTTTCCTCTTTGGTGCAAAGGGGGCAAGCGCAGCCGCGGAGTATCGAGGCATCAGGCAAAGGTTGCCATTTCGGTGCAACAAGACCAAGACCAGGAGGACTGCAAGATGGAGGTCATCGTGGAGCCCAAGATGGCGTCACCACCAGAGCTTTGTGCAGGCGAGGACCAACTTTAGTCAGGATAAGTGTACCAGATGTTCCCCTTCAAAATTGCCAATTGTTGGCGCCCTTCCCGCTCAATATTTGGGAAGAGGCCCAGGGCCATTGCCTATAAATAGGACCAGCCACCCACAGGGAGAGGGGGTTCGGGTTCAGGTTCGAGATCGAGCATCGAGGATCAGGGATCGGATCGAAATCAGAGAGAGAGAAGGGTGACTGAACTCCTCCTAGCAGTTCGTCCCCCCCAGTGAAGAACAGACTCTCGCGAGGCTGTTCTTCCTTGTATTGTTCATCATCATCAGCCCAAGAGGCAATCCACCACACCACACACTGGAGTAGGGTATTACACCACAACGCTGGCCCGAACCAGTATAAACCCTGTGTCTCTTGTGTTGTTCTTTCCATAGCTTAGATCTTAGCGAGGCGGAGGGGTGCAGGTAGGTAGAAGGCGAAATCTCCGTGCGCACCCCAGTGTTCGAACCTCAACGGTCTGCCGGAACCCGAAATCCGACATTTGGCGCGCCAGATAGGGGTGCGCCGGAATTCATCTTCCACCACCCCGTTCCCCTCCGACCATCGCGCCCATGTCTGACGCTCGTCGGGCCCGCGCCGAGCGCCGGGCCGCTATGGCTTCCCGCGTTGCCCAGACGGCTCCTGTCGGCGGGCGTCCTCGCCATTCCCCGTCACCTGCCGTCAACGTCGCCACCGGCCCGGCGGGGGACGAGCAGCAGGCATCGTCTCAGCATCTGTCAGTGCGGTAGGATGGCCGCACCGCTGCACTCATCGCGGCAAACGAGCTCCTGCACTACCGTCCCGTCGACGACGTCTACGAAGAATGGCTCGACCGCGTCGCCGAGCTCGTCCGCACCGCAGGGGGCTCTCCTCCGCCGTCCATTCCGCTGCACCGCACCCTGCCCCGCACGGGCAACGAGGCTCCGGCGGCGCCCCGGCTGCCTCCTCCTCAAGAAGGCGCCATGGCTCCAAGGCGTGTGGCCCCTGGGCGGAACCCGCTCCGTCAGGTGCCAGCGCGGTAAGAGCAGAGCTTCCAAGAAGTCCCTCGCCCGCAAGAAGCTGCCCGGGCGCTACTTGCTCTAGCACGTCGCGACCATGCTCCTGCTCCCGCACGCAAAGACCCCGCGCTGCTCCCAGCTGCAGCGCGTGGGGACATGCAAGACCAAGCTCTCTGCCACCCAAGGCCTCCCGTGGCCACAACAGGCTATCGTGCCTTCACCACCGAGCTACGCAGCGTCGCGTGGCCCGGCAAGTTCAAGCCAGACCTGCCTCCTCGTTACGAAGGCACGGCCGACCCTGCAGAGTTCCTCTAGCTCTATGAGCTGGGCATCGAAGCTGCCAACAGAGACGACAAGGTCATGGCGAACTGGTTTCCCATGGCGCTCAAGGACGGGGCCCGCACCTGGCTCCTGAACTTGGCTCTAGGCACGATCTCCTCCTGGGACGAGATGCACACCCACTTCATCGCCAACTTCCAAGGCACTCGCGACCGGCCACCTGCCGTGAGCGACATGCGCCGCATCAAGCAACAACCCAGGGAGACCCTGCAGAAGTACATCCAGCGCTTCAACAACGCACGCCTCAAGATTCCCAAGGTGACTGAGGAGGCCATCATCTCAGTCTTCTTCGACGGCTTACGGGATGTCAAGATGAAGGAGGAGCTGGCGATGCATGAAGACCTGTGCACTTCCTTGGAGCTGTTCAACTTGGCAACCAAGTGCGCCAGGGCTAAGGAAGGGCGTCTCTCCCTCCTCGAGTTGCCTGCCGCTGACCCAGAAGAGAAGAAGCCCAAGGCCAAGGATGTGAAGCGCAAGGGGGCTGCCGTGCTCGCGGCAGAACCAGACACCAAGCGGGGCAGAGATCAGCCCGAACCTTCCAAGGGCAGTCGATACTGTGTGTACCACGGCCTCCACACCCACAACACCAACGAATGTCAAGAGCTCTGAGCGGTGCGAGAAGGAAGCATCGGCCGTCGCCCCGACCGCAGTAACCGGGGCTACGGTCGAGGAGGAGGAAGGAACGCAGGATGCTGGGAAGACCGTGGCCCGCGCCAAGGGTGGCGCGATTAACCTCGCAAGGATCGCTGGCAAGATCGGCCTCGCGAGGGAGACTGGAGGGATCAGCCTCGCGAGGATCGCTTGCAAGGCAACGCAGGCCTCCCTCCGCTGCCGCCGCAGCCAAGGAGAAACAAGGACCGGCACCAGGACGAGGGGGCTGGGGGCTTCCAGGAGCCGCGCGCGATCGCATGTATCCTGGGCGGGGCTCAAGCCCCGGCCTCTCAACGCATCTTCAAGCAGTTCGCCCGCGAAGTGAATGCTGTCCTCCCCAAGCTCGAAGCCACGCGCCCTCTCACGTGGTCGGCGTGCGCCATCACGTTCAGCTCAGCAGATCAGCTCAAGTGTGCGGCTACAGCCGGAGTCCTCCCGATGCTTTGTTCCCCAATCATCAGCAACGTGGTGGTCACCAGGACCCTCATCGATGGCGGGGCAGGGCTCAACGTCCTGTCTGTGGAAACATTCAACAATCTCCAAGTGCCCTACAGCCAGCTTCAGCCAACCAAGCCTTTCTCCGGAGTCACCGACGGCTCCACGGTCCCGATTGGGCAGGTCCGCCTCCCTGTCACCTTCGGCGCACGCGACAACTACCGCACCGAGCTCATTGACTTCAACGTCGCTCACATTCGCCTGCCGTACAACGCCATCCTTGGGTACCCAGCGCTGGCCAAGTTCATGGCCGTAACTCACCACGGCTACAACGTCCTCAAGATGCCAGGAAGTGGTGGAGTCATCACGGTGCCCTGTGAAGAGAAGGACGCGGTGTGTTCCCTGGAGAGAGCCTTTCAGGCCGCGTCACTGGAAGACCCGGATCGCGGAAGCAGGAGGCTTCCCGAGACCGCCCCCAAGAAGAAGAAGACATCGTCCAGCCCGGCCCCTCAGGAGGCAGGCCCCTCTGGGCCCACGCCTGCCCAGGGGGAACCTCCTTCCATCGCATAGGAAAGCGCGCCTGGTGCCCTCCTCAGGCAGGGCTCGTGGGCTCTCCCCTGGAGGGCCACCGACATGGCTAGGGTCACAAGGAAGGCGCTTGGGCACCACATGGAGGCGTGTTTCGAAGCATGTTTCCCTAAAGAAGGAGTAAGGCAAGGAGAGCCAGACCCTCAGGAGTTCGTCAGCAAGGCCAATTAGGAGCTACAGGAGTCAAGAGTCATGAAAGGCGGCCGCCGCCTACCAGCAATGGCTCCCCATCCAGGCGAGGATGGTGGGCTGCGCGTCTGCATCGACATACCAGGGCTCAATCGAGTCGCCTCTATGGAGCACCTCTGGCCCCGCGAGTGGGGCGCTGCGGAGGTCCACCCCACAGCTATGTTCGCATGCCTTACAGCTTGCCGAATGCGGCTGCCACGTACCAGCGCCTCATGAGGGGCATCATGGAGGCACAAGAGGCCAGGCGTTCCGCAGACCTGGCGGAGATGGAGATGGTCTGCGAGGAGCCACCAGCGCCTCCGGAGCCTCCCAAGGCCCCTAGGCCTGGGGGCTCGTGAGGATCGGCTTCCACAGCCCACCGAGTCTGCTACACCAACAGTCCTTCGTCCTCAACATCACCAGGTGACATCTTTCAAGTTTCATTTCCAGCTGGGAGCGCCCCCCAGGGCTGCATTATTCCTGGGCCGCGTGGGTCCGTCCCTGCGGCATGTATCCCTTTTATTTCATGTTGTTAGCTTACCTTGTTGGGGGCGCCTCTAGGGCTGCATCATCCCCAGGTCGCTCGGGCCAGACCCAGCGGCATGTATCCCTTTTGCGTTTATTTCCGGTTATGCGTTCGACCCACCATGCTTGATTATTTGATGCCGATCCACGGCACCTCTTCTTCTCCATGCCGATCACTTGCATGTTAAAGGGGGGGTACCTGAGCATCGCGACTCAGGGCTCTTACTGGCTCTCCAGCCCTCACCCTCTGGCCTTGTCCACGACATCGCGACCTGGCATACCAGTGACGGCTGAGACCAGCTCGAGGGCCGGGACCCGAGGACGTAGAGTGCCGTCATCTAACCAAATTTGCAGCGACACATCACAAGATAAGGCCCAGTGCCAGGCGCAACCCGCCTAGAGGTAGGGCCCCGTGAGTCCCGCGCTGGCTCACGGGTGCCCAGATACACCTCGCCAGGCCCTACCGTGCCAGCAACGTGTCAGGGCGGGGCTGTACACGCCCCGGGGGCTCCTCCCGGAGGGGGGGACCCCCTCCCACGTACTAGTGGAAGCACCATGCTCTGCGCTGGCTGACGACACTGCCGAGGAGAGGCTATGCCCATACACATACGGAAGCGCTATGCTCCGCGCTGGTGATAAACAACTGAGGGTGGCCCCCGGGCCACATCAACCTCAGGGAGCCCAGAGATCAGTGTCTAGCCTCATCGTAACGCCTCCCCTCGGGAGTGCCGCGCGAGGGGGCTGGGCACGGGGGCTGCGCCTGGGTCACGCCCAGACGCGCGCCGCCCAGCCAGGCCCCCCCCGGCATGGTTCATCGCGCGTCTCTCCCCGAGCGGAGCCAAGGTACGAAGGCCGTTTGAGCGTCAAGGGGGACTCCTGAGCATCGCGACTCAGGAGCCTAACTGGTCACGTAGCCCCTCACTCCTTAGTTCCGAAAGGCTAACGGCGGTTGAGGTATACACGCGGCCGGGCTCTGCAGACGTAGAACGGTAGATCCACCCACATCATACCTCCCTACTTGCTGTTCGTGCGCCAAGGGGGACTCCTGAGCATCACGACTCAGGAGCCTAACTTGTCACGTAGCCCCTCACTCCTTGGTCCCGTCATGGTTTCTGGTCGGGGCTAACAGCGGCTGAGGTATGCGCGGGGCCGGGCTCTGCCGGCGTAGAACATAAGCAAGTAGGAAGGAAAAGCGTAAATCTCAAGGAATTCAAAAGCAAATATTACAGTCCACACTGTTATCTCAATGCCAAACGCAAGTTTAAACGCCTCCCCGAGGCATGATACATGTGCAGGAATTAAAGGCAGGACAGGAGCCACAACGGAGTCACTTGTCGGTGGTGGAGCAGCGCGGAGTGGGTTCACCTCATGGAGCAGTGGGGTCGGCAGCGCCTTGCTTCGGCTTGGTGCTGAAGGCCCGAAACTTCCCCAACAGAGTCTCCGCGCGACCGTTCACGGCCTCGGCAGCGGCAGCGGCACGCTTGCCGCTTACTGGCTCCAGCAGGCTGTCGAGGTTGACACTGGGATCTCGAAGGTAGATGTGGGTGAGGACCCGCGACAGTGCTGCAGAAGACAGGACACGCGCCTCAGCCTCGGCCGTGGGGCCAAGGCCAAGGGCGACTTCTTCAAGAGCACGAACCTGGAAGGGAAGCAGCTTGGCGGGGCCGTCCTCGGCGCCAGCCAGCGGGCTCTCTAGGCCGCTGTCGTAAAGCGTCCTCAGCGAGGTGCAAGCCTTCGCCTCCATCTCCGTGAAGGCCATGCGGTCCTCGACAAGAACCAGGGCCTTGTCGTCTAGCTCGACCTTCCTCGCCCCCAACTCCTGCTCCAGCACGCCTAGGTGGTCGCGGCGCTTCCTAAGCTTGACCTCCCTCTCCTTGGCGGCTTCCTCGCGAGCCTTCACGCCTTCTTCCTGCTCTTGGCGAAGGCGGACCTCTTGCGCGAGCTGGTCCCGCAGGCCTTGCAGCTCGTCCTCCAGCGCCTTGCAGCGACCACAGATGTCAACCACCTCCCCCAGGGTTGTGTCACGAGCAGCCTTCGCCTCAAGGATGGCCTGCTCCTCCTCATCGCAAGCCGTCAAGGCCTGGAACAGCGCCGCCCGAATCGAAGCATCGGAGAGAATCCATCCTGAAGCCAGCTCCAAGCGCCCGGCCACCAAGCGAGGGTCAGCGCCAAGAAGATCCTGCCGCAGCCGGTCCAGCTCAACAGCAGCACGATCCAGAAAGGCAGGAGGAGTTGGAGAGACAGTAGTCGGTGGAGTAGAAGGAGTAGGCGGCAGCGCGGCCACAGCATTCCGAGGCGGAGTCTGCTGCGCCCCAATGGCTGTAGTGGCGGCAACAGGCAAAGGCACCTCGGGAGTCACTTGGGCCATGGGGGCTGACCTCGCCCCCGCCGGCTCAGCCAGGCCTTGCGAGGACGACCGGGCAGGAGAAGCCCGTGCGTCGCGGTCACCCTCCTTCGCGGGCAGAGGCGCTGCCACAGATGGAACCTCAGGAGCTCCCTTCGGCTTCTTTACAGCGGGCGCCAGCCTCTCCAAGAGATGCGGACGTCAAGCCTCAGATGCAGAACAAGAAATAAAGACAAGAATCAAGCGCTTACGGGTCGTCGCCAGTGAGCTCAAGCGGCCTCCGGCCAAATTTGAAGCCCGAAAGCCGGCTAGAAGGGTCAACCTCGGGAAGCTTTGAAGCGGAAGGTGCATCTGCGGTCTGCCTCGGGGCCGGGGCAGACCCGCGGGAGATCAGCCCGGACCTGTCCTTCTTCGGTATCGGGGGCAAGCTCCCGCTGTCCTGCTCGTGATCATCCTCGTCGTCATCGCTCGGAGAGAGGCAGAGAACGTGGGACCTGCGCCGGGGGAGGGGAGCCCTTGACTCTCCGTCAGTCGCCTCGGAGTCAGGCCCTTTTCCCGCTCCCCTCCTTCCTCCTCTTCGCTGGAGTCGTCGGAGGGCACGTCCACCGGTTCCTCGGGAGTTTCCATGGGTACGGGCCCGTCCCCGTTGAAGACGGGCATGGACTCCACTACCTGCTCCCAGTCGTCGCGGAGGAACAAGGGCATAGGAGCGCCCTCCAACCTCGCCACATCGCCCCCGACCAGAGATTGGAGGACCGCAGCCAGATCTCCGTCGGCCAAGGCCGCGGGGCTCGGATGGGGCCTCCACATCGGAAGTGAGTACTACCGAAGCGGAGCCAGCTGGTGCTCCAGGAATTCCCTCAGCAGCGACGTGCCGGTCAGCTTCGCCGTCGCCATGTTGGCCGGCCTCAGATCCGCGTCCATATTCTCCAACACCAGCTTCGCGCGGGGGTCCGCGAGCTCTGCTCGACCCCAATCGCTGGAGCTCGTGGGTTGCTCTATGGGCAAGATCAGCCGAGGGTGGATGCTCCCAGCATCCGCCAAGACCCACTTGCTCCTGAAGCCCTCAATCCTTTTCCCGGGGTTCAAAATGGCAATGGCGCCACCGTACGCGATGAAGCTCGCGCACGCAGAAGCAGGACCGCGAGATCTGGAGGTAGAAGTAGTGGCGCAGCAAGGCCACTGAGGGCTGCACCCCTACATGAGCCTCGCAGTAATAGGCGAAGATCCCCAGGAGAAGGACGGAGTAGGGGTGGAGATGCAGAGCCTGTAGCTTATAATGGCGGAGGACAGAGAAGAAGAACTCGGAGAAGGGAGGCACCAGGCCAGCAGCAATGGCGCTTACGAAGAACGGATAGAAGGTGCTCCCTTGACCCTCAGGGGTGGTGGAGCCGGCCTTGAACACCTTCGCCCCGTCAATGCCCCGTGCCGCCGCCATCCGACGCAACCGGGCGAGGCTCGCCTCCGACACGTTCGGCGGGTCCAGGGCAGACGAGTACCAAGCTACAGCCGGGGACTGACGAGGCGCCATGGCTTCCTAGGTCACGCGGTGGGAGTGGATCTGGAAATTTTGAAGGAAGGAAGGAGAGGCGCAAGAAAGGGGATTTGAGCAGCAACCGGAGATAGCAAAAAGCAAAGCCTAGGCAGACGCCACTCCTTTATCAACTCGCGCGGTTGCTAAGGCGCTCACGTCCAATCAACCGCCACACGGCGCCCAAGACCGCAGGCTGTTAGGGCCCGCGGCGCTTCGCTCTTGCCCTTCCGCCTCCCTGCACGGCCAAGTCCGGGCGCTCCTTGGGCCCGAGGGCTACTGTCGGCGTTCTGGGAATGGGGGTCCCCAGACTTGCCTGCCTGCGGCCTACGGCTTGGCTCAAAGGGGGGCCCAGCACGGCCCATCTTCATCAACACAGACCCAAGACCCTCGCGAGGGGCCAAGCCTCGCGGGGCGGATGACACGGAGCTTCCTCAGGCACGGCATCACCAGGCTGGCTCGCGAGGAGGCGGAGAGATCAAGGTGGGGTACCTCACGAGGTGCCCGTGACGCAAGCCATGATGACCAAGGGCGCTAGGCGGGCGCCAGCTCGCGCAGTGTCCTCCTTTCCTCTTTGGTGCAAAGGGGGCAAGCGCAGCTGCGGAGTATCGAGGCATCAGGCAAAGATTGCCATTTCGGTGCAACAAGACCAAGCAAGGAGGACTGCAAGACGGAGGTCATCGTGGAGCCCAAGACGGCGTCACCACCAGAGCTTTGTGCAGGCGAGGACCAACTTTAGTCAGGATAAGTGTACCAGATGTTCCCCTTCAAAATGGCCAACTGTTGGCACCCTTCCCGCTCAATATTTGGGAAGAGGCCCAGGGCCATTGCCTATAAATTGGACCAGCCACCCACAGGGAGAGGGGGTTCAGGTTCAGGTTCGAGATCGAGCATCGAGGATCAGGGATCGGATCGAAATCAGAGAGGGAGAAGGGTGACTGAACTCCTCCTAGCAGTTTGTCCCCCCCCCCCCCAGCAAAGAACAGACCCTCACGAGGCTGTTCTTCCTTGTATTGTTCATCATCATCAGCCCAAGAGGCAATCCACCACACCACACACTAGAGTGGGGTATTACACCACAACGGTGGCCCGAACCAGTATAAACCCTGTGTCTCTTATGTTGTTCTTTCCATAGCTTAGATCTTAGCGAGGCGGAGGGGTGCAGGTAGGTAGAAGGAGAAATCTCCGCGCGCACCCCAGTGTTCAAACCTCAAGGGTCTGCCAGAACCCGAAATCCGACACTTAGTACTATCAGAGTCGGCATATTTAACTAGAGCTGCCATCAGTTCCCCCATGTCATTGCAGTGGCGCTTGAGTCGCCCTAGCTGCTGTTTAAGAGGCAAAAACGGCAATTTTTCTCCAACATTAGGACCGCTAAGCCGGCATTAATGTTATCCGACGAGTGCAAGTTGGCTTTGACCCGGCGCACCCAATGAGTCGTTGATTCGCCCTCTTCTTGAGCACAGGCATCCAAAACCACAATTGACATGTGCTGTTTGCACGTATCTTTGAAATTCTGGATGAACAGGGCCATTAACTCGGCCCACGACCCACTGGAATTGGCATGCAATCCCTTTAACCAAGTATGGGTCGTCCCCTCCAGCATCATGGTGAAGTATTTGGCACATGCAACATCACTAACTTCCTGTACCTCCATGGCCATCTCGTAACTCTCAATCCACGCCTCGGGGGGTAAGTCGGCTGTGTAGTTGGGTACCTTACAAGGTCCTTTGAAATTGTTGGGCAGATGCTCATTACGCAGAGCCGGCACTAAACATGGTACACCTGTGCTTCTAGTGGTCGCGCCTGCCTCCACCGAAGTTGTCGGATAAACAGGAGATGGTTGATGAGCCGCGTACTGAGACGCTAGCTTAGCCTCCTGACGTGCTCTATCCTGCTCCATAAGGGCGTGAGTATTACATGGTATGTCATGTCCACATGGCGGGTTATGACGCTGCTCACTGCTTTACACCGCCAGGGAGTCCATGTGTTTGCTATAACTCCAGCTTGGGCGAGCGGTTGAATGGATCCTCTCACGGCTGTAAGAATAAGCCTCCTGCTGCACCAATTCTGTCTGAAGAAGCTCTCTAGCCCTCCGTGTTTCCACCGCAGTTGGAGATTCGCCTTCAATTGGGAGAGCCACCAATCGCGATGCCGCAGCAATCATGTTATCCAACGGGTTAGAATAATGACCCGGTGGCATTGGCACATGTTGTGGTGGGATATTATTCTAACGAGGCAGGTCCGTCGTGCGTGGTTGAACTGGTGCTCTAGTCCCAGGTGCAGCTACTGCCCGGTTTACCCCTGGCGGGTCACTGGTCCCTGCACCAGGTGTGTTGAAGAGGTTCCTTGCCTCGTAAACTGGGGGCAGACGACTTCGGTGCCTTGTCCTCAAGACGTCGTTTGAAGCGTTCTGATCCAAAGAGAGACGGATGGAATCATCCTGGATCCGTTGTGCATGAGCATGTTGGGCGGCTCGTTTCGCAGTCATCCTTGCGTCCTCGGCTGCCAAATCTTCCTTGGCCTGAGCTATCTCATCCCGTAGCTTTGCAACTTCCGTGTTATGCTGAGTTTGATTTGCCGGGTTAACTTTTGCTATCAACAATGTTGTCAAAGTGTCCAATAAGTCGTACATGACCTGAGCTGGTGGGCGCACACGGCCTCCTTCCCCGGCCGCCGTCACCGTTGCTGACCTGGAAACCATTGCCGCTGCTGTCAAAGAATTCTGCACTGATTACGTACCGGCAATGAAGATCCCAACCCGGTTCGGCGGCTCATAGGGGTCCGGAATAGTGTCACCATCGGAACAGCCCCCAAGCCCGCTATCTTGCAGTTGATACAATGAAGTAGTCTCTCCTGTGGACGACTCACCATTAGAATAGATGGCCATCTCACCGCCAGACACAGATCCTTCCTCAAATTCCGGCCCATGGATGAATCCAGCGAAGGCGTGCTTCACGGCGGTTTGAACCCGGGCAGGTCGTACATGCTAAGCTGTCAGGACTCTGATTCTAAGTCACACCGATCTTGCCTATAACACCTCATATCACTTTGCGGTCTCACGCACGGTATGCCCACAGGTGTCGCCTTACCATGGCCCGGGACCGTTTGTGCCTTTTGGCTCACGTATATAATAGTGTCGCTAGCATCCATATGACAAAGAACCCAGGTCAACATGACTAGTCGTGAACCCAAAGTGGCACTAACTTACGGGGACATGCATACATGAATCAACATCGAGCATGTCGGTCAGCAGCGTGTGAATCCGGGCTATAGCACTGGGCTAACAGGACTCCGGGAACCCGGGCTGTAGCAGGCTAGGTAGGACTCTGGATGTCACCGCGTGACATTTCCTCGAAGGGATAGACATAGGAACGAAGTGAATCACATGCCAGCCAGTCAAATGCTCCGGAGCAGTAGTGCTGGGCTAGCAGGACTCCGGTGAACCAGGCTGTAGCAGACTACTATGGCTCATGGAAGCACAAGACTACATTTCCCCATAAGAGAGGCTACCAAGGATAAACAACTAGGTTGTCGGATCCCACACATACCAAGCATTTCAATCATACACACAATATGCTCGATATGTGTAAATACAACATGGCATCACAACATAACTCTACGACTCAAGTATTTATTCATTAGGCTCCGAGGAGCGAGATATTACAAACATGGGTCTCATGACCCAACATTCAGAGCATACAAGTCAAAGCACATGAGGAAGCTTAACATGTCTGAGTACAGACTTCTACAAATGAAAAGGCTGAGAAGCCTGACTATCTACCAGATCCTGCCGAGGCACAAGATCGTAGCTGAGGTATCAAGCTAAACGTCGAAGTCCACACGGAACTACTAGTGAGACTGACGTCTCTCTACAAAACAGAAAATAGGCAAACGTGAGTACAGATGTACCCAGCAAGACTTACATCAGAACTAGCTACATATGCATCGGTATCAACAAAGGGGGTGGTGGTGTTTAACTGCAGCAAGCCAGCTTTGACTCAGTGGCTAACCTGAACTACGACTGCAAGTAACTCTTTTGAGGTGGCGCACATGAGTCCACATATTCACCATATCAATACACCACTATGGATCCGCTCCCATCTCCCTACGAGAACGCCATCCATAGCATTCACGCTTATCTTGCGCATATTAGAGTATCCACTTTCACTTGTCTATGAACTATGCAAGGGGTCCAAGTTTCCATATCCGAGGAATCCGGCTATTCGAATAGATAATGATAACCCTGCAGGGGTGTACTTCTTCACACATGCTCTCGCCACTTACCACCATGTACACATCGTGTATCTCGGCAACCTTCAAGCAGAAGCCTGGCGAGGGAGTCGGCCACGACCTGACTAATCAACAAGTCTCTAGTCCAGGTTTATCGCCTATTCGGGTTCCATCCGCAAGGAGATCCGGCCAGGGTGTCGCTCACAGCCCCAAAACGATGTGAGCAGGGTTCCCAAGCCCACCTGTACCGGGTGCCACTTGGGACACCGTGCCACTATGCCTAGTCTATCCCATGCCCACCTATACCGGGTGCCACTTGGTAGACTACTAACACTACCTACAAACACCAGAAACTAGTTGCAACTCCCGGACAGAGATCGAGTTGATTAATAAGTCGAGAGGGGTCGAGTTACCGGAACCCAATGTGTGGTAGTAATTGTTCATGGATCACAAACACAGAACTCAGTTCCTGAGGACGGCTGCAATGAGACAACCCACCATGTACTCCTACATGGCCTCTCACCGCTACCTTTACCAAATCGTGTTCACACACTTAGCTCACACACAGTAGGACATGTTCATCACCATTCCAATTCATTCCCGATGAATCAGACCTGACTCAACTCTAAGCAATAGCAGGCATGACAACAAGCATGAATGAGCAGGCACATCAGCGCTCAAACAACTCCTACTCATGCTAGTGGGTTTCATCTATTTACTGTGGCAATGACAGGTCATGCAGAGGAAAGGGGTTCAACTACCGTAGCATGTAACAGTTGAATCGCTGTTGTCCTAATGTAGTAAAAGAGAGCAGGAGCGAGAGTGATTGTATCGGAATGAACAAGGGGGTTTTGCTTGCCTAGCACTTCTGAAGATATCAATGGGTCTTCATCAGTATCAACGATCACAGCGTCCGTACAACATCTATCGAGAGGGGACAACCGCCGGCAATAGAGAAGGAACACAATCAATGCAACGCACAACATGATGCATGATAATAACATGGCAATATGTTGTTGATTGAGCTAATGCAACTAGCAACACAATTAAATGAAGTTGGTTTGAACCCAAAGTTCAAATTCAAATTCCACATGTGGTTCTTTAAATACCATTCATTTGATTTGTCCTAAACAGTGGCCTTAAGTTGTCCTAACATGCATGAAAATGGTATAGATGGATAGATTGGATTTTTCTGATCATTTTTCATATATAAATTATTTCATTTGGAGTTATGGTTGAATTACTATGAATTTTTGAAGTTTTAAACTTTTTCTGGAATTTTCTGGTTATTTAAATCAGCCTAAATCCAGAAAATGCATTACTGCGTCAGCTCTGCGTCAGGGTGACATCAGCAGGTCAACACGGTCAGCCACGGTCAAACCTGACGCGCGGGACCCACATGTCAGTGTCACTGTGGCTAAACTAGTTAACTAAACTGCCCGGGTTTAATTAACATGCGGGGCCTACTGTTAGTGGCACGGGTAGGTGATTAGTGGCTAATTAAGCCAGCCACGTTAGCACAGCCAGGAAGAAGCCACCGGCGACCATCCGTCGCGGCGGAGACACGCCGGAATCGCGCTGCGGCGTCGGCTGGACGTGCCAAGGGGATGTGCGAGGAGCTCCTGCTCGTCCGCATCCATTGGACCGGACGAGAGGCTGCGGGGTGGCCGGGAGCAGCGCAGGTGGTGAGTGAGGCGGTGGCCCGAGCTACAGCTTCACGAGCACGAGGACTGCAGCGCGCCAGCGAGCGAGTGGATGGCCGCGTTGGGCTCCTGGGAGCTCCCTGAGCAGGGTGGCGCGCGCCGACGCGAGCTGCGGTGGCCCAGGCCACGCCGGTGTGGAACCACGGCGGCGGGTCCTCTCGGGTCCAGTAGCTAGGCTGGCTAGAGGAGGGGATTGACTGCAGGGAGAGGGGGAAATGCTCCGGGGCTCACAATGGTGCCGTAGGGATGGCCAGCGTGCTCGAGGAAGCCCTGTGGACGACGAATCGGCGGCAACAATCTCCGGTGCCCGACGGTGAACACGACGATGTCGGCAATGTTTTTCGGGGCTTCCGGCGTCGGCAGGCTCGGTGAGGAGGAAGAGAGGAACGAGGCGGAGCTTGTGGGCAGCTTCAGGGGGCGTATAAGAGGTGGTGGCCATGGCTATGGCGAGAGGCAGCGGCGAACACGCTCAGTGGTGCTGCGGGACAGAGCAGAGGAGGGGGAGGGGGTCCAGGGAGAGAGCAAGGGGGGTGAGAGGGAGTGCGTTGCATCGCGGAGGGAGTCTAGGGCGACGAGGGGGCAGCCAGGCAGGCAGCTGCCGGCGTGGCACGCCATGGCGTCGTGGCTGTCTTCTCCTCTACATTCTGGTAGGAGGAAGAAGACGCCCCTGCCCTCGGTGGGCCGGCCAGGTGGATGGGCTGCCGGGTGGGTTGGGCCTCTGCTACAGGAGCAGGCCATGTGAGGTAAGCCCAGGTTAGTTTCATTTCTCTCTGTTTTATATTTTCTGTTTTGTTTTCTTTGTTTATTTCTTTTGCCACTGTTTTCAAATAGAACAAATCCAAACCAGTGACAAAATTCCTCTGAATATTTTTATGTTGCTTAATGGACTTTTCCAAAAGCACATAAAATGTTTCAGGGTATTTGGAAATATATTCTATACAAGTTATGAATATAATTCCAAATGCAAATAAAATAATGATTTAAATTCAGTGCCCAAAATATTCCTCAAAAATGCTCATTATTTTTGGTTTGGTGCAAAAACCTTTGCCAAATATAACCAACATTATTTAAGGCCATTTTGGAAACACTGAATGCAGTTTCCAGGGTTCTTTGCCCTGCTTTTAATTAAAGTTTTGAGGCTTCAACAATCCTCAATTCAAGTTTCAGAAATTTAAATATGATGCCTGGATGAAGATGCAACTATTTACCAACAATATTCTAGGGCTGTGACAACTTAC
Organism: Triticum dicoccoides; assembly: GCF_002162155.2. Lineage (NCBI taxonomy): Eukaryota > Viridiplantae > Streptophyta > Magnoliopsida > Poales > Poaceae > Triticum > Triticum dicoccoides. The sequence goes on along the minus strand of NC_041390.1, from coordinate 405,945,301 downwards.
TTCCACTAGACAAGAATCTCCTCCAGAGATTCAAGACGTGAGGTAAGAGGACAGAGGGGACACAAAGCTAACACGATATTCTTGATCCAATTGTCCTTCTCAAAGATGTTGAATCATTGCTTCAAATTGATCTTGTCGTCTTTGCTTTCGAGATCTTCATCCAACATGATGACGACAGAGAGAAACTCTACAGGAATCGATCTCCTCGAAGATCGAACAACTGACGATTCGCTCATGGAATGAGACATAGAAATATCTCTCGAGTTGAGACGCAAAACACACATCTGTAGCAATGGAAACAGGCAGATGACAAGGGTTCAATTTGGTAGGCAACAATTCCACGCAGTGGTAAGATGGTGCATGCAAAACACACATCTGTAGCAATGGAAACAGGCAGATGACAAGGGTTCAATTTGGTAGGCAACAATTCCACGCAGTGGTAAGATGGTGCATGGTTCCAAAGTAGCGAGGGGATAATTGCCATGATTCCATAACGGAGCACCTTAGGGAAGGTGACTCGTAGAACTATTCCCTTAAGTGGCAAAAAGAATTACTTTTGATACAAAGATCATTGAAACTCTTCATACCAGCCTAAGGCAATTCTTAATGGATCGTTTGAAGGAGTTCGAAAGAATGACATACTCGGGCTAGGTGGACGATGTGGATTACCTTGTTGAAGACAACGTAATGGATGATTTTGCTTATCATCAGAGATGGATGGGACCCACGGTAGGACCACTTTGAAGAATATCCTAATCAGTAATTACTGAGAAGGCTAGTTCATAGTAGGATGACACAATGGCGGTGTAAGCTAGGAACAAAATGCAAATGTTGGGGATTTTCCAACCATCATATATTCCTGAGATTTAGATCTGGTTGGTAACATGATACTTCAGACTCGGCATGTCTGAAAAGGAAGTTTGCAACACAAACCAACGAGATGACGTTGCGAGATTCTCGGGAAATGAACTATGATAGCAGGCTCCAAAACATGAGCTGGTTCTGCTACAAACCTGTGAACACGTTGTCCCAGACAAGCATGACCACATAGTAGTCTTATAATAAACACTACTGAGTTCAGGTGGGGAACCATCATTGTGGATAACGAAGTCCTTGCATAAGTCATGATTAGCTCTTAAGAAGGAACTTCTTCTCCTTGAACAAATCAATCAGTGGCTTGGTGTGCTAGGAACACATACAGAATGGAGGTGGCCAACCTATCATACCATAGAGTACTTCGCACATAGGCGTGACTAACTTGGGATGATTCCAGAGGGAGCAAACACAATCTTTCTCAAATTCACGGCGGCAACTTGCATCGAATGCACATGAATTAGGGGAAGTCTCTTCTTTCATCCAAACATATACCTCATGAGCGAGACACGAAGGCATTGTTTAAATTTCCAACACTAACTTAGATGTTCAACCCGAATCATGGACAAGATGAAATTGTTGTCAATGGGATCAACAACAACCATCCAGGCTTCCATATAGATGGAATTCCATAATTAAGTGAACACGGTGATAGCATTGGTCAGACCAAAGGATGTAATGGTGTATGCCCGAGGAATCAACCACGAGTAAGACAACATTACGAACATCGTTGGTTCTGATTTGATTTGAGAATAGCCCACACTCAAATCAAAGTTTGGACAAGATAATAGATCCAATAACTGATCACGAGGACCAATCGATGGGGATATCATCTTTCTTCAACACACACACACAAAGATATCCCTTAACATGAACTAAGTCAGACAAGCTTTTATCTTCATACTCTCCAAGTTGTTGTTTGGCTTAACCAACTAGCTCAGGTGTATCCAACACATATTCTTGGAGAATGGGTGGTTTGGAGGAAAACCAACATGATCACGAACTCAACATAGCGGTCAGGTGACAACCTGGTAATACTTCCGAGAAGATATTCGAAACATCACGAACCACCGATATGTTACTAAACTCGAGAACAATCTTGCTTTTCAGAGCAAGACGATATGATCAGATAAGCAAGGATTGGCACTATCCTAACTCATTGATCGAAAAGTGCACTGGAAATAAGGCTAGGTAGCACGATCAATCTTTGGGTGATGATTCAAAAACAACACGCTAAGAATGAGGCTATTGTCCATTAACCACCAAGCAACAGGGTTGCTAGGAGTATTGATTTCACACATCACGGTTCACTTGTCGGTATTCCGGTTGCAACAACACGGGAGCCTATGAATGAACAATGATGGCAAGAAGTATCACTGCGTCAAAATTTCATAAGAGATGGTGCAATTCCTATGATATTCTTGACATGAATAGGGTAATACTCCAAGGTAGAACAGAACAAAAGCTGGATTGGCATTTGATCTGCGGAATACAACTACTTTGACCCAATCCTGGATATGGATGAGGTACTGGAGTTTGTTTCTCCTAGTCATTCTGGAATAGAATGGCTCGACGAATCACAAGAATAATAGGCACCGATGAACGAATGCTCACATACTCTTGACTATCAATTGATAGATGAAGGTCGGAAGATAACTGAAGGGGGACAACTCAAAGGAACATATAACTTTCTGAGTTGTGGATGCATAGATTAGTATGTCGAACAAGTTCAACATATTTCTTCGGATAACCCATGCAGAAAGGTAGAACTGGCAGAATCACAATTATGAATGGAGAACTCCTCAGGAGTACTCTAATGGTGATCTTTTGGTTCAAAGAACTTCTGCCTTAATGGTTCATGGTATTTGGAAGAAGGAAATACCACGGACCTCGAGGACTATCTCAAAGGTTACTAATATCCTAAAGGAACTAGCAACAATATCAACACGAAGTGAACAGAGTGATTCTTGAGTCAAGAACACAGGAGTAGAATACCTACTACTAAATGGCATCACGGGATGCTTTCAATAATGATGGCCAGAATCACCACACTAGGGATACGAAAGCGTTGCTAAATTCTTGAGGATAGCTCGGGTCATAGTACTAACTCCAGCATACACGTCAAGGCAACGGAGTACCTCAACCCACCGATTAGTGTGCTTAATCTGGCCCAAAATACAACGGGAACATGGAGGAAAGATTTGCAAGTGCATCAGACTATTTAGAAACCTGGGATGACTCGGATAGCATAACGACTGTAAATGCTCAAAATGATTTGAGACATCCTGCAAAAAAATGGTGGCATAACCACTCAACATCACAATATCAAGGTTCTGAGGCCAGCTATGAACATATGGAGGTAGTAGGAACTGAACTGAGGCTTGAACTCAACAATCCTAGGCAACTATGGTTTAGTAACACATCATCCTGAGAGATAGAAGAGAAGCCTTGTTCTTAACCCCGTAGAAAAGACAAGATGACTCAGATCAGAAGGTCATGAGGATAAGGAGTAAAAAGAGCCTTGCGTTCCCATCCACAATCAATTCCCTTATATAACTAAAGCATTTCTAGACTCCACTTCGACCAGCTTGGCTTGGTAATCCTACAGGCAGTCAAGCTCTGATACCAAAGCTGTCAGGACCCCGATTCTAAGTCACACCGATCTAGCCTGTAACACCTCATATCACTTTGCGGCCTCACGCACGGTATTCCCACGGGTGTCGCCTTACCATGGCCCGGGACCGTTTGCGCCTTTTGGCTTACGTATATGATAGTGTCGCTAGCATCCATATGACAGAGAACCCAGGCCGACATGACTAGTCGTGAACCCAAAGTGGCACTAACTTACGGGGACAGGTATACATGAATCAACATCTAGCATGTCGGTCAACAGCGTGTGAATCCGGGCTGTAGCACTGGACTAACAGGACTCCAGGAACCCGGGCTGTAGCAGGCTAGGCAGGACTTTGGATGTCACTGTGTGACATTTCCCCGAAGGGACAGAAACAGGAACAAAGTGAATCACATGCCGGCTAGTCAAATGCTCTAGAGCAGTAGTGCTGGGCTAGCAGGACTCCGGTGAACTAGGCTGTAGCGGACTACTATGGCTCATGGAAGCACAAGACTACATTTGCCCATAAGAGAGGCTACCAAGGATAAACAACTAGGTTGTCATATCCCACACATACCAAGCATTTCAATCATACACACAATATGCTCCATATGTGTAAATACAACATGGCATCACAACATAACTCTACGACTCAAGTATTTATTCAGTAGGCTCCGAGGAGCGAGATATTACAAACATGGGTCTCATGACCCAACATTCAGAGCATACAAGTCAAAGCACATGCGGAAGCTTAACATTTCTGAGTACAGACTTCTAAGAATGAAAAAAGCTGAGAAGCTTGACTATCTACCAGATCCTGCCGAGGCACAAGATCGTAGCCAAGGAAGTCGCCCATCGGCTTCTGACCGAGGGACAAATCATCCCTACCCCGGAGACCCATGAAAGGGTAGTTTACATCCCCCACTTTGTCAACGGGTTAGGATTTCCACTCCACCCCTTTGTCTGAGGACTCATGTTCTACTATGGGCTAGATTTCCATGATCTGGCCCCAAATTCCTTCCTCACTATCTCGGCGTTCATCGTCATGTGTGAGGCTTTCCTCCGCTCCCCCCCCACTTCAGACTGTGGCTGAAGACCTTCAATGTGAAGCCGAAGGTAGTGGGCGGCGAGAAAGCAGAGTGCGGAGGTGCCATGGTGAGGAAGATGTCCAATGTCCCGTGGCCCAAAGGCATCTTCGTGGAGACCGTCAAGGGATGGCAGCAATTGTGGTTCTACGTGACAGAGCCCCGCGACACCACCTGGGCCGTGGCTCCCGAATTCAAATCGGGGGCCCCAATGCGGCTAACCTCCTGGCAGGAGAATGGCCTGGATTGGTCTTCGTCGAACGAACTAACAGCGCTCCAGACGCGCATCAGGAGCATGATGGACAATAACATCAAGCTTGTCGATGCTAGTCTGGCGGATCCTTCCATGCTAGAGCCAGTCTTGCCACCTATGGGAGTTCGACCCAGCCGAGCACAAGACCCTGCAATGATTCTTTGGAACTACACATGAAGATATCTGGAAGGTGCTCTTCAAGGCCAACAAGACATGGCCGAAGACCACTGAGGATCGTGGGCATGACCTAGCTTATCCCGCCAGTTCGGTAAGTTTTCCGTTGTTTCAAGGTGTATTCCTTACTTGCTTATTCAAGGAGGGTATCTGAACTTTCGCATTTGTTCTTTCAGGCTTGGACAAAGAATGCAGAGCAGATTCAGTGTCCGGCTCCGCTTCCCAAGGATCCAGCCATCCCACGTCTGACGAAGATGCTGGTTCCGGCGCCCTACAAGGCGCCGGAGAAGAAGGCCAAGGGGACCAGAGGTGGCCTCCGTCCCAAGGGTACTTCGGACGTGGCGTCCGAAGACGCCGAAACTCACTCTGCCGCCAAAGACGACGAGGAGGAGGAAGAGGAGGAAGAGAGCAACTTCCCCCTCCCTAAGGGGGGAAGGAAGAGGGCGGCCTCCACGGATCTGGAAGCGGGGGCGTCCAAGAAGGGAAAGGCTTCCCTTGCGGATAGCTCCGCATGGGACGTCGATAGCAGCCCAAAACGGCGCCCTCGAGATAAGCCCCTGGCCAAATCGTGAGTATCCGAACACCCTAACGCATCCATATATGAGCCTCTTTACTTCATAGTTTTAACATGTCAAATCATGAATGTGCAGTCTGGCTCGTTCCGCCCTTGAGCGATCTTCGTCTTCGGAGAACTCGCTGGACCCAAAGGTGATGGACAGCGGGTCCCCTCCAATGGCCTCCTCTCCCAGGGACATGGGAGACACTGACGTGTCAAAGGACCCCCAGTGAAGGAGAGACATAGGAGGCCGTCAGGACGGTGCCAGAGGGTGAGACCTCGGCCGCCGAACACAAGGGGGAGCAGATCCCCATGGAGACTGGCGATGGGGGCCATGTCCAATTTGGCCCCCAGTCGAATACGGTCCCAGAGACCTATACGGCTCCGGAACCCGGCAAGTAGCCTCCCTCATCAGAAGGATGTGTGCCCATTCCGCCGGTGACCTGTGTCCAACCAGAGGCGCCAGATACTCTACTTGAAGCACTGCGAAGTGCTTCCATCCTTGAGGAACACTGTACCCTCATGGGTGCGGTGATTGAGAAAATCCATTCTGCGAAAAGTGGACTGACCGAAGCCTGCGCGAGCCTTCTAACAGGCTTTGAGGTAAGCGCTATGTTTATGTGAAAAGAAAGTTACACTATAGATAGTAGCCTCTGAGACTCTATCCGGTGCTCAGAAAGAAAAGCCGAACAAAGGATCAAATAGTTTGTCATAGGAGACTAATCATATATGTCTTTGTGAATAAGCAGGCGTCGCTGCTAGCCGCGACTTCTCATGCTTCCGAAGTCTATGGACTCAAGCAGAGGCTTGAACGGACCGAGGAAGAACTCGGCCATGCGAAAAAGCAGCTGGAGGATACCCAAGGTATGCAATAATCTTGTGTATGTTCGAAAGGGATGAATGATGTAAGTTGATCATAGTGCCATGACATTTATTAGGGGCAGCGACCGAGGTGGAGGCCCTCAAGAAGGCGCTGGCCGATGCCGGGGAGAGAGCAGTAAAGGAAAAAGCCGCCCAAGAAAAGCATGAGGCCAGGGTTGGTGAGGTCTAGTAGGAGCTCCAGGACACAGTGAAGAAATTTGAGTTCTTGGAGCGCCAGAATGCGGACCAAGAGTACGAACTCGTTAAGGCCTGCCAAAGCGCACAAGAGGCCCGGGCCGAAGCCCAAGGAGCCCTCCGGGAGATCTAAGAGGCCAAGAAGATCGCAGCGGGTAAGGCTTTTATTATGCAAAGCAAGTATGTCAAGAAGAGATATCTCATGCTAACCCGGATTTGGAGTTCTCCAGGGGTGTTTAAAGATCTGCCCCGTAGTGTTTCTTACGCTGCGGCACTCTTCCGAGCCGAAGATGGGAGCTCAACAGAGAAGCTATTCTGGTTGCAATATCTTGCGCCAGAACATCCCGTGGCTTTTAACGACCAGCTGAACAGTTGGTCGAGCTGCATAGGGTGGCTGAACTGGCCACCAATGATTCAATAATCTAGCTGTGGCCTACAGAAGCTATACCTGGCAGCTACTTCGGTCTCGTGAAGCGGCTGGTGAATGCCTGCCCTTGGCTTGGCGCCATCAAGCGGTTGGTCTGCATAGAAGGTGCGCGGATGGCCTTCGCCCGTGTCAAGATACAATGGGCGAAGATGGGCGTCGTCAAGCTTGCTACCGAAGGACCGCCCGCGGGCAAGGAGCACCGCATGCCCGAGCGGTATTTTGAAGATGTTCTGAAGGGATCCGGCATTGTGGTGGAGCTATGTGCTAAGGACATTATTTTTCAATGAATACATTCATGTAATCCCATCCTGTATGATGAAAACAAGGCTTGATATGTAATATAATGCTTTGTTGTTTTTTTATTTAAAGTTTTACCTCCTGTGCGGCCATTTCATATAGTCTGAGAGTTGGCCAGATGTCCGCTTTAGCCCCCACGTAGGTAGTATGGGGGTGTTCGGGATGAATCTAAACACTCTTTATCCAAGGGTTTGGTCCTTAAAGGAGGTGTTTAGCACAATGAACTAGGAAATTGGACTATGTGGCTTTATTACCCTCACTTAGCCATAGGAGTTTGACAATGAAAATATAGGCGCAGCCCCTAGTATCCAGACAAGGGTGCTGTAAACACCTGATCGGATAAGAACCGATTCGTCGCATAATGCGGGAAAAATCGCTAAATATTTGAAACCTCCGGAGAGCTGACCGGCTCATGTCGCATCATGATAGTTGGTTTTCGGCTTTCTCTACTGAGGTGCTCATCCGGATAAACCAGGACACAATCGCAATAGTTCTCGCTTTACTACCCTAGCCGATATAGCAGAACGTAAGGTAGTAAGAACAGGAGCCGGGCAACCCAACTATTGACCAAAGACATGATTTGGAGCCAATGCATATAATGCTAAATTTGGGGTGCCGAACTATACTATTAAAGTGTTCGAACTTGTTGCCATAGTGTGGGGCGCAATAAAGCCCCTGGCGGATTACGACGTGCCAAGGTTTATAGATGCAAATTGAAATAGCTAAAATAAAAAATAAAGAAGAAGCTAGTGCCACATATGTTGGGCCGTAAACTGTTTCCATTGAAATTTTAATTAATATGTCAGAGCGTACTTGAACAAAAAGTGTGAGAAGCAACAGTGGCTATTTAACATGCCAAGACCAAGTGGGGCTGAGTACTGGTCCTGAAAACAGGTAGAATGATCGCCAAGAAGGACATCTAGAGATTCCCCCGCATGTCTGTGCTACTTGCCACCTTGGTGTGTCCGTCCTTCGAAATGACCGATTATGAGGCTGGCGAGAGGGGCATGCGGAAAGGAAACCTGAAGAGGAAAAAAGAAAAAGTGAAAGTATGTGTGTCCAGGGGAGGTCGAGCCTTATTATGGATCACGATCTAGTTGTGCCTCCATCTATGCCCATGGTATTTTGAGTGCAGAGTTATGTACGCGTGGTGTGAACGCCGCCACTTGGTGTGGTCAGGGGTGGAGGCCGAATTGCTAGTTGAGCTCTTGACGAGTAGGGCTGTCCTGGCACATGGTGGTCTGAACTCGTTTGACAGTGTCCGGCAGTATGGCTGCCGAATTAAGGTTCTGCTTGTGGAGGCTGCTCTATATCTCTGCTTCTAGTGCAGCGATGTGCTCCTCGGTACGCAGGGAGCGCTGCGTATTTCCATTGACTGTTATGACACCGCGTGGTCTGGCCATCTTGAGCTTGAGATAAGCATAGTGCGGCACCGCATTGAATTGGGCAAACGCAGTTCGTCCGAGCAATGCATGATAGCCACTACGGAAGGGAACGATATCTAAGATTAACTCCTTGCTTCGGAAGTTGCCCGGAGATCCGAAGACGACCTCCAATGTGATTGAGCCCGAGCAGTGGGCCTCTACACCTGGTATAACTCCTTTAAAGGTAGTTTTGGTGGGCTTGATCCTTGATTGGTCGATGCCCATTTTGCACACTGTATCCTGGTAAAGCAGGTTGAGGCTGCTGCCGCCGTCCATGAGGACTCGTGTGAGGTGAAATCCATCAATTATTGGGTCGAGGACCAGTGTGGCTGACCCGCCGTGACGGATACTGGTCGGATGGTCCCTATGATCGAAGGTGATCGGTCATGACGACCTTGGGTTGAATTTTGGGGCAACTGGCTCTATCACATAGACGTCCCTGAGCGCATGTTTGCGCTCCCTCTTGGGGAATATGGGTGGCGTATATCATGTTCACCATTTTGATTTGAGGCAGAACTTCTTCTGTCCCCCTGTGTTCGATTGACGGGGCTCCTCGTCGTCATTCTTGCTTTGCGACCCCTTCTCCTTTTCTTCGGCATTTAACTTGCCGGCCTGTTTGAAGACCCAACAACTCCTGTGGGTATGATTGGCTGGTTTATCAGGGGTGCCATGGATCTGACATGGGCGATCGATTTCGTGATCCAGGCTGGAAGGGCCATGATTATTTCTTTTATATGGCTTCTTTCGCTGACCGGACTTGGAGCAACCGAATCCGGTGTTGACCGCCATGTCATCGGTATTATCACCATTCCTTCGATGCTTATGTCGGTTGCATCGGGGCTTGCCGTTGCTATTTCTGGCTTCCGATGTGCCACGTTCGCTTGTATTGTTATTACTATGGGCTAGCCAGCTATCTTTGCCCATGCAAAAGTGGGTCATAAGTGCCGTGAGACCTGCCATGGACTAAGGCTTTTCTTGGCCGAGGTGTCGGGCGAGCCATTCATCCCGGATGCTATGTTTAAATGCCGCTAGGGCTTCGGCGTCTGGACAATCGACGATCTAGTTCTTTTTGGTTAAGAATCTAGTCTAGAATTTCCTGGCTGACTCTCTGGGCTGTTGGATTATGTGACTTAAGTCGTCGGCATCTGGAGGTCGAACGTATGTACCTTGGAAGTTGTCAAGGAAGGCTTCTTCCAAGTCCTCACAGCTGCCAATAGAGTTTTCAGGCAAGCTGTTCAGCCAGTGTCAGGCTGGCACCTTAAACTTTAGGGGGAGGTATTTGATGGCATGAAGATCATCACCGCGGGCCATGTGAATATGGAGAATAAAGTCTTCAATCCATGTCGCAGGATCTGTAGTTCCATCATATGATTCGATATTCACGGGTCTGGACCCTTGTGGGAATTCATGTTCCATTACTTCATCAGTGAAGCAGAGGGGGTGTGCGGCGCCTCTATGTCGGGCCAGGTCGCGACGTAGTTCGGATGGAGTCCGTCTGCGGTTTTTGGCTTGGACATAATTGTGCTAGCCATGTTCGGCTTGATGTCGTCATCGCACGTCGAGGCACGCCCCCGTGATCTGTAGATCGATCTGGCCGAGCCTGCTTTATTCTTCAGGCCCTGTCGGAGATCATACGTGTATCCCTGAGCAGCTTTGTCTCTGCCTTGACGGTGAGGTAGTGCGGGATGGTGCTCGGCTTGGGTTGCCGCTTTGTCCCGACCACGTGGTGGTTGGTCAGCCGCATTGTGCGCTGATGGCATGGGCTCCAACGCCTCGTCGTCGAATTGAGGTAGTAATTTGCGCTTCGGGTAACTTTTGAGAGGTCGCTTGAGGCCGTATTCCTTCGCTTCCAGGACGTTAGTCCATCTATCCTTGAGCAGATCTTGAGCAGCTTGAAGCTGTTGCTGCTTCTTTTTCAGGCTCCTTGCAGTGGCTATCAGCCAGCTCTTGAAGCGCTCCTTCTCGAGAGGCTCCTCAGGCACGATGAAATCCTCGGTGCCGAGGCTCGCCTCATCCTCGGAGAGTGGAAGGTAATTACTATCCTCTGAGTCTTCGTGCATGGCCTGTTCATCAGGGCTGACTCGCCCATCTTCCCGTTCGGCCTGTTCGGAACCTGGCTCAACGGGGTCTTCATTGTCTCCGGCATTGTCTAGGGTATTCTTTTCTCCTGTGCCGGTATTGCTGTCTTTTTCACGGCGTGACTTAGAGCGGCGCCATTGTCATCGGCGCTTTGGCTGTATCGCAGGGGTTTTATCTTCCACCGGGTCTTCTTTGTCATCGCCATTAACTTCTTTGGGTGTATCCAGAATGTACACGTCGTAAGAGGAAGTGGCCAGAGCGCTTATAGGCGCAATCTCCTAGGTATAGTCCAATGACAGATCTAGGTCATGTTGTCGGATGTGGGGTTCCGGCTACCCTTAAGGTTTGAACACTGGGGTGCGTGCGAAGTCTTTCCCTTCTACCAATCTACGCTCTAGCTCGCTAGGATCTTGCAGACGAACTCGACGAACTCGCAACACAGAAAGACACAGGGTTTATACTGGTTCGGGCCACCGTTGTGGTGTAATACCCTACTCCAGTGTGGTGGTGGTGGATTGCCTCTTGGGCTGATGACGGACAGTACAAGGGAAGAACTGCCTCCTGAGGTTGAGGTGTTCTTGCGCTTATGAACTTATAGTGCGGGGATTCGATCTCTCCCTCCACATGGTGGTGGCTAGTCCTATTTATAGAGGCCCTGGTCCTCTTCCCAAATATCGAGTGGGAAGGGAGCCAACAATGGCGGGCAAATTTAAAGGAGGACAGCTAGTACAAGTTATCCTGACAAAAGGTAGTCTGCGCCTGCACAAAGCTTCTGGTGGTGACGCCGTCTTGGGCTCCACAATGACCTCCATCTTGCAGTCCTCCTGGTCTTGGTCTTGTTGCACCGAAATGGCAACCTTTGCCTGCAGCCTCGGTAGTCTACGTCTGCGCTTGCCTCCTTTGCACCAAAGAGGAAACAAGGACGCTGCGCGCGCTGGCACCCGCCTGGTGTCGATCGTCATGGCTTACGTCACGAGAGCCTCGTGAGGTTCGCCTCGCCTTGATATCTCCGCTCCTCGTGATCCTGCCTGACCTGGCCACTCTAGAGGAGGTCTTGCGTCGCCCCCCCTCGCGAGGCTTGTCCCCTCGCGAGGGTCTTGGGTGCCTTGTTGGTGAAGATGGGTTGTACGGCCTGCTGCCCCCGCCATGCCATGGGCCGCAGGCAGGCAAGTCTGGGGACCCCCATTCCTAGAACACCGACAGTAGCCCCTGGGCCGAAGGTGCGCGGGGGCTTGGCTTCGCGGCAAAGGCAAGGGTCAAGTTCGGAGCACCGCGGGCCCCAAAAGCTTGCGGCCTTGGTTGACACGTGGCGGTTGATTGGACATGGGCGCCTCCGCGTCCCCACGCTGCCTCAGCGACTGCACGACTTGACAAGTCCCTCCGACATGCAAGGGAAACCATCATTACCTACGATCGTGGGAGGTGTCGGTTGGCATTCTTCCGCTATAAAGGGAGAGGGGGGCGGAGCCCCCGTCGCCCATATCTTCCCCGCTTGCTTGCTGCTTCTTGCTCCTTGCTCTACTGCTTGCTCCAATGGCGCCTGTCAGAAGGTTCTCTGCCAAAGAGAAAGGAAAGCACCCCGGGAAGTCCCGGAGCTACTCCCGCCGAAGAAGAGGTCGATCCATCACCGCGACGAAATGGCGATGCAAGTGATGATGAGGCTAGGTGTGCGCGGCCTCCACCGGGGTACCCGCTACCCCTGTATGCCCAAGCCAAGGGCTTGGGAGGACTAAGTGATGAGCAGCGCCACCCACGCTGCATCCGGGGTCGCCGGCCATGGCGACGCGTGGCGTCCATGCTGTGGACTCCTCGCGCGAGTTGGTTCTGTGGGCGCCGATGCCTCCGAGCTCCTGGATCCACTTCCCGTGGTTCTTCTCCGACGTGATGCCGCCAAGGGGGCCTTTCGAGCTCTGGCTACAGCACGCCGACTGCAGCGCTCCAGCGACCGGAGCAAATATCGAAGCGGTCCCCACCGGCAAGATTTTCATGACCCATGGCTGGGGGGAGATTGCTCGAGTCTGTCGTGCGAGGGGCGCCCTCGCGATCCACTTCGAGTACGACGATGCCTCCACGCTCTTCTTCAAGGTCTTCGATGCCGAGAGCCGCCGCCCGGAGTGCTACTCCGGAGAAGAGCGCGATGCTGATGCGCGCTCCTCTTGCGACCACTCCAGCTGCAGTAGCCCTTGGGTGTCCAGCAGCTCTCCTGAGGTCTACGAGACTCCGGAAACGAGCGACGATAGCTACGTCCCCCCGAGCTCTCGCCGTGCTCGGAGCAGGACTGCGGCATACGGCCGCCGCCGCCGCTGATCTGGATGGGGTTTGCGCCGGCCTCCTGTGGCCCACTGTTGATGATGGCGTCCGCCACGGAAGGATGTAGATAGGATCCCCCTTAGCATCAGCTTTCGTTACCTGCGAAGAATCATGAATTACCCCGTGGGGGCATGTAAGGGTCTGCAATGCCTTTGTACTTATCTTACTCGTTATGATGATATTATGAACGCATGTCCCGTTAAGGCTCGGTCCCCCCTTTCTTTCCTCGCGATAGCTTGTTGCTCTACGCTGACGGCTCCCAGTCCCAAGGCGGCTACAGCCGTCGCTAGTATGCCAGGTCACGATGCCGTGGTTAAGGCCAGGAGGTGCGCGGCCCGAGGTCCAATAAGAGCCCCTGAGGTGCGATGCTCATGAGGTCCCCCTTAGCGCCCAAGCGGCCATGGTCAGGAAAGAAAGGAAGGTGACTTGGCCAGAACGGGGTTGCGGCATGGTGTGAGCGACCACTAGGCCCAAATATTTAGCCGATCCGAGGGCGAGACTTATCTTGCTGACTTCGCGGTGATTCCTAATGTTGCGCTAGGGCTGCGCGCCAACTTACGCGACATAGCTAAGTTGGTCCGTACGAGTTTTACTTCTCCTGAGCTCTTCTTAGTGCTCTATGTCCTCAGGTCCTGGCCCTCGAGCGAGCTCAACCGACGTAGGTATGCCAGGTCGCAATGCCATGGTCAAGGCCCGGGGGTGAGGGCTGGAGAGCCAGTAAGAGCTCGTGAGTCGCAATTCTTAGGAGCCCCCCTTTTAACGTGCAAGCGAATCACACGAGAGAAAAGGAGACGCGTGGTGCCGCCTGCTATCCTTCCCGCAGGGTCCCTGTGGACAGGCACAAGAAGAAGCATGGTTTGTCGTTACTACCGCCTGCCTGCTGCTGGTTGGTCCGAATGAAGTGAAGGCACCGAGGGCCTGGTGAGGTGACATGCACGGAGTGTGTCGCGAGCAAGAGCTCGAACACTCAGATTTTTTGGTCGTGGGAGGGAGAACCCATGCACCAGCGCCGTGCCTGTGTAGGGGCCCCGAGGGAGGCGATGATCAAGCAGATGATAGCAGTTGGCAGGTTAAGCATGAAGAGCAGATTAACTTGGATAAATGCAGGAAGATACATGCCACTAGGTCTGGCCCGAGCGGCGTGGGGATGATGCAGCCCGAGGGGCGCCCCCAACAAGGTAAGCTAAAGGCATAACAAAAGGGGTACATGCCATAGGGACGGACCCATGTGGCCTGGGAATAATGCAGCCCGAGGGGTGCTCCCAGCTTAAATGAACTTGGAAGATGTCATCTGGTTCTGTAGACGAAGTAGAGTTGGTGTAGCTGAAGCCACGTGTTGAATGAATGGCTCCTCATGAGCCACCAGGACCTTGAGCCTCGGGAGGCTCTGGGGGCTCGGGAGGTTCCCTGAAGACCGTCCTCATCTCCTCCAGAATGGCGTGGAACCTGGCCTCCTGAGCCGTTAGGACTTGCCTCACATTGTGCTAATAGATCAACGCCACGCTCGGCAAGCCGAAGGGCATGCAAACGTAGCTGTGTGGTGGACACTCACAGCAGCCCGCACGCGATGGCCAGAAGCGTTCCTGAGATGCGGCCCTGTTAAGCCCTAGGATGTCGATGTAGGCGCGCAGCCCGGCATCCTCGCCTGGATGGGGGGCTGCGCTTTGTGAGCGACTATGGCCACGCATGGCAGTTGCTTCTTGGAATTCTTCGGTGGTCTTGGTGATGAACTCCTGAGTGGTGGGCACTCCTTGCCCTGTGCTCTCCTGAGGAAAGTGTGCTGTGAGGCATGCCTCCAAGTGGTGCCCAAGTGCCTCCCTCGTGAGGTTGGCAAGGTCTGAGGCTCTCCAGGAGAGAGCCCCCGAGCCCTACCGCAGGAGGGCGCCGGGAGCGCTTTCCTATACGATGGAGGGAGGCGCCCCTGGAGAGGGCGCTGATCCTGATGAGGCTCCTGACACGACGCCATCTTCTTGGGGTCCCGCGCGGCGCGGCAGCTTCTTCTTGGGGATGGTCTCCGGTGGGCCTTCACTTCTGCTGTCAGGGTTGTCGATTGCTGCAGCTTGGAAGGCGCGCTCAAGGGAGCACACCGCGTCCCTTTCTTCACATGGGACCGTGATGATTCCCCCGCTTCCTGGCATCTTGAGGATGTTGTAGCCATGGTGAGTGACTGCCATGAACTTGGCCAGGGCTGGATACCCGAGGATGGCATTGTACGGCAGGCGGATGTGTACGACGTCGAAGTAATGAGCTTGGTGCGGTAGTTCTTGCGCTCCCCGAAGGTGACAAGCAGGCGGACCTGCCCTATCGGTGTGGTGGAGCCGTCAGTCACTCCTGAGAAAGTCTTGGTTGGCTAGAACTGCTCATAGGGAATTGGAGGTTGTCGAACGTGCCGACGAACAGGACGTTGAGCCCTGCGCCGCTGTCGATGAGAGTCTTGGTGACTTGCACATTGCTGATGACTGGGGAGCATAGAATAGGCAGGGTTCCAGCGGTGGCTGCGCACTTGAGCTAGTCTGCCGAGTTGAAGGTGATGGCGCATTGGGACCACCTGAGCGGGCACGTGGCCTCGAACTTGGGGAGCGTCATGTTCACCTCGCGAGCGAACTGTTTGAAGATGCGCTGAGAGGCTGGGGCCTGAGCACCGCCTAAGATGCAAGCAATCGCACGTGGCTCCTGGAAGCCCCCAGCCCCCTTGTCCTGGTGGTGGTCGTCGTTCCTTCTTGGAGGCAGCAATGGGGGAAGACCGGCATTGCCCTAGGCGCGATCCTCACGAGGCGGGTCCCTCCAGGCGCCCTCGTGAGGTTGGTCCTGCCAGCGGTCCTCACGAGGCCGGTTGCGCCACTCCTGGCGCGGGCCATGGTCGTCCCTGCGTCCACCTTCGCGTCCTCCTGTGAGGCTGTAGCCCCGGTCATTGCGCTTGGCGCGTCCGCCGAAGCATCCTTCCCGAATGGCTCTGAGCTCTTGACAGTCACTAGTGTTGTGGGTGTTCAGGTTGTGGAAGTCACAGAACGGTCGGCCGTTCTTGGATGACTCGGGCTAATCTCTGCCTCGCTTGGTGTCGGGCTCCACTGCGAGCACCACTGCCTCTTCGCGCTTCACGTCCTTGGCTTTGGCCTTCTTCTCCTCCACTCCTGCAGCTGGCAGCTCAAGGAGAGAGAGGCACCCCTCCTTAGCTCTTGCGCACTTGGTCGCTAGGTTGAACAGCTCCTGAGATGTGCAAAGCTCCTCGTGGATAGCTAGCTCTTCCATCATCTTGACGTCACAAAGGCCGTCTGAGAACGCGGAGATGATGGCTTCATCCGTGACCTTGGGGATCTTGAGGCGGGTGTTGTTGAAGCGATGGATGTAGTTCTGGAGGGTCTCTCCCGGCTGTTACTTGATGCGGCATAGATCGCCTGCGGTCAGTGGGCGGTCGCGAGTGCCCTGGAAGTTGGTGACGAAGCGGTCGCGCATCTCGTCCCAGGAGGAGATCAAGCCGTGCTGCAGGTTCAGGAGCCAGGAGTGGGCTCATCCTTGAGAGCCATGGGAAACCAGTTCGCCATGACTTTTTCATTGCCGTTAGCCACTTCGATGCTCAGCTCATAGAGCTGCAGGAACTCTGCGGGGTCAGCGGTGCCATCGTATCGAGGAGGTAGATCTGGCTTGAACTTTCCTGGCTAGGCGACGCTACGCAGCTCAGGGGTGAAGGCACGACACCCAGCCATGGTCACCGGGGCCTGCTTTCTGAGGCGGAGCTTGGTCTTGGCGAGGTCCGCGATGCGCCACTGCAGGCGGCACGCGGTCTTGACGAGGTGGCGCAGGGAGCACCGGTGCAGCTTCTCGCGGCCGCGGGATTTCTTGGCAGCTTCTTTCTTCATGCGCGTGTGCCGGGCGCGGTGGATCACGCCGCGGAGGCAGGCGCCTTGGTGCCAAGACACCGTCTTGGGGACGAGGCTGTGGAGGCACGCCATGATCCCCATTGCCCGCGGCTGGTTGAGCGGGAGGCGGAGAGTGGGACGGCGTCGGAGATCCCCCTACGGCACGGACGAGCTCGGCGACGCGGTCGAGCCACTCCTCATAGAGGTCGTCGATGGGGCGGTAACACAGGAGCTCGTTCGCCGCGATGAGCGCGGCCCGTGCTTGCATGGGAGCGTGGTGCGCGTGGGACGAAGAACCAACAGGGGTGGGTGATGGAGTAGCTGTGCGGCCGTCCTGCAGCACTGAAGGATGCAGCAAGGACGCCTGCTGCTCATTCCCCACCGGGCCGGTGGTAGCGTTGGCGGCGGGGAACTGAGAACGACGAGGTGGCCCGCCGACGGGAGCCGTCTGAGCGACGCGGGCGGTGAGGGCGCCCGACGCTCACCTCGAGCACGGCGAGCATCCGACATGGAGACGATGGAGCGACGGACTGACGGAAAGGAAGCTACAGCGCACCCCTACCTGGCACGCCAAATGTCAGATGTGGGGTTCTGGCTACCCTTAAGGTTTGAACACTGGGGTGTGCGCGAAGTATTTCCCTTCTACCAATCTACGCTCTAGCTTGCTAGGATCTTGCGGACGAACTCGAGGAACTCGCAACACAGAAAGACACAGGGTTTATACTGGTTCGGGCCACCGTTGTGGTGTAATACCCTACTCCAGTGTGGTGGTGGTGGATTGCCTTTTGGGCTGATGATGAACAGTACAAGGGAAGAACTGCCTCCTGAGGTTGAGGTGTTCTTGCGCGTATGAACTTGTAGTGCGGGGATTCGATATCTCCCTCCCCATGGTGGTGGCTAGTCCTATTTATAGAGGCCCTGGTCCTCTTCCCAAATATCGAGCGGGGAGGGAGCCAACAATGGAGGGCAAATTTAAAGGGCGAGAGCTAGTACGAGCTATCCTGACAAAAGGTAGTTTGTGCCTGCACAAAGCTTCTGGTGGTGACGCCATCTTGGATTCCACAATGACCTCCGTCTTGCAGTCCTCTTGGTCTTGGTCTTGTTGCACCGAAATGGCAACCTTTGCCTGAGGCCTCGATACTCTGCGGCTGCGCTTTCCTCCTTTGCAACAAAGAGGAAACAAGGACGCTGCGCGCGCTGGCGCCCGCCTGGTATCGATCGTCATGGCTTACGTCACGAGAGCCTCGTGAGGTTCGCCTCACCTTGATATCTCCGCTCCTCGTGAGGCTGCCTGACCTGGCCACTCCTGAGGAGGTCTTGCGTCGCCCCCCTCGCGAGGCTTGGCCCCTCGTGAGGGTCTTGGGTGCCTTGTTGGTAAAGATGGGCCGTATGGCCTACTGGCCCAGCCACGCCATGGGCCGCAGGCAGGCAAGTCTGGGGACCCCCGTTCCCAGAACGCCGGCACATGTTTATCGTGATGGCAGGGAGAGGCTGCCATGGGCTCAAATCCATCGAAGATCAAGTCTCTGCGGATATCAGCGACGTAGTTCAAGCTTCCAATCCTGACCTGACGGACAAGGGCGTAGCTGGCAATCTGCTCTAGATGGCTAAGCGAGTTGGCCCGCAGTTCGAAGCCATCGAATATGAATATCTGGCCAGGGAGAAAGACACCCCCCCCCGAGCAGCGTTGTTGTAGATGATGTATGGAGCCATCGAACCTTCTGATGACGGCACAGCAGAACTCTCAATGAAAGCACCAATGTTGGTGTCAAAACCGGCGGATCTCGGGTAGGGGGTCCCAAACTGTGCGTCTAAGGTTGATGGTAACATGAGACAGGGAACATGATGTTTACCCAGGTTCGGGCCCTCTTGATGGAGGTAAAACCCTAATTCCTGCTTGATTAATATTGTTGAGTATAGGGGTTACAAGAGTTGATCTACCAGCAGATCGTAATGGCTAAAACCCAAGAAGTCTAGCCTATGTGATTATGATTGTCCCTATGGAATAAACCCTCCGGTTTATATAGACACCGGAGGAAACTAGGGTTGTACAAAGTCGGTTAGGAAATAGTACATCCGGACGGCTAGCTTGTCATCCACGCAAAGGAGAGTCCTATCCAGACACGGGAGAAAGTCTGCTATCTTGTAACTTCATGGCCCTATAGTCCGGCCCATGTCCAACAGGTCGGACACCCGAGGACCCGTTAGTCCAGGACTCCCTCAGGTGGTGCCCCCCTTTTACTTTCTCTTATGAGGAGGGAAAGGTAAGAGGGGCTAACCCTCCCCCTTTCCTTCCCATAGGGCCGGCTGCCATGGAGAGGGGTGCATTAAGCCCATATAGCCTCCCGGGGCTTCCCGGAACCCCTTCTGCTGATCCGATGAAAACCCGGTACCCCCAAAACTTTTCCGGTGTCCAAACATCATCGTCTTATATATCAATCTTCACCTCCAGACCATTTCGGAGCTCATAGTCATGTCCATGATATCATTTGAGACTCCGAACAACATTCGATCACCAAATCGTATAACTCATATAACACTATATCGTCAACAAACGTTAAGTGTGCGGGCCCTGTGGGTTTGAGAACTATGTAGACATGACCGAGACACCTCTCCGGTCAATAACCAATACTGGAACCTGGATGCCCATATTGGTTCCTACATATTATACGAAGATCTTTATCGGTCGAACATTATGACAACATATGTAATTCCCTTTGTCTGTCGGTATGTTACTTGCCCAAGATTCGATCGTCGGCATCTTCATACATAGTTCAATCTCGTTAGCGGCAAGTCTCTTTACTCGTTCCATAATACATCATCTCGTAACTAACTCCTTACTTTTGCTTGCAAACTTCTTATGATGTGTATTACCGAGAGGGCCTAGAGATACCTCTTCGATACACGGAGTGACAAATCCTAATATCGATTCACGCCAACTCAATAGACACCTTCGAAGATACATGTAGAGCATCTTTATGATCACCCAGTTACATTGTGACATTTGATAGCACACAAGGTATTCCTCTGGTATCCGGGAGTTGCATGATCTCATGGTTGAAGGAACATGTATTGGATGTTAAGAAAGTAGTAGCAATAAATTGAATGATCATATGCTAAGCTAATTGATGGATCTTCTCCATCACATCATTCTCCTAATGATGTGATCCCGTTATCAAATGAAAACTCATGTCTATGGTTAGGAAACCTTAACCATCTTTTGATCAACGAGCTAGTCTAGTAGAGGCTCACTAGGGACACGGTATTTTTTTATGTATCCACACATGTATTTAAGTTTTCGATTAATACAATTCTAACATGAATAATAAACCTTTATCATAAATAAGGAAATATAATAATAACAACTTTATTATTGCCTCTAGGGCATATTTCCATCAGACATAGCTAGCTGAACCTAGGTACTTAGTAAGCTAAAACAAATAAGCTACTCCTCATCATCGAAGATATCGATGGCAATCGGATCCTTAAAACTGGAAGAGGGCAAGGCCTCCACATCGTGGGTGCCCTCCTCGTCGTGGTGAGTCGCCTAATCCAGCTTGGGGAGCAACCTGTTGGCTTTGGAATTGAGGTAACTAAGCACGGGTACTATGAGAAAACAACTCGTAGTCTTCATCAAAGGCACCAACAGTGGCCTTGAGAAAGCACCATGAACTTTCATTTAAAGCAGCCAACTACATGGCGGTGTCTAAGCGTCTGATACGTCTCCAATGTACCCAATTTTCCAAACTATTTTGACCTTGTTTTGGACTCTAACTTGCGTGATTTGAATGGAACTAACCCAGACTAACGCTATTTTTAGCATAATTACCATGGTGTTATTTTTTTGCGGAATAATATGTTCCTGGAATGACCTGAAAATCCATGGAGATTATTGTTGGAATTAATAAAAATATTGGCGAAAGAATCAGCACCAGGGGGGCACACCCTAGCCATAAGGGTGGGGGCGCGCACTCCGACCTTGTGGGTCCCCTGGAGCTCCACCGACCTCAACTCCAACTCCATATAATCACTTTCAGGGAGGAAAAAATAAAGGAGAAGGATTCATCACATTTTAGTATATGGAGCCGCCGCCAAGCCCTGTTCTTCCTCGGGAGGGCAGATCTGGAGTTCGTTCGGGGCTCCGGAGAGGGGAATCCATCGCCATCGTCATCATCAACCATCCTCCATCACCAATTCCATGATGCTCACCGCCATTCGTGAGTAAATCCATCGTAGGCTTGCTAGACCGTGATGGGTTGGATGAGATTTACCATGTAATCGAGTTAGTTTTGTTAGGGTTTGATCCCTAGTAACCACTATGTTCTAAGATTGATATTTGTGTTTTTGATCCAATATTGCAAGTTATAGTCACCTACTACGTGTTATGACCCGGCAACCCAGGATTGACAATAGTCGGGACCACTCCCGGTGATGACCGTAGTTTGAGGAGTTCATGT
The DNA here is from genome assembly GCF_002162155.2 of Triticum dicoccoides. NCBI lineage: Eukaryota > Viridiplantae > Streptophyta > Magnoliopsida > Poales > Poaceae > Triticum > Triticum dicoccoides. Next base: position 405,923,842 of record NC_041390.1, on the reverse strand, counting down.
ATTCACTAAGTGCTAATGGTTTGTTCCGGTACACTATTAAAAGGAGGTCTTAATATCCCTTAGTTTCCACTAGGACCCTGCTGCCATGGGAGGGTATGACAAAACATGTCATGCAAGTTCTTTTCCATAAGCACATATGACTATATTCGGAATACATGCCTACATTACATTGATGAACTGGAGCTAGTTCTGTGTCACCCTATGTTATAACCTTTGCATGATGAATGCCATCCGACATAATTATCCATCATGGATACATTGCCTACGAGCTTGTTTCATATTGATCTTTGCTTAGTTACTTTTCCGTTGCCAGTGGCACGATTGCTACAAAACTGCTATTGTTACTTTTTCCACCGTTACCGCTACTTCCACACTACTTTGCTAGTAAATACTTTGTTGCAGATATTAAGTCTTTCAGGTGTGGTTTAATTGATAACTCAGCTGCTAATACTCGAGGATACTATTTGGCTCCCCTTCCGTTGAATCAATAAATTTGGGTTGGATAGTCTACCCTCGAAAACTGTCGCGATCCCCTATACTTGTAGGTTATCAAGACCTTTTTCTGGCACCGTTGCCAGGGAGCATATCTCTATCCTCTAAGTCACTTGGGATTTATATCTGTTGATCACTATGAGGAACTTGAAAGATCAAAGAACTAATATTTTCCCTCAACTACGAGGGGAGGTAAGGAACTACCATCTAGCTCTGCACTCGACTCTCCTTCTGTTTTGAGTAAACTTGCGACACCTACACCTGCTATTGATTCCGAAATTTCACGTGTTATTGATGATGCCACTTCTACTATGCATGATGCTTATGATGATACTACTTCTGTGCTTGATGATACTGTGCCATTAGGTGAATTTCTTGATGAACAACTTGCTAGGGTTAGAGATAATGAAATTACTGAAACTGATGATATTATTGAAGATTATGATTATGATTCTCCCCCTAGATATGAATTGCCTATTGTTCCTAAGGGTTATGTTATAGATGAAGAAACTGCTAGAGACTTCTTTGCTTGCAATGATAGAGAAGATCTTAAGAAATTGTTAGTTAAGCTGAAAGAAAAATCTTTGAATGCTAGAATGAAATATGATCCCGGTTTTACTACTTCACCTATCTTTGTTACTGATAAGGATTATGATTTTTTTGTCGATCCTGAGTTAATTACTTTGGTTGAATCTGATCCTTTTCATGGTTATGAATCTGAAACTGTTGTGGCACATCTTACTAAATTGAGTGATATAGCCACCCTATTTGCTCATGAGGAAAAAATTCGCTATTACTATATTCTTAAATTGTTTCCTTTCTCATTAAAGGGTGATGCTAAGATATGGTTTAATTCCCTTCCTCCTGGTTGTGTGCGTAGTCCCCATGATATGATTTACTGCTTCTCTGCAAAATATTTCCCTGCTCATAAGAAACAAGTTGCTTTAAAGGAAATATTTAATTTTGTGCAAATTGAAGAAGAGAGTATCCCACAAGCTTGGGGGAGGCTTCTCCAATTACTTAATGCATTGCCTGATCATCCTCTCAAGAAAATGAAATACTTGATATCTTTTATAATGGACTAACCGATGCTTCTAGAGACCACCTGGATAGTTGTACTAGTTGTGTTTTTAGGGAAAGAACTATTGAGCAAGCTGAATTGCTATTAAATAATATTGAGTAATCAAAATGGTTGGATACTTCCTGAACCAACTCCGAAGCCAACTCCAAAGAGCAGGGGTATTCTATTTCTTAGTCCTGAAGATATGCAAGAGGCAAAGAAATCAATGAAGGAAAAAGGTATTAAAGTTGAAGATGTTAAAAATCAACCACCTATTGAAGAAATACATGGTCTTGATAACCCAACATAGGTAGTAGGGGAAAACTCACTCCATAGATTTGATGAAGGTGATATTACTCATAATAAGTCTGCTAGACAATTCTTGGATGAGTTTGATAATTTTATAGTTAAACAAGAAAACTTCAATGCTTATGTTAGTAGACAATTGAAACGTAATGCTTACATGCTTGATCACCTGAGTAATTATATGAGTAGTACTATTAATGATCTTAAGCTTATTAGTAAATATGCTTCCATGGTTACGACTCAAGTAGAACAAGTACTTAAAGCTCTGGGTGATTTGCTTAATGAGTTGAATAGTAAGAATAATGATAATGATGTTAGGGTTATGACTAGAGGTGGTAAGATGACCCAGGAACCTTTGTATCCTGAGGGGAATCCTAAGAGAATTGAGCAGGATTCTCAAAGAATTAATACTGATGCACCTAGTCCTCGTTCTAAAACGAAAAAGGAAATTGATAGGACTTTGCATGCTAGTGAAACTACTATAGACACACCTGAGAATCCCAGTGATATTTCTATTTCCGATGCTGAGACATAATCTGGTAATGAACATGAACCTAATGCTAATGTTAATGATGATGTTCATGTTGATGCTCAACCTAGTAATGATAATGATGTAGAGATTGAACCTGCTATTGATCCTGATAACCCACAATTAAAGAATCAACATTATGATAAGAGAGACTCTGTTGCTAGGAAACACGGTAAAGAAAGAGAACCATGGGTTCAGAAATTGTCGGTGCACAAAAGGAGGGGTCCTATTTTGTACCCCTTTACTTGTGCGCGGGCAGTTGGAGCCGCGCCTAAGGCCACACCTAGCGGGGCAAAGGAATGAAGCAAAGCCACAAGACAACCAGAACAACGCCAAGCCAGAAACACGAAGAGCAGAGGGGCGAGGTGGACTCCCCCGGCAAGGCCCTTGCCGGGGCGGCCTCCGCAGCCCCGGCAAGAACCTTGCCAAGGCAACTTGCCCGACACCAGCAGAGCCACCGCCTTGAGCCCAAGAGTTCCTACACCATCAACCACTTTGGAACCGAGGCTTGGGAGGCACCTCCATGGTGGCATGCAAATCTTTGTGGAGACCAGAAGCACACAAGACTAGATGATGACCAGAAGACACGATCCTTGGCAAGATCCTTGCCAAGGATACCCACGAGACCCCCGACAAGACCCTTCCTGGGGACGACCAAGATACCGTGGCAAGACCCTTGCCGGGGCGCCGGCAAGACTCTTGCCAAAAACATCCGTGGGGCCATAGCCAGGCCCACATCTGTCAAGACTCCACGATCGTTCCCATGCAGCTGCCAGCCCACCAGCTGGGCAGGCGCCTGCGTGGCGACGTGTGGCCTCTAGGCTGACTCGACAAGCACCTGCGTGGTGGCATGCAGATCTTCGTGAAGATTCAGCCACCGCACCAACTCAGGAGCCAGCTAACATGGCACTACAAGCCTCGTCAGTTCGGACGCGCCTCAAGGCTAGGCGAGGCGGCGACAGCTTGGACGAGCTTCCTTACCGTCCCCGATAAAGCAAGAAAGGCATGTCGGCAGTGCATTAAATGCGTTTGTCCTATAGTGCCAGAAGATAGACTCGATTATTGTATACCTTTCCACCTCCTATGTGCCACTATGGTAGCCCCTTTTGACTATAAAAGGAGGCCCGAGGCATACTGGAGAAGGATTCTGATTTTTTGGACGATGCACGCATCATAGCTAGTTCAAGAACCCAAGAACACTCAAATATACACCAAAGCAGGACTAGGGTATTACGCATCCTCGCAGCCTGAACCTGGGTAAACGATCCTCATGCTGGCTTCTAGACCCGCTCTTTGCACAACCTCGCGCTTGCCAACCGTAGAAAAAAGGGACCCCAGTGTTCAAATAGGTGTCGTTTCCCCTTACATCTTTGGCGCGCCAGGTAGGGGGCGCCCGGTTGTGAAAATCCGGTTTCAAGGTTAGCACACTGACTTCATCATCACCATGACCCCCAAGAAAAAGGGGATCACGGTGATCGGTTCATCCATGGCCGGCCCGTCCGCGCCAGCACAAGCAGACGGCTGGGTACCCATGGATTGGGCCGAAGACGTGGCTCACGAGCGTCCACGACATTCTGGCGATCGGAGCCAGGCGAGCGGCGTCGTCCGAATCTGAGACGATGAGCCACACGCCGCTGGGTCCGGGGGCGGGGCCGTGCGGCCCACGGGTGGTGCAGCAGCCTCTACGGCACCCAGCTGGCACTCGCACCACGCCCTTCCCAGGCTGCGCACGACGAGCAACACCGTGATGCTGGAGCCCCTGGGCACCACAGCGGAAAGAGCCCTATGCGGTATCGCAGGACGAACTAGGCCGGCGTGAGCGCTCAGATGCTGGTGCGGGCGGCCCGCGACCGCGAGACCATGACCGAGCCCCTTCTAACCTGGTTAGTAGTCGGAGCGCATCACGGTCTACGCAGATCTCGCCGCTACCTACGCTAGCAGAAGCGCTAGCGCGCGTGCAGCTACTCCTTGACTCCCCCCCTGCTTCATGTTCATCCCGCCGCAGTTATCAGCGCATTCCTTCAAAATGTCCGCAACCGCAAGATGCGTGAAGAGTTGGCGATGAACAAGGTCAAGGATGTGGCCAAACTTTATGTTCTGGCGGATAGATGTGCTCGAGCTGAACAGGGGAGGAAGTACAGCAGCGATGACGCCGGTGCGGAAATCGATTCCACAGACGAAGACACCGCCGCTCCCACAAAGAAGGGATGGCGCCGCAACAGGAAATGCAAGGGCAAGACTGTGCTTGTCGTTGAGGGATCCGGCGAGCTTGGCGCCACCAAAATGGCCAAGGCTGACGACCCTGGCAAGGAGGTTGCCGGGTCTGCCGCCTGCTTGGCCCTGGCGGTTGCCGGTAAGCTAGGAGGCTTTGACAATTAGTACTGCAAGATCCACCGCACCAAGGGCCATGATCTCCAGAACTGCCGACAAGTTGAGCTGCTTGTTGAAAAGAAGAAGGATGAATACGAATGGTGAGACAAGGAGAAAGGTCAGGATGGTGCTGAGGGTTTCGGCAAGAAGCGTGGCGGCCAAGGGGGTCACCGCGGCAAAGATAACCAACAAGAGAGGCCCGCGCGAGCTACGACAAGAAAGAGGAGGATGATTGTCGGTGTCAAAACCGGCGGATCTCGGGTAGGGGGTCCCAAACTGTGCGTCTAGGTTGGATGGTAACAGGAGGCAAGGGACACGAAGTGTTACCCAGGTTCAGGCCCTCTCGATGGAGGTAAAACCCTACGTCCTGCTTGATTAATATTCATGATATGGGTAGTACAAGAGTAGATCTACCACGAGATCAGAGAGGCTAAACCCTAGAAGCTAGCCTATGGTATGATTGTTGATGTGTATGTTGTCCTACAGACTAAAACCCTCCGGTTTATATAGACACCGGAGAGGGTTAGGGTTACATAGAGTCGGTTACAATGGTAGGAGATCTGAACATCCGTATCGCCAAGCTTGCCTTCCACGCCAAGGAAAGTCCCTTCGGACACGGGACGGAGTCTTCAATCTTGTATCTTCATAGTCCAGGAGTCTGGCTGAAGGTATAGTTCGGCTATCCGAACACCCCTTAATACAGGACTCCCTCAGTAGCCCCCGAACCAGGCTTCAATGACGATGAGTCCGGCGCGCAGATTGTCTTCGGCATTGCAAGGCGGGTTCTCCTCCAAATTCCGTGTACCTTTTGAATAAAGTCCGGTTTCTTGTAGATGTTGTGCTCCTTGGCTTCTACCCCCACTAATGGCCGTCCCCCACGTGTCAAACGAATATGAAAAGTCTGAGTGTTTTTATGTTCACACCCCTAGCCGCGTAAATGAGCTGCTCTATTTAAGGGGACGAGGATTTAGATCCAATCCACACCTTCTCCCCTCCACAAGTGTTCATCAGAGCGCATCCGACAAAGGTCCATTCCACCATGGACAGCCGCCGCAAGTCCTCCGCTCGCCCTTCCAGCCCGAAGCCTGGATATTGGGAGAGATGTTCCACTCTGCATAGCGAGCTAGTGACGCTCCAGACCAAGGGATTTCTCCCCCCGGCCTATATGGTCCCAGTTCGAGCCGGTCTTGTCGTCTACAATGGTGGAGAGCAAGCAGAGAATGCCCCTAATCCATCCAAAGGAGAGCGGGTGTGCCTTGTCCCTTACTTAATATGGGGGCTCGGATTTCCCATCCACCCATTTCTCCGGGGGCTGTTGGAGTTCTACGGCCTCCAGCTACATCATCTCATGCCTGCCTCAGTATTGCATATCGCGGGCTTTGTAGCCCTCTGCGAGCTGTTCTTGGGTATTGAAGCTCATTTCGAACTGTGGAAGGAGCTATTTTGCCTTGTGCCCCATTCCAAGAAGGGGTCAATGTATCAAGTGGGCGAAGCCGAAGTATGGCGCATCGCCGGGACCGGATATCTATCCGGAAGCCCAAAGAAGGCGTCCAAAGATTGGCCCTCGGAATGGTTCTATATAGAAGACGTCCCGCTGCCAGATCCTGTCCGGATCGGCCTCCCAGAATTCGATAGTGCTCCCTTAAAGAAGCGCCTAAGATGGCGTCCACGGAGCCCTCAAAGGGAAAGTGACAGGGACATCGTTTACCTGATGGGCCGAATAAGATTGTTGGCCCATTCCAGACTAACCATGATCGGAGTTATGGCCGAATGCATCATGCGAGGGGTGCAGCCGCTTCAGTATAGAAGTCACCCCATGTGGGATTTCAACGGGGAGGACGACACCACCCGCTACGGCCGTAAAGGGCTGGATTCAGTTGCCACTCTATTAAAGATCTTGTCCACTTTGTACAAGGGAGAAGAGGAGGAATTTCTCCGCGTCAACCCACAGGGTGGATTCTCTATGCACAATCCCCCAAGCTGGGTAAGTGGTCGCATTTACTTGCTCATCCATTTAGTGTTCCCATTGTTAAATACTTAGTCCGATGACTTCAACGCAGGAACTGCGCAGGGCTGTTAACGAAATAAGCAGCCCGCCTCCACAAACCGAGGACCCAGGATGGTCTCTCGACCCGGCCTCTCAAGAGGATCCGGACATATCTGTGGAGCTGATTGACGGAGTGTTCCATCAGTTGAGCGAGGACAATGCCTTGGTGGCCATTACGGCCGATTACCCAGGGCTAATCCTGACGCCCCAGGTACTTGAGATCGAAGTCCCAGTACCCCAGATAGGGGTCCTTCCACACGTGTTCAATTTCCTTACTGCAACCGAACTCTGCAGGGGAGGTTTTTGAGGCGGAAGGCCGAACCTGTGGCGACAAGCCAATGAGGGGCCATAGGGCCCCGTGGGCAGAAAAGAGGTGCATCCGGACCGAGGCATCAGCGCAAAGGTATGGCGTGCCCCATTACCCCAGTTGTTATACCTTCAAGGCACATTTGACACTCGTGCCCTCTTCAGGACAAAGAGACCTCGCCGGACTATATCTGGAGAGGCTGCCAATCGCGCCTACACCAGCCAGGATCCAAAGCCTGGTCCGGGGGCGGAGGCGAATGCAAGGCGTGTGCCGGACGTTCCTCCGACGGAGGATGTGGACGGGTTGTCTGCCACCAACTCTCAGGTGGAAAGTGCCATGAACCACAGGCGTCGCCGGACAATTCTTCGTGAAGCTTGCTTCTCCCAAGAGGCATTAGATGCCTTCAATTCGGGAGATGCGCACCTCCGTGCCGCTCAAAATGGTCTAGCCAGAGCCACAGAGCAATATGTAAAAGACATACGGGTAAGAAAATTTTGGTAAATATATATGTAGCAGTAGCCCCCGAGACTTGAAACAGTTAGAATAACTGGTTTAAGGATCATTTGATATGCAGGTTCTTACAGAAAAGAATTCCTAACTGTCCCAGGAGCTGGAAGAGTGCAAAGCCCAACTGGAGGCCGCACTAGCCGCGGCCGGGGAGCCTAAGGAGGCCCCCTCTGGTAATATACATTTCGAAAGATAAGTATTTTGCGAAGAACGGCTTTGGTGTGAATCTGACAAATAAAATTGCAGATGGCGCCGGATTGAATCCGGAAAAGCAACATCCCCTACGCCAGCTAAAGGCTGGTGAGAGGGTGCTATTAAAGGTGATGGGGGAGAAGAACGTTCTCCAAGATGCCACCACCCGGCTGGGCGTCAAGCTGAAAGACGTTCGTGCCCAGCTATCGGACTCCGTGAAGGAGAATCAGCGGCTTCGGTGCGACATATTTAGTAAGTGCTTGAACGAACCTTTTGAAAGAAAGTTTGGCGGGGAAGTCGACTGACAGAGCAATGTCTGTAGGTGTGTTAATAGGTCGTCCGGCAGAGGAGATGCCCGGTTCCACGGGTGACCTTCTTCCTGAGCTCTCGCAACTGCTCGATCGAGTTCGGCAGGCGATGCGAGGTGTCGCCCAGGCCCTGTGGCCATCCGTCTCCATGCCCGAAGGTATTGGAGAGCTTTTGGAGAGCTTGCGGAGAAGCTAAAGGGAGCACGGCGGCGCTTCCAATTGTGGAAGATATCAGCCTGCCGTCAAGGCGCTAGGGAGGCCAGGGCCATGGGGAAGACGCGGTACTCAAAGGCTGACCCCAACCACATGGCCGAGGTTGGTCCTATAGGGCCCGATGGGAAGGAGATCCCTGTAAGCTTAGTATACGGCCAAGTAGAGTTGGCCGCAAAGTACTCCCAGCAGGACTGTAAATTAGAAAGCCTGTTAGATGGTATTGAAGAGGAATACAATCAGTCAAAATGACTATGTAATTGAATTGACATGTATAATGCCTTCTAGCCGGATTGTAGATCATTTGTCATGGCCGACCTTTTTGCTTCAACCTCGGGGCCTGACGGTCCGGAGTGTGTCCGAATTCCCATGCGGTTATATAGGAACCAGGGAATGCGTGGAGACCAGGCGTAGGGGTCATTAGTGCATGAACAGACAAGTGCCTGACTAGTTATCTTATATTACATGGTTAGTAAGAAACATCTTCCAGGGAGAATAGTTCTGTTAGGGGTTCCTTTCCCTGGGGGGCATGCCCTAAAGTGCATGTCCATGCTGCGAAAAGAAACGCAGGAAAAACGCCTGGGGGCACATAGATAAAGAAAAAGATCATCTTTAGTTCACCGACCGAATATTCTCTTAAGAACGCTAGCTTTCGGCTTCACCCAGTCTGAGGTACACGTCCGGCTTATCCGGCAGTAACAATCACAGAGGTGCTCCCTTTACCACCTAGCCGAATAATCGGGAACGTAGGGGTAAGCACCGGAGCCAGGCAACCTAGCTTGGCCAAAACTTAAGTCATATCGATGCATATAATGGTGAATAAAAGGTACATGCGGAAGTTTGACACATGTGTTAGGCATGAAGCCCGTATAGATAAGCTTCTGTTTAAAGAAGCCCCCAGGTTTACTGAGCGCGGATAGCGTGTTAATTTGTAAGCCTTTAAAGGTTATAAGAGAGATAAAAAGGGAGAAGGAGAGAAATGTAAGAAGGACAGTATATAAAAAATGGACAGAGTAAGGAGACAAACACAGGATCCGGCGCTAGGCATAGAATCTTCGAAGATGGGCTGCGTTCCATGGGTTTGGCTCGAGTCGGTTATCCCATGCGTTTCGCAGGCGGTACGCTCCACCAGTCAGGACTTGGTCAATTATGAAGGGACCTTCCCACTTGGGCTTGAGTTTCTCCTTTTTCTTGTCCGGCAGGCGTAGAACTAATTCGCCAATGTTGTAATTTTTAGCCCGTACTTCTCTACTTTGGTATCTTCGAGCTTGCTGTTGATAGAATGTGGAACGGGCTTTCTCCACGTCACGCTCCTCCTCTAATGCGTCCAAACTGTCCTGCCGATCGAGCTCGGCTTCTCTTTCCTCGTACATGCGCACTCGAGGTGAGTCATGAATTATGTCGCAAGGCAGAACTGCCTCTGCGCCGTACACCATGAAGAATGGTGTGTATCCGGTGGTGCAATTCGGCATGGTCCGCAGCCCCCAGAGTACGGAGTCGAGCTCCTCTACCCAGTGTATGTTAGATTCCTTGAGTGACCGGACTAGTCTGGGTTTGATGCCACTCATGATAAGGCCATTTGCACGTTCGACCTGGCCGTTAGTTTGTGGGTGATAGACGGAAGCATAGTCGAGCTGGATGCCCAAGGTTTTGCACCAGAGTTTTACCTCGTCGGCCGTGAAGTTCGTGCCGTTATCAGTGATGATGCTATGGGGAGCGCCGTAACAGTGTACAACCCTGGATATAAAGTCTATCACCGGTCCGGATTCGGCCGTCTGAACAGGCTTGGCTTCTATCCATTTGGTGAATTTATCCACCATGACCAGTAAGTATTTTTGCTTGTGGGTTCCGCCTTTAAGGGGTCCAACCATGTCAAGCCCCCAGACCGCGAATGGCCAAGTAATGGGGATAGTTCGGAGGGCGATGGGTGGCATATGGCTTTGGTTTGCAAAGAGCTGGCAACCAGTGCATCGTTGGACTAAGTCCGGAGCGTCTGCCCGGGCCGTCGGCCAATAAAAGCCTGTACGGAAGGCCTTGCTTACAAGGGACCAAGGTGCAGTGTGATGAACGCCCAGTCCAGCATGAATTTTAGCCAGGAGGTTCCGCCCCTCCTCTTCGGAGATGCACCATTGAAGGACTCCGGTAGTGCTTTTCTTATAAAGCTCTCCCTCGTGGACTCTGTAGGCTTTGGATCGCCACACTATGCAGCGTGCCTCATTTTGGTCCTCAGGGAGTTCCTGCCTAGTGAGGTAGGCGAGGAATGGTTCTATCCATGGGGCGATGACGGCCATTATTACGTGGGCTGAAGGTGTTATTTCATTGGCAGAGCCTCCGATTGTGTCAGAATGTTCGGTGTTGGTTAGTGCGGTTGGGTCCGTTGTGTTATTGTTAGGCTCCCCTTCCCATACTACGGATGGCTTGAACAGCCTTTCCAAGAAGATGTTGGGGGGGGGGGACTACATCGCGTTTTGCGCCGATGCGTGCCAGGACATCTGTCGCCTGATTATTTTCCCGGGCTATATGGTGAAATTCAAGCCCCTCGAACCGAGCTGACATTTTTAGGATGGTGTTGCGGTAAGCTGCCATTTTTGGATCCTTGGCATCGAAGTCTCCATTTATTTGGGATATTGTGAGGTTCGAGTCCCAGCGCACCTCTAGGCGTTGAATGCCCATGGATACAGCCATCCGGAGACCATGTAAAAGGGCCTCATATTCGGTTGCGTTGTTGGAGTCCGTGTACATAATCTGGAGTACGTATTGAACTGTGTCTCCTGTGGGGGACGTCAAAACGATGCCAGCCCCCAGTCCGGCCAACATCTTGGAGCCATTGAAATGCATGATCCAATTTGAATATGTGCCGTACTCTTTAGGGAGTTCGGCCTCCGTCCATTCTGCGACAAAGTCGGCTAAGACTTGCGACTTGATGGCTCGCCGTGGATTATAAGTTATGTCGAACGGGAGGAGCTCAATGGCCCATTTTGCAAACCGGCCCGTTGCGTCACGGTTGTTTATAATATCGTTAAGTGGTACTTCCGAGGCTACTTTTATTGAACAGTCTTGAAAGTAGTGTCGTAGCTTCCGGGATGCCATGAATACCGCGTACGCGATCTTTTGATAATGCGGGTACCGTGATTTGCAAGGAGTGAGGACAGTGGACACATAATAGACCGGCTTTTGAAGGGGGAATCTATGTCCGTCCGCTTCTCGTTCGACGACGAGCACTGCGCTTACAACCTGATGTGTTGCTGCAATGTATAATAGCATTGGTTCGCCAATATTTGGCGCGGCCAGGACTGGGTTTGTTGCAAGTATGGATTTTATCTCCTCGAGTTCGACCGTGGCTGCATCCGTCCATTCGAAGTGTTCAGTGCGCTGAAGGAGGCGGTAAAGGGGTAGGGCCTTTTCTCCCAAGCGAGAAATAAAGCGGATTAGAGCCGCCACGCATCCGGTTAACTTTTGTATTTGTTTAAGGTCCTTTGGGATATCCAGTTGCGACAGAGCTCGGATCTTGGCTGGATTTTCTTCGATTCCTCTACCGGATACAATGAAGCCCAAGAGCTTTCCGGCTGGAACACCGAAAACGCATTTTTCCGGGTTGAGCTTGATGTCGTATGTTCGGAGGTTATCAAATGTGAGCCTCAAGTCGTCTACTAGAGATTCGACATGTCTTGTTTTGACGACCACATCATCTACATATGCCTCCACTGTTTTGCTGATCTGGCTTGCCAGACATGTCTGAATCATGCACTAATATGTTGTGCCGGTGTTTTGGAGCCCGAAGGGCATTGTGTTGAAGCAGAATGGGCCGTATGGTGTGATAAATGCCGTTGCGGATTGGTTAGATTCTGCCATCTTGATTTGATGGTAGCCAGAATATGCGTCGAGGAAACACAATGAATCGTGTCCTGCGGTAGCGTCGATAATTTGATCAATGCGGGGGAGGGGGAAGGGATCCTTTGGGCAAGCCTTGTTAAGGTCTTTAAAATCAACGCACAGGCGCCAGGATTTGTCCTTCTTTGGTACCATCACCAGGTTTGCTAGCAAGTCCGGATGTTTTATATCTTTGATGAATCCGGCCTCCAATAGCTTTGGTAGCTCCTCTCCCATAGCCTGTCTCTTAGGTTCGGAAAAACGCCGAAGAGCCTGCTTGACAGGTTTGAATCCTGTTTCGATATTTAAGTTGTGCTCGGCCAGCCTGCGTGGGATTCCTGGCATGTCTGAAGGGTGCCAGGCGAAAACGTCCCAGTTTTCTCGTAGGAACTCTCGCAGTGCGGCATCTACATCAGGGTTTAACTGTGCCCCAATGGAAGTTGTTTTATTTGGGTCCGTTGGATGGACTTGGAATTTGACTATTTCGTCCGCCGGTTTAAAGGAGGTGGACTTGGATCTTTTGTCGAGTACCACATCGTACCTATTCACCGTAGAGCGCATCATAGTCAGTTCCTTAGCCGCTAGGGCTTCGGATAGTGCCTCGAGGGCCAGTGCGACTGTCTTGTTTTCAGCACGGAGTGCTATGTCTGGATCACTAGCGAGAGTGATGAACCCATTAGGCCCGGGCATTTTGAGCTTCATGTAACCATAATGGGGTATTGCTTGGAAGACTGTAAATGCTTCCCGCCCTAGCAGAGCGTGATAACCGCTGCTGAACGGAGCCACATGGAACGTGATCTCTTCGGACCTGTAATTATCCGGCGTGCCGAACACCACATCTAGTGTGATTTTTCCTGTACAGCGCGCTTCCCGACTGGGGATTATTCCTCTAAAGGTTGTGCTACTTCGCATAATGTTGTTCCAGTCTATTTCCATTTTTTGAAGGGTTTCCTCATAAATGAGGTTCAATCCGCTACTGCCATCCATGAGTACCTTGGTAAGACGAAAGTCGTCCACTATTCGGCTGAGGACCAATGCGGCTGGTGCTCGGGCTGTTCGGAATTTAGGTTCATCACTGGCGTCAAAGGTAATAGCCGTGTCACTCCATGGGTTTATTGTTGCTACTTGGTAGACTTCGGCAAGGCTGTGGAGTGTCCTTTTTTATTTGATGCGAAAGTCTCGACGACTGTTAATATCGTATGGGTGTCTCTGGGGTGGCTTTCTGTGGCCTCCGGAATTAGGAGGTTTTCGCCAATTTTGGCCACCTGCTCTAAGGCTGTGAGTTGGTGTGGCGTCCTCTGTACTGTGAATTTTACAGGGTCCGTTAAGCCATCCTGCTAGTACGGTTCCATGCCCTATAGAGGGTTTTTGCTTTTTGGTATTTGACCTGGGTGTCTGGTTATGCTGCACCCTTTTGTTTCGGACTGGGTTTGTATTTAGAGCCGGATTGTCCCAAAATTTTATTTTGGTTTTCCAGGCGCTTTCCATCGCACAATACTTTTGTACAATGGACGCCAAGTCGGCGAAGCGTGTGATATCACGGCGACTTATGGCGTTGAGTATTCCCTTGTTCGTGCAATTATTGCAGAAGATTAAGATTGCATCTTCCTCGCGGCAGTCCCTTAGCCTGTTCTTAACCAGGAGGAATCTAGCCCAGTAATGATGTACTGTTTCGTCGGGCTCTTGCCTGATTTTGGATAGATCACTTATGTCGGGGTGGGTGGGTGGAGTTAAATCCGAAGCCTCACCCCGTCTATGGCTCAGAGGCCGAGGAATTTCTGAACTCGAAAATTTGGATCCCTGGGTGTTGTCCAATGAATCCAGCCCGTCACCTGACTCTAAGTTCAGGTCTTGAGTGATATCCTCCCCTCCGCGGGGATCCGGCTTGGAGGGATCGGGAATCCGGATGTAGCAAGTCCTTAAGATAGACGAAGGGTCGCCGCACTGTCCCTCTACCACGGCAACATGATCGGTGACTTGGGGAGAGTTAATCTCTCTCAGATCGGTTTTAGGCCCAATCTGGTCGTAATCCGTAGCGACCCCCAGGGCGGCGAAGCGATCCAAGAGCTCGTTTATGGAGGAAAGCTCCATTGGATCTAACTGTTCGGCGAGTTCCGAACTGACATGAAGATTGTTTTCGATGGCTCGAGAGGTCATCGTCGGCGCAGAAGCCGAACAGGCGGTCATAAGAAAACCACCTAGCCGGAGGGTTTGGTCGACAGCCAAAGCTCCCTTAGCAACGGTGCCGTCTTTAAAGACGGGGCGAGGCATCCTTCCTGATGGCGACGACACAGAGGAACTCTCAATGAAAGCACCAATGTCGGTGTCAAAACTGGCCGGATGGTAACAGGAGGCAAGGGACATGAAGTTTAACCCAGGTTCGGGCCCTCTCGATGGAGGTAAAACCCTACGTCCTTCTTGATCAATATTGATGATATGGGTAGTACAAGAGTAGATCTACCACGAGATCAGAGAGGCTAAACCCTAGAAGCTAGCCTATGGTATGATTGTTGATGTGTATGTTGTCCTACGGACTAAAACCCTCCGGTTTATATAGACACCAGAGAGGGTTAGGGTTACATAGAGTCGGTTACAATGGTAGGAGATCTGAACATATGTATCGCCAAGCTTGCCTTCCGCGCCAAGGAAAGTCCCTTCCGGACACGGGACGGAGTCTTCAATCTTGTATCCTCATAGTCCAGGAGTCCGACTGAAGGTATAGTTCGGCTATCCAAACAACCCCCTAATCCAGGACTCCCTCAATGATGATCATGACGAGGACGACGAGTCCGGCGAGCATGAGTTCTAGAAGGCTACAGAGGCCATGTGCGTCGACGGTGGCGCCTCGCTGCACACCTCACACCGCTAGCTAAAGTAGTGGGCGCGTGAGGTCACTGTGGCAGAGCCGTCGTTCGATGCCCAGAAGCCCCTAAAGTGGTCCCGCACGCCCATCATTTTTGACACCGAGGATCACCTTGATCGCACAACTGCGGTCGGGTGTTTGTCGTTGTTGGTCTCGCCAACAATACGCAACCTCAAGGTGACGAAAGTGCTGGTTGACGGTGGGCCCGGTCTGAACTTGATCTCACCCGCTGTGATCAAGAAGATGCAGGTTCCTGATGGAGGCCTCGAAGAGACAGGCAAGTTTCAAGGGGTCAACCCGGGAAGGAGCCAGCCTATTGGTAAAATCACGCTGCTCGTTACGTTTGGAGGCGAGTTGAACTATAGGACGGAGAAGATCATCTTTGATGTCGCCGAGATCCCCTTGCCATACAATGGGATCCTTGGCCGCCCAGCACCGGCCATGTTCATGGCGGCGTCCCACTACGCCTACAACACGTTGAAGATGCCGGGGCCGCTGGCCATCATCACCGTCCCCTCCGACAAGAAAGACGCACTCATCTGCGCCGATCAACTTTATCGAGAGGTAGTTGTAGCAACTGCCGCGAAGACACTTGCCCCTGCCGCTGAAGCTCCAGGGAAGAAGAAGGCCGGTAAGACCCCTTCCGGCAAGACCTCTTCCGGCGAGACCTCTTGCACCCACTCCGGCAAGCGCACCTCTTCGGAGTGTTGCACTCCCATTGAGGATGTGCTAGAGAGCTCCGCCGGCAAGAGCAAGAAGTCCAAGGCTGCACCACCAAAAACCAAGAAGGTGTCCGTCAAGGAGGACGGCACGGTCGGGGCTTTCACCATATGCTCCACCCTCGACAGCAAATAGGAAAGCACGCTCGTCGCCTTCCTGCGGGCGAATGTCAATGTGTTTTCATGGCAAGCATCTGACATCCCCGGCGTTCCCAAGGAGGTGATTGAGCACCATCTTGATGTCTATCCTCATGCGTGGCCCGTCAAGAAAAAAGTCAGGAAGCAAGCTTTGGAGCGACAAGAGTTCATCATAGAAGAGATCAGGAAGTTGGAGGCAGTAGGCCTAGTTAGAGGAGTACTCCACCCAACATGGTTGGCCAATCCGGTGGTGGTGCATAAGGCAAACGGGAAATGGAGGCTGTGTATTGATTACACAGATATCAATAAAGCTTGTCCAAAGGATCCTTTCCCATTGCCACGCATCAACCAGATTGTAGACTCCACTGCTGGGTGTGACCTGTTGTCATTCCTCGACGCCTATTCAGGGTACCACCAGATCTTCATGATGAAAGAAGACTAAGAGAAGACTGCATTCATCACCCCATGTGGTGCATACTATTTTGTACGGATGCCTTCCAGGTTGAAGAGCGCTGGTTCGACGTTTGCCTGAGCGGTCCAAATTGGTTTTGAGCCCCAGCTACATAGAAATATGGAAGCATATATGGATGATATAGTGGTCAAAACCAAGGACAGGGCCACACTCATATAAGACCTAGAAGAAACATTTGCAACTCTACGTAAGATCAACCTCAGGCTCAACCCAACTAAGTGCATGTTCGGTGTCCTGTCCGGCAAACTTCTTGGGTTCTTTGTGTCTCAGCGCGGGATTGAACCAAATCCCGACAAGATCAAGGCGATCGAACAGATTGAAGCACCCAAGCGGGTCAAAGACGTATGTAGGCTCGCCGGCTGCATTGCCGCCCTAAGTAGATTAATCTCCAAATCTACTGAGCGTGCCCTCCCCTTTTTCAAAGTTTTGAAAAAGGCGGGCCCAGTAAAGTGGACTCCGGAGGCAGATGCTCTACTACGAGATTTGAAGAGGTGTCTCTCCTCCACGCCGATACTAGCCGCGCCCAAACTACAAGAGCCATTGCTGCTATACTTGGCAGCAACGAATCAAGTGGTCAGTGCCGCGCTGGTGGCGTAGAGGGAACTTGAGGAAGAGGCAGCGGTAACAGCAGAGCCATTGGGTGGCTGTAACACCCCGTATGTAACCTGCCATATTTGTATTCCAACTCTTGCCATTTCCGGCACTAATTTATGATATTTCCTCGTTCTCGGGTTTTTGTATTCATGTGCTTTTGTCTTTGTCATGCATCTCAAATCATGTCATCATGTGCATCGCATTTGCATACGTGTTCGTCTCATGCATCCGAGCATTTTTCCAGTTGTCCATTTTGCATTCCGGCGCTCCTATGTCCTCCGGTGTCCCTTTCTACCTCTTTTCGTGTGCGGGTATTTAACGTTCTCGGATTGGACCGAGACTTGTCATGCGGCCTTCGCTTACTACCAGTAGACCGCCTGTCAAGTTTCATGACATTTGGACTTCGTTTGATACTCCAACGGTTAACCGAGGAACCGAGAAGGCCTTGTGTGTGTTGCAGCCCAACACATCTCCAAAGTGGCCCAAAACCCTCTCCATCATCTAGATCGTTCGATCACGATCGTGTGGCCGAAAACCATGCTCAATTTGGAGCCTCCTAGATCCCTCTACACACACATATATATAGACACTCCCCCGAAATTCCGAATCCATTTCACCCCTAACCTAGCCCCCTTCCTCTCCGCGTGGCCGGACACGTTCCGGTCCGTCCAGACACAACCGCCGCCGCCAATCCCGTACCGCCACCTGTCTCCACCGCCTCCTCCCGCCGCCAGCCCGGGAGAGCCTGAACCCGGCCCCCGCGAGACCATCCGCCCGCCGCCGCCGCTTCGGTCTCCCGCCGCCCGCGTCCCACTCGCCAACGAGCGCCGCCCCGATGAGCCGCCTGCTCCGCCTGCTTGC
This sequence comes from Triticum dicoccoides, assembly GCF_002162155.2. NCBI lineage: Eukaryota > Viridiplantae > Streptophyta > Magnoliopsida > Poales > Poaceae > Triticum > Triticum dicoccoides. Next base: position 405,905,997 of record NC_041390.1, on the reverse strand, counting down.
CGGCGCCGACCACCGCCCCGCCGCC
>NC_041390.1:405886859-405905655 GCF_002162155.2 Triticum dicoccoides | reverse complement strand
CCTCGGCTTCCGCATCGAGCCGCCACGCCCGACGCCCTACCCGCCGACGCCCGCCTCGCCGTCCTTGTTCCTCACTCCAGCCGAACTCCGGCGACCTCGACGAACTCCAGCCATCCTCGGGTTCCGTGCTGCTATAGTGCCCCGATCCGGATCCAGATCTAGAACCCTAACATCGGTTGACTTTTACCCTAATTTCAGTAATTTTATGCATTATTCATCGCATCATAACTCTGCATCCGTGGCTCCGTTTTGGGCATGTAGCTTATCACATTGTTCGTCTCGACGAGTACTTCATTTCATTCCATTGCACCATGTTCATTTGAGTTCATCTTGATGCCCTAAATGCTGTTAGAAGAGTGCTAGTTTTTGTTAGTTTCAGATTCAAATCAGTAATTGGACATTTGTCATTTTTGCCATGATTGATGTGTGCCTCCTATGAACTTGAGCCCTACATGAGTTTTGAAGTATGCCATGCCATCTTTACAGGGGTGCATGCCATGTATTTGTGTGATCTCTGTGGTGACTAGCACAAGCATGCAAAGTAGCTCTCGTAATGTTGCTGATTTCAGGGACTTGGAAATAGTCTAAGTCTTTGTCCTATCAATATTTGTATGCCATGTATTCTTGTTGCTACAAAGTGATCCATGCCTCTTTTGAGCATGATCAGTAAGGATGTTTTGTAGATATTGTGGTGCTCTATCCATCCATGTCTTTTTTTGAAATTATGGAGCAACCTAGCTTGACTCAATCGAGCTCTACTTTTGCTATAAAATGTTCCTGGCAGATTGTTTACATGTTAAGCAATTTTGCCGAGCTTGTTGTAGTTGATCCATGCATGATATGTTGTTGTTCTTGCCATGTTTAGCATCTATGCCATGTCTAATTTCTGGGTGTATACTTAGTTTGTCATGCAATGCTTTGTGGTGAGTGCATCGAGCTCGTAAACAACCCTACTTGATATCTGTTTTGCCATGTTCCAGTTTTCTTCTAAGTATGAATCTGTTAACGATAATTGCTATGTTCACATGGTTGCCATTATATTTTCTGATCCCTTTTGGCTTATGGTCAGTAAGGGACTTTTGTTGTATGCTTTGAGTAGCTTCATGCCATGATTTCCTTTGCCATGATATGTTCCTGTAGCATGTTGTTATCTTGCTCTAAACATTGCTTCCTGATGTTAAATTCCTGACTTGTTAATTTCACTAAGTCTGTAACCTGATATCTTTTGCACTTTTGTCATGCTTGTTTGAACCTGCTATTGAGTGAATTAGCCGTAGCTCAGTGTTCATCTTTTGTCAAGCATCTTGAGTGGATCCCTGCCATGTGTTTTGTAGTTATGTTAGAGTGCATAGCTTGTTGTTCTTGATGCATTTAGATGGCCTCATGCTGTTAATCGTAGATCGGTGCCATATTTGTTTTGCTTGTCATTTGCAAACCGTGCATCCGATTCCGGTGATCTTTATATCGATTTCGACCGAAATCAACTCATCTTTCCAGTGGCACTCTTGGATTTCCATGTTGAGGCCAGGATCAATCTTTCCTTTCCGAAGCATGCATATGCATCGCATATCACATCCCGCATATCATGCCATGTTTTGCATCATGTTGCTTGTGCATTGCACGTGGTTGATTGTGTCTCCCTTTGCTTGTGTTCTTGATTTGGGTAGAGCCGGGAGACGAGTACGTGATCGAGGATCCCGTTGAGTACGTTTACGAGGATCAAGCTAACGTCAACTCAGAGAACTTTGCAGGCAAGATGACCATACCCTCGAAATCACTTCTATCTTTGCTTGCTAGATGCTCGCTCTATTGCTATGCCTATTCTACGATACCTACCACTTGCTTATCATGCCTCCCATATTGCCATGTCAAACCTCTAACCCACTTGTCCTAGCAAACCGTTGTTTGGCTATGTTACCGCTTTGCTCAGCCCTCTTATAGCGTTGCTAGTTGCAGGTGAAGATTGGAGTTTGTTCCTTGTTGGAACATGTTTATTCTTGGGATATCATTATATATATCTTGTATCTTTTAATGCACCTATATACTTGGTAAAGGGTGGAAGGCTCGGCCTTATGCCTGGTGTTTTGTTCCACTCTTGCCGCCCTTGTTTCCATCATACCGGTGTCATGTTCCTTGATTTTGCATTCCTTACACGGTTGGGTTATAATGGGAACCCCTTGACAGTTCGCCTTGAATAAAAATCCTCCAGTAATGCCCAATATTGGTTTTACCATTTGCCACCTAGCCTGTTTTCCCTTTGGTTTCCGGAGCCCGAGGGTCATCTTTATTTAAACCCCCCGGGCCAGTACTCCTCTGAGTGTTGGTCCAAACTAGAGCCCCTTGCAGCGCCACCTCGAGGAAACTCGAGGGCTGGTTTTAGTTGTACGGATTGCTTATCCGGTGTGCCCTGAGAACAAGATATGTGCAGCTCCTATCGGGATTTGTCGGTACATTCGGGTGGCTTTGCTGGTTTAGTTTTACCATTGTCGATATGTCTTGTAACCGGGATTCCGAGTCTGATCGGATTGTCTTGGGAGAAGGAATATCCTTTGTTGACCATGGGAGTTTGTGATGGGCTAAGATGGGACACCCCTGCAGGGATTTGACCTTTCGAAAGTCATGCCCGCGGTTATGGGCAGATGGGAATTTGTTAATGTCCGCTTGTAGAAAACCTAAAGCTTAACTTAATTAAAATGAATCAACAGAGTGTGTGGCCATGATGGTCTCTTTTAGGCGGAGTCCGGGAAGAGAACACGGTCTCGTGTTGTTCTTGAACGTAGGTTGCTCTAGGATCACTTCTTGATCATAGTTGTTCGACCGTGCCTGTGCCTTCTCTTCTCGCTCTCATTTGCGTATGTTAGCCACCATATATGCTAGTGCTTGATGCAGCTCCACCTCATACCTTTTACCCTTCCTATAAGCTTAAATAGTCTTGATCGCGAGGGTGCGAGATTGCTGAGTCCCCGTGACTCACAGATTACTTCCAAAAACCAGATGCAGGGACCGATGATACTGCTCCAGGTGATTCGACTGAGCTCAAGTGGGAGTTTGATGAGGACTCAGGATGATACTACGTTTCCTTTCAAGACGGTCAGTAGTGGTGCCCAGTTGGGGCGATCGGGGACTCTGTCGCATTTGGGGTTGTTCTTTATTTTGGTTCCGTAGTCAGACCTTGATTGTATCTGGATGAATTAATGATATTTACGCATTGTGTGACGTGGCGAGTGTAAGCCAACTATGTATCTCTTTCCCTTAATCATTACATGGGTTGTGTGAAGATTACCTCACTTGCAACATTGCTTACAATGCGGTTATGCCTCTAAGTCGTGCGTCGACACGTGGGAGATATAGCCGCATCATGGGCGTTACAAGTTGGTATCAGAGCCTTCCCCGACCTTAGGAGCCCCCTGCTTGATCGAATCATTGGCGTTGTTGAGTCTAGAAAAATGTTTTGAGTCATTTAGGATTATATATATCGGAGAGTAGGATTCTTTTTACTCCTCAGTCCCTTCGTCGCTCTGGTGAGGCATCCTGACATAGTGTTTTGACTCTTCTCTTCTCAAATTTCACTAAAAAAATTTAGGATCATGCGGGTATCTTGGAATCGTTCCGATGGTTTTGTGACGAGAACATTGTTCTTGGTGCCTACTGACATTTAGGGGTTGTGGCAGAGTCCCGGGTAGTTGAGCTCCGAGGTGTTGTCGTCAGAATTTTATCATTGCAATTCTTGAATACCTGAGTTTCTCCGACATCGAAAATCTCTTTTATGCAGTTGTTGGTGAGATAACCTCGACGCCACCCAGTACTGGGGCGGGAGTTCGGGAGTATCGCCATAACTCGTATAATGGATGCATTTCGAAGGTTGAGGTAAATGATTTCCGAAGGTTTCTTGGTTATGTGTTGAAGGATGGATACAGCTGGATGTAGGATTTCCTAGATTTCAGTGAGATATTATGCTTCCCCTGTATCCCCAACACCTGATTGCATAACCGGGAAAATTTTGGGATTTTCATAGGTGGGAATTCATGTAGCTCTAGTATTTCTTCCGCGGATATTTGGTTTGTGATTGGGTAATCCTCACCAAGTATTTGTTCTTTTTCCGTACCTTGTTGTTTTATTCTCCTACCTCTATCTAAGTGGCTTCTCAATTTATGGAAGTGTGACCATTTCAATTGGAATGCATTCGTTCATTCTTGTTCGGATGTTAACACTATATGTTGCAATTTCGATCCATTTGATTCAGCTTGAATATATGTCTGTCATGATGCTAACGGATGTCACCCTCTTCAGGATGGCTCCTCCAACCGTCAGAATCCTGAACCGCCACCACCACCTCCACCTCCAGAGGCATGGAAAGCTGTGATGGCCGCTACCAATGCCAACACGCAGCTGATCATGCAACTTTTGCAAGAGCGAAACCAAGGGAAGCAAGGCCGTGGCAACAATCAGATTTTGTTTGCTACACTCAACCAGTTCCTCGCAAACCAGCCATAGACCTTCAGTAACTGTGTCGAGGCAACAGACGCTAATGATTGGCTCGTGGATATCTGCAAGCATTTTGAGTGCAGCAACGTCAGGCCTGAGGACTTTGTCAAGTTTGCCTCGTTCCAACTCAAAGACCAAGCTGCAGAATGGTTTCAGCAATACAAAGATTCCATAGGAGGTCGTGCGATTACCTGGGATGAATTCCGTTAAGACTTCAAAGCTCACCACATTCCTCAGAGTGTTGTTGAGAGCAAGCGTGAGGAATTCCGCAACCTGAAGCAAGGCAGCTTGTCTGTTTACTAGTATAACATCATGTTCCAAAAGCTCGCTCGTTTCGCTAAGCAAGACGTCCCTGATGAGAAGAGCATGATTTATCAGTTCAGAGGTGGCCTCAGAGAAGATCTTCAACTAGCTCTCGTGCTTTTTGAGCCGCAGAAGTACGATGAGTTCTACAATATGGCACTGAAACAAGAAGTGAGTCAGAGATGCAACTCCTTCTTCCTCAACTAAGTGGTAACTAAGTAGCAAAAGTATTGGTTGCATCCTCCTCCGTTCCATCAGCCTTATCACCAGAAGAGCAAAGGTGGCAATGTATCTTCCCACCCACCCAACCCAGGCTTCTAGAACTAGACTTCGTCTCATGCTCCAAGATCAAGTGCTCCGTATCACCGTCCGCTTTCAGAGGTCACGTGCAACAAGTGTCAGCAGAAGGGTCACTATGCCAACAAATGCTTCAATCAGAGGCGTCTTCCTCCTCCTCCTCCCGTGAGATCTGGTAGCACCGCAGTGGTCAAGCATAATCCCAAGTTCGCCAAGGTCAACATGGTGAATGCAGCTCAGACAGAGGACTCGTCAGATGTCATCATGGGTAACCTTCCTGTTAACGATATTCCTGCAAAAGTTCTTTTTGACACTGGTGCATCGCATTGTTTCATCTCGAGACCTTTTGGATCTAAGCATGATTTGGTTACTAAAGTTTTGCTCAGACCTTTGGCTATTGTCTCTCCGTCCCGACAAATGACTTCTCGAGTTTTCGTTCCGAATGTTTCTATCACATTGGGTGACTATAAGTTCCTGTCTTCTCCTAATGTTCTGGGTGACTCGGATATTGATCTTATTCTTGGAATGGACTGGCTTTCTAAGCACAAGGCTCAGCTTGATTGTGCTGCCAAGCAGATTCAATTGACACATTCGTCTGAGGATGTAATCATCTTTGCTGCTCGGGATGATACCATTCGACTGTTTTCTCTCAATGAGAAGGGCGAGCTGGATGCCATCTCTCAGATTCCAGTCATTTGTGAATATCAAGACGTCTTTCTAGAAGAGCTTCCAGGAATGCCTTCGCACCAGCCAGTTGAATTCGTCATCGATCTTGAGCTTGGCACAGAACCTGTTTGCAAACGTCCTTACAAGCATGGACCTGAAGAGTTTAAGGAGCTGAAGAAACAACTCGATATTTAAGAGCGTATGGGTCTCATCCGACCAAGTTCTTCTCCATGGGTTTGTGATGTTCTTTTTGTGAATAAGAAGGATGGAACGGACCGACTCTGTGTCGACTACCGTCCATTGAACAAGAAGACCATAAAGTACAAGTACCCACTTCCCAACATCAATGAGCTTTTTGAACAACTCAAAGGTGCTCAAGTATTCTCCAAGCTTGATCTCCGTGTGGGCTATCATCAGATTCACATTCGTGAAGAAGATATCCCCAAGACAGCATTCAGAACAAGCTACGGTTCATATGAATACACTGTCATGTCTTTCGGCCTCGTCAACGCTCCTCCAACATTCTCTCGCATGATGAACTTCATCTTCAACGCCTACACAAATGACTTCGTCTTGGTCTACCTCGATGACATTTTGGTCTTTTCCAAGAACAAGGAGGATCATGCCAAGCACTTGAGATTGGTTCTGGACAAACTTAGAGAACATTAGTTCTATGCGAAGTTTTCAAAGTGTGAGTTTTGGCTCGATAAGGTTCTCTACCTTGGGCATATCATCTCCGCCAAGGGCATAGCTGTTAATCCTGATAATGTGTCTGCAATTGTGAACTGGGAACCGCCTCAGAATGTGAAGCAACTCCGCAGCTTCCTTGGTCTCGCAAGCTATTGTCAAAGGTTCATTGAGAACTTCTCTAAGATCGAGAAGCCTCTTTCCAACCTTCTCCAGAAGCATGTGAAGTATGTCTGGTCGCCTGAATGTGACATCGCTTTCAACACCCAGAAAGAGAAGTTAGTCACTGCTCCAGTTCTGACTCCTCCTGATGAATCCAAATAGTTTGAGGTTTTCTATGATGCTTCCCTTCAAGGTCTTGGTGCAGTGTTGATGCAAGAGAAGAAAGTTGTGGCCTATAACTCTCGCCAGTTGAAGCCCAACGAAAAGAACTACCCCACTCATGACCTCGAGTTGGCGGCAGTTGTCCATGCTCTTTTTAACTTGGAGACATCTCTTATTGGGAAGAAAAGTGGACATCTTCATTGATCACAAGAGTCTCAAGTACATCTTCACTCAGCCAAACCTCAACCTCAGGAAGACTAGTTGGGTCAAAATGACTCAAGAGTATAATCCGAGTATTGAATATACTCCGGGCAAGGCCAATGTAATTGCTGACGCATTGAGCAGGAAGGCTTACTGCAACAGTCTGATTATCAAGCCTTACAAACCGGAGCTTTGTGAAGCTTTCCGCAAACTCAATCTTCAAGTTGTTCCTCAAGGATTTCTTTCCAACCTCCAAGTCTCTCCTACTTTGGAAGATCAGATTCGTGAGGCTCAACTTCTTGATGCTATGGTGAAGAAGGTGAAGATTGGGATTGCCAAGAGTCAACCCAAGTACAAGTGCTATCGCCTTGATGACAAGGATACTCTATTCTTCGAGGATCACATTGTTGTTCCTAAGGGTGACCTTCGTAAAGTCATTATGAGCGAGGCTCACAATTCACTGCTCTCTATTCACCCTGGAAGTACAAAGATGTACCAGGACCTCAAGCAGTCGTATTGGTGGACTCGAATGAAGCGCAAGATTGCTCAGTTCGTGAATGAATGCGATGTCTGCAGAAGAGTGAAAGCAGAACACCAACGACCAGCTGGTCTCCTCCAACCTCTTGCCATTCCAGAATGGAAGTTTTACCACATTGAGATGGACTTCGTGACTGGATTTCCAAAGTCCAAGCGTGGAAATGATGCTATCTTCGTTGTCATCGACAAGCTCACCAAAGTGGCTCATTTTCTTCCTATCAAAGAATCTATCACAGCAGCTCAGTTGGCAGAGCTATATACCTCCAGGATTGTCTCTCTGCACGGCATTCCGCAGTTGATATCTTCAGATCGTGGCAGCATCTTCACCTCTAAGTTCTGGGATTCTTTTCAGAAGGCCATGGGCACCAACATTTGCTTCAGCACAACTTTTCATCCTCAAACCGGTGGCCAAGTCGAGCGAGTCAATCAGAGTCTTGAAGATATGCTTAGGGCATGTGTCATCTCTTTCGGTATGAAGTGGGAAGATTGTCTTCCATATGCCGAGTTCTCCTACAATATCAACTTTCAAGCGAGTTCGGGCAAAGCCCAATTCGAGATTCTCTATGGCAGGAAGTGTCGTACTCCTCTTAAGTGGTCAGAGACTGGTGAACGTCAACTTCTTGGCAATGACTTGATCACAGAGGCTGAAGAAATGTGCAAAGTCATTCATGAAAATCTCAAAGCTGCGCAATCGCGCCAGAAGAATTACTATGATAGAAAGCATCGTGACTTGGCTTTCGAGATCGGAGACCATGTCTGCCTCCGCGTCTCTCCAATGAAAGGTACTCGTCGCTTCGGTATCAAAGGGAAGCTTGCCCCTAGATACATGGGTCCTTTCAAGATCATCAGCAAAAGAGGCGATCTCGCCTATCAACATGAGCTTCCGTCAAATTTTGCAAATGTGCACGACATGTTTCACGTGTCTTAACTCCGCAAGTGTTTCAAGACTCCTAACCGCACCGTCAACTTTGAAGAGATTGATCTCCAAGAAGACATGTCTTATCATGAGCATCCCGTTGCTATTCTTGAAGAAATCGAGCGCAAGACTCGCAACAAGTCTATCAAATTCCTGAAAGTCAAGTGGTCACATCATTCCGACCGTGAAGCCACCTGGGAATGTGAGGACCACCTCCATTTTGAGTACCCGGAGTTTTTCCAGTCCTAGATCTCGGGACGAGATCCTTTTGTAGTGGTGGAGTGTTGTAACACCCCGTATGTAACCTGCCATATTTGTATTCCAACTCTTGCCATTTCCATGATATTTCCTTGTTGTCGGGTTTTTGTCTTCGTGTGTTTTTGTCTTTGTCATGCATCTCATATCATGTCATCATGTGCATCGCATTTGCATACGTGTTCGTCTCATGCATCCGAGCATTTTCCCCGTTGTCCGTTTTGCATTCTGGCGCTCCTATGTCCTCCGGTGTCCCTTTCTACCTCTTTTCGTGTGCGGGTCTTAAACATTCTCGGATTGGACCGAGACTTGTCATGCAGCCTTGGTTTACTACCGGTAGACCTCCTGTCAAGTTTCGTGCCATTTGGACTTCTTTTGATACTCCAACGGTTAACCGAGGAACCGAGAAGGACTCGTGTGTGTTGCAGCCCAACACCTCTCCAAAGTGGCCCAAAACCCACCTAAACCCTCTCCATCATCTAGATCGTTCGATCACGATCGCATGGTCAAAAACCGTGCTCAATTTGGAGCCTCCTAGCTCCCTCTACCTATATATATAGACACCGGAGTCGGTCCGTTCACCCCTAACCTAGCCCCCTTCCTCTCCGCGCCGCCACCTGTCGCCATGGCCTCCTCCCGCCGCGAGCCCGAGCGAGCTCGAACTGGGCCCCCGCGAGCCCATCTGCCCGCCGCCGCCGCTTCGGTCTCCCGCCGCCGGGTCCCGCTCGCCGGCCAATGCCGCCCCGATGAGCCGCCTCCGCCGCCTGCTCGCCGGCGCCGACCACCACCCCGCCGCCTCGCTCCTCCACGCCGGCGCCCCGCCGCCCTCGTGTCACGACCGGTTTTACAATAAAAATATTTATTGAGAAACCAATCTTTTGAGTCCAGTATGAGAGAAATCCTCCTCACTGGTAGACAATTTTTTGATACAATAAGCCAGTAGCATAAAATATATTACAGGGTTGAACTACGGTTGCTCAACCAAATTATTACAAGCACGCCAATAATAATACATAATGGCGGACATGACACAGTGGTGTGGAGGCATACTACTGACTCGAGGATAGGGAGGTGGTGGAAAAACACAGCGGGGAGAGAAATACAAGACTCTATGTCTATCATCCCATCGAGCGTCGAGGTGAGGCTCGATGAATTTATTTGGTAGCGGAAGCGGATATAAAACAGTGACCAAATCCAGGGTCGCACGAGACTGACTGGGACTCCTCTAAGTGTCGGACTCGCTATCGAACTCTTCATCCATGAAATCGCCTTCGTCAGCATCTGGCCAAATCAACAAGCCAGTGAGTACTTTGAAAGTACTCGCAAGACAGTTCGGACGTAAGATATAACAATTGTATGCATGGATGCGTCATGAATATATTCACCAATGTTCATTCAAAATAATCATAACAAGTAAGTAAAAGGGAAACGGCGGTAGTCCTCCTGAAATCCCAACAGAGCATAAATAATTTCCGATCGGGTGTCTGAAGCGACGCCTCGAAAGGTGAACAAATAAATATAAGGAAAAAGATGCCACAGTCGGGCGTCTTAGCGACACCACATAAAGGGCTTTAAAAGAAATACCTCAGTCGGACGTCGGGGCGACGTCACAGAAAGGGCTTTAAAAGAAATGCCACAGTCGGACGTCGGGGCGACATCACAGAAAGGGCTTTAAAAGAAATGCCACAGTCGGACGTCGGGGCGACATCACAGAAAGGGCTTTAAAAGAAATGCCACAGTCGGACGTCGGGGCGACATCACAGAAAGGGATCTAAAAGAAATGCCACAGTCGGACGTCGGGGCGACATCACAGAAAGGGCTTTAAAAGAAATGCCACAGTCGGACGTCGGGGCGACATCACAGAAAGGGCTTTAAAAGAAATGCCACAGTCGGACGTCGGGGCGACATCACAGAAAGGGGTTTGGGCGCCGGAGACGGCCTCACCGGAGCGAATCGAGGTGGCGGCCGAGGCGGATCGGGGCGGCCGGAGTTGGGGGAGGAGACCTCCTCGAGGTCCTCCGAGTGGCCTAGCGTGGCGCTGGTGCGGAGTGGGGATGAGGCGTGCACGAGGTTGAGCTCGGGGGCCCTTTTTATAGGCGGCCCGAGGCGGTTGCCGTGAACGGGGTCTCCAGCGAGCGATTACGGTGGCGCAGTGCTCGGTCGGGGGTGGTTAGGGAGTCGAGCGCCGTCGTGGGAGTCTACTGGGTCTGTTTTGGTGCTAATCGAGCTGGATTAGAAGCTTAGGGCAGGCTTTGGTCGGAACGGGACGGCGCGGGTCCGTTGGCGGCAGAGAGCGCGTCCAGGGCTGTCGGGCCACGGCGACGGTGCAACGGGGGTGTGCTGGCGTGCATGAGGCCACGCGGAGAGCCAGGGAGCGCTGGGCGGCGCGGAACCGCGTTGAGCCGCCGTTCTTGCCCCCTGTCAGCCGCACCGGGAGGTCCCGACGCCGCGGAAGACTCCAGCGAGGGCGGGCCATCGTGCCACCGACGCCAGGAAGAGGCCAAGTGAGCGTGTGGTGCTCCAGACAGTAGGAAGAGGCAAAGAGAAACGTGCCAAAGGCACTGTGAGCGCGTGAGAGGAACTGACGAACGCACACGACACTGAATCTGAACTTTTCTGAATTTTTGAACAGTAACAGTGCCCGCAAGGTGTTCGACAGAATGAAAATGGCATCTAGGGATTTTTTTCTTGAGCTGATACTTGGTGGAGTGGCTTCTCATTGATCAAATAGGTTGCCTGAATTTTGGTGGGATTTTTGGAGTAGTGTAGATATGAATTTCATCAAATTTGGCAAATCTGGTCCAAACTTGCAGAGGCTGAATTTTGAAAATTTTGAAAAGAGAAGGAGTGGATCAAGATGGTTCTGGGTTGTGGTTACAAAGGACTATCCAGGGGAGTTGGTTTGAGGTCAAAACTCAAATGCAATATGGCACTTGCTTTGAAAATCATTTGGGCTTAAGATAATTTTCAGAATTAATTTGAGGGGGAAAATAATTAGAATAAAATCCAAAACTTGTTTGGATTAGCTGGGACAGAGAACTTAGGTTGATCACAAGGTGTAGGGAAGATTTTGGAGGATTTTACCACATGGGAACAATGCAAAGTCAAGGGTGGTTCCAAGATATGAAAATCCCCAAATTTTCATAGAGCTTCATTTTAAAAGAAAACAATTTAAACTCAAAAATAAATTTGAGAGAGAACCAACAGAGAGGAAGTTCCAAAAGATTAACCACCAAAGTTTGAAAATAAAATCCTTGCCAAGGCAAAAGGAAGTTTTTAAGCGGAAGGTTTTTCTGAAAAGAAAAAAAAAATTTAAATAGCCTCTCCTCAAAAACCACAAAGTTTTTGATAAAAACCAAATAAAAATTTTGGAGTGTCACAACACCTACCCCCTTAGGAAAAATCTCGTCCCCGAGATTTCAGCTGATCCTTAAATAGGTGTGGATGCTCAGTCCGAAGACAATCCTCGCTTTCCCAAGTTGCTTCACTGTCGGTGTGATTGCTCCACTGGACTTTGAAAAACCTGATGGTCTTCTGTCGGGTCCTCCTTTCAGACTCCTCTAATATTCTTATGGGATGTTCTCGATAAGTGAGGTCTGGCTGCACATCAATGTTTTCATGGGATACTTGTTTCTCTGGGTTGCTTACATACTTCCTTAATTGAGAGACGTGGAACACGTCGTGAATGTCGGACAAGTCTTCGGGTAAGTCTAGCTGGTAGGCTACAGTGCCTCTTCGTGCCACTATGCAAAATGGTCCAATGAATCTTGGTGCTAACTTCCCTTTTATCTTGAATCGTTGCAATCCTCTCATAGGGGATACTCTCAGGTATACGAACTCACCTGGTTCGAAGCTGACCCTACGATGTTTCTGATCATAATAACTCTTCTGTCGACTTTGAGCGGTCTTAAGTCGGTCTCTGATTAGCTTGACCTTTTCCTCGGCTTCTCTGAGCATGTCTGGTCTGAAGATGTGGCTGTCTCCGGTCTCTGACCAATTTAACGGGGTACGACATCTCCGTCCGTACAAAGCCTCAAATGGTGCCATTTGTAGGCTGGCCTGGTAGCTATTGTTATACGCGAACTCGGCGTATGGCAGGCTTTCTTCCCAACTGGTTCCATATGTGAGGACACATGCTCTCAGCATGTCTTCTAAAACCTGGTTTAGCGTTCTGTTTGTCCATCAGTCTGTGGGTGGTATGCGGTACTGAAGGCTAGTTGGGTTCCCAGAGCCTGTTGTAAATGCTCCCAAAATCTTGAGACGAACTGAGTGCCTCTGTCGGATATTATAGTCTTCGGGACACCGTGCAGACAAACTATGCGGGAAAGATAAATCCTGGCAAGCCTCTGAGTGGTGTAGGTTGTCTTCACTAGAATAAAGTGTGCCACTTTGGTCAACCTGTCAGTGATGACCCATATGGCATCATTCCCGTGTCGAGACCGAGGTAGTCCGACAATAAAATCCATCCCTATTTCATCCCATTTCCACTCAGGTATTTTGTTAGGTTGCAGTAGTCCGGCTGGTCTCTGATGTTCAGCTTTTATGCGTTGACATGAGTCGCAACATGCAATGAAGGCGGCTATGTCCCTCTTCATACCGTGCCACCAAAATCTTTCCTGAATATCTTTATACATTTTGGTTCCTCCAGGGTGGATCGAATATGGAGTGGTGTGTGCTTCAGCTAAAATTTGCTGTTTAAGGTCTTCTATGTTTGGCACGCATAGCCTTTCTCCGTACCATAACATTCCTTCATTGTCTATGACGAATTTCGAGGCCTTGCCCATATTCAACTTTCTTTTAATTCCTTCAATGTTGGGGTGACCGGGCTGAGCTTCTTTAATTTTCTCCACAAGGTTGGGTCGTATTTCCAAGTTTGATATGGTGCCTTCTGCTACCATCATCAAGTTGAGCTTGGCAAATTCTTGATGGAATTCGGGCCTCAAGCTGTGCAGATAGTTTCTGTTGGAGCGTGGGGTTCCGACTCAGGGCATCGGCCACTACATTTGCTTTCCCTGGATGGTAATGGATCCCAACATCATAATCCTTTACCAATTCCAACCAGCGTCGTTGCCGTAAATTTAGTTCTGGCTGCGTGAAAATATATTTGAGACTTTTGTGGTCCGTATATATTTCACATCAATTCCCAAGTAAGAAATGCCTCCATTCCTTGAGTGCATGAATAACTGCTGCCATTTCTAAGTCATGAGTGGGATAATTTTCCTCATGCTTGCGAAGTTGCCTTGAAGCGTAGGCGACAACCTTGCCTTCTTGCATCAACACGCATCCGAGACCCTTTCTGGACGCGTCACAATATACTTCAAAATTCTTGTGTATGTCGGGTACAATTAATACCGGTGTTGTTGTTAATTTCCGCTTTAGCTCTTGGAAACTTTTCTCGCAGGCTTCTGTCCACTCAAATTTCTTATCTTTCTTGAGCAATTGTGTCATAGGCTTGGCTATGGTGGAAAATCCTTCAATAAATCTGCGGTAATATCCTGCCATTCCCAAGAAACTCCGTATGTCCGTTACGCTGGCTGGTGATTTCCAGTCAAGTACGGCCTTAACTTTCTCTGGGTCCACTGCGATACCGTCTTGAGTCAGCATGTGGCCTAGAAAACCTACTTGTCTTAGCCAAAATTCGCACTTGCTGAACTTGGTATACAATTGGTGTTTTCTTAGCTCTCCTAGCACAATCCTGAGATGTTCTGCGTGCTCTTCTGGTGTCTTGGAGTATACCAGAATATCGTCGATGAATACCACGACGAACTTGTCCATAAACTTCATAAATACTTTGTTCATGAGGTGAACAAAATATGCTGGGGCGTTAGTTAATCCAAATGGCATCACTGTGAACTCGTACAGTCCATATCTGGAGGTGAAGGCTGTTTTGGGGATATCTTCCGTTTGTACCTTCAATTGATGGTATCCAGACCTTAAGTCAATTTTTGAGAATACTTTGGCCTGAGCGAGCTGATCAAATAAATCATTTATTCTTGGCATCGGGTATTTGTTTTTGACTGTGACCATGTTAAGTGCTCGATAGTCAATACACAATCTTAGTGTTCCATCCTTCTTTTTGGCGAATAAAATTGGTGATCCCCAAGGTGAGGAGCTGGCTCGAATGTATCCTTTTTCCAGTAATTCCTTTATTTGCTTCTTCAACTCGACCAACTCGGATGGTGCCATTCTGTATGGTTTCTTGTATATGGGGGCGGTTCCTGGTGCTAGCTCAATGCGGAATTCTATTTCTCGGTCTGGCGGCATGCCTGGCAGCTCTTCAGGGAATACATCTGGAAATTCACACACTACTGGAACCTTGTTTAGCTCAGAAACGTCCACCTTATTTAATCTCGGTTGCCGGGGTCTTCTTCCTTCCTTGGCTGATACTCTTATTGTCTTCCCTTGGTGGTGTGTGAGAATCACGGTCCTGTTGTAACAGTCGATGAAACCTTTATTGGTGGTTAGCCAATCCATTCCTAGGATGACATCCAGTCCTTTATTTTCCAATACAATAAGATTTGCGTGAAACTCCAATCCTTCGAACTCAATGACCACATTTTGACAGTAATTCTGAGAAACTTGCTGAATCCTAGGGGACTTGATGATCATGGATTTTTCCAAAGGAAGTATCGAAAATTTATTTTGCAAAGCAAAACTTTTCGAAATGAAAGAGTGAGAAGCTCCAGAATCAAACAAAACCATTGCAGGTATTGTGTTGACAGGAAACGTACCGAGTACGATATCCGGAGCATTTTGTGCCTCCTCTTTGGTTACGTGGTTCAGATGACCCTTCCTGTGGTTATTGTTGGGATTGAAATTGTTTCGCTTGGGTGCTGAATTATTGCCGCCGTTGTTCGGCTTTGGGGTTGAACTCCTTGGCTTGGGGCACTGTTTGGCATAGTGCCCTTCTTCTCCACAAGCGTAACAAGTAACGCCGGGGCGATAGGTGAATTCCTTGTCCCTTGCATGAAAATTCTTGATTGGGCGTGAGGCATTGGATGAGAATTTGTGTGTCCCACCCTTTTGAAAATCTGTCTTGCTTCGGTGATTGCGAGCGAGATTCGTCTGGTCCCTTTTTCATTTGCGGATATCTTCCAGACTGCGTCTCACATTTTCCAGAGTAATGGCTTTGTCCACCAGTGTTTTAAAATCAGGAAAGTGTGCACGACCAGTTGGCATTTAAGCGCGGGCGCCAGACCGTCAAGGAATTTCTCCATCTTCTTGATTTCAGTCATACGTTCCTCATTGGCGTAGCGGGATAATAGGGTAAATTGACTGTTGTAATCTGACACTGTCATGTTCCTTTGTTTGAGGTCATCGAATTCTCTCTTCTTGATTTTCATAATACTCTTAGGAATATGTGCACCACGGAAACCTTCCTTGAAATCATTCCAGGTTATGTCAGTTTCGTTGGGATGCATGTGCAGAAAATTCTCCCACCACGATGCGGCTGCTCCTGTGAGATAGTGTGGAGCATATAGTACTTTCTCGAGATCTGAACACTTTGCAATAATTAATTTCCTCTCCATATCTCGAAGCCAGTCCTCGGCTTCAAGAGGCTTGTCAGTGTGAGAAAATGTTTGATGACGTGTCTTCTGTAGTTCAGATAACTTGGAATGCTGTTGATACTGTCCATGGTGATTTCCCATGTTGATGACTTGGTTCATCATCTCCCGATGTTGTTGCTGACTCTGCTCATAAAGGCGGCACATTTGTGAAAGTGCCGATTTACTGCCCTGTTGGCTTGACTGTCCCTGAGTGAACTCGTTGTTGGGTTGTGTATCATAATTTTCCTCTGGTGGAGTTGGCATGGAGCGTGTCCAAGGACGAGACATTTTTCACTCTGGGGATATATTTTGTAAAACTTATAAGAAAAGCGGAAAGAGTCTCAAAACAAAACCATAAATGCATAAAGTTGGCAGATATAATTAAATATCCAAGCTTACTTAAGAAAAACAAATCGACTTGCGCACGGAGAAGGACTGCTCATTACATATCTTACACGCGGGCGGTAATTATACAATACATCACTCAGGATATGCGTACGAAATCCTGACATGTTATTTAGGCTAGTGCACTTCTCCAGATCCTACATGATGCGCAAACAAGCTACTTCTCACAACCTATGTACATATCTTACAAAGCGGTACAATACACGGCAGCTAAGCGTACTCAGGCGGAGATGTCGACGACCTCCTTTGCCCTGCCGAGGGCGAGGCGTAGCGAGGTTGGGGACTCGACTTCCTCCTCGCTAATGGGCTCCATACGTGTAGTGTTGCGCAGAGCGGACGGAGCGGTTGCCAGGGGCGGAGCAACACATACAGGAGTGGGCGCGAAGGTTGGTGCAGTGCGTGCTGGAGTGGGTGCAATGACTTGGTTGAATTCTTCGGTAGAAGGTAGGCGACGAGCAGGCGTAAAAGATGCTGATGACGGGACAAAAGTCAGTGGCGGAGCGATGGGTAGGAGCTCCTTCCTGTTGGCAGCACAGCCATGGACTGAGTCCATGCGGGTAGCTACGAAGTCGTCCACCAGGTTGTCGAAGGCTGCCTCCAGGGCCCGGAGATACTCAATGAGCATCTCAAAAGCCTCGTCTCGTTCTCCTCTGGCGCAGGAGTATGCGTAGTGACAGGTGTAAGGCACATGGCACGGAAGATAACGGTAACGACGAGTCTTCATCACGGGAAGGACATCCTTGAGACGAGCTATCACCTCGCGGGCTGCCATCTGCATAGCATGCCTCTCCGTAGGCATGGCTCTTCCCATGAACCGGAAGCGGCGTAACTCACCACGCCCTCCCTTGAACTGCACCGCGGCCTGGTGCATGGTCAGACTGTCGTTGACTCGGTGCTGGCAGAGTGTGAAGACTGGGCGTACGGATGGCCCCATCGCGACCTGCACGATGAAAGAAAGAAGTTTGACGAACCCATCGGGTACGTTGGCGAAGGTCTGAGACTCGCAGCTGTTGTCGGCCATCTACAAAAGTAGGCAAAAATTCTGCATGGTCAGATCATAAATTGATGCTGATTGACAGAAAATGACTACAATTGCAAAAATATAAATTAGCTCTATCATGGTAATAACCAATTAGCGATCGCACCTAGTGGCTTCCTACAGTCAGCCTGGCTCTGGTACCAAGCTTGTCACGACCGGTTTTCCAATAAAAATATTTATCGAGAAACCAATCTTTTGAGTCCAGTATGAGAGAA
The DNA here is from genome assembly GCF_002162155.2 of Triticum dicoccoides. Classification (NCBI taxonomy): domain Eukaryota; kingdom Viridiplantae; phylum Streptophyta; class Magnoliopsida; order Poales; family Poaceae; genus Triticum; species Triticum dicoccoides. The sequence goes on along the minus strand of NC_041390.1, from coordinate 405,887,778 downwards.
ATCCTCCTCACTGGTAGACAATTTCTTGATACAATAAGCCAGTAGCATAAAATATATTACAGGGTTGAACTACGGTTGCTCAACCAAATTATTACAAGCACGCCAATAATAATACATAATGGCGGACATGACACAGTGGTGTGGAGGCATACTACTGACTCGAGGATAGGGAGGTGGTGGAAAAACACAGCGGGGAGAGAAATACAAGACTCTATGTCTATCATCCCATCGAGCGTCGAGGTGAGGCTCGATGAATTTATTTGGTAGCGGAAGCGGATATAAAACAGTGACCAAATCCAGGGTCGCACGAGACTGACTGTGACTCCTCTAAGTGTCGGACTCGCTATCGAACTCTTCATCCATGAAATCGCCTTCGTCAGCATCTGGCCAAATCAACAAGCCAGTGAGTACTTTGAAAGTACTCGCAAGACAGTTCGGACGTAAGATATAACAATTGTATGCATGGATGCGTCATGAATATATTCACCAATGTTCATTCAAAATTATCATAACAAGGTAAGTAAAAGGGAAACGACGGTAGTCCGCCTGAAATCCCAACAGAGCATAAATAATTTCCGATCGGGTGTCTGAAGCGACGCCTCGAAAGGTGAACAAATAAATATAAGGAAAAAGATGCCACAGTCGGGCGTATTAGCAACACCACATAAAGGGCTTTAAAAGAAATACCTCAGTCGGACGTCGGGGCGACGTCACAGAAAGGGCTTTAAAAGAAATGCCACAGTTGGACGTCGGGGCGACATCACAGAAAGGGCTTTAAAAGAAATGCCACAGTCAGACGTCGGGGCGACATCACAGAAAGGGCTTTAAAAGAAATGCCACAGTCGGACGTCGGGGCGACATCACAGAAAGGGTTTTAAAAGAAATGCCACAGTCGAACGTCGGGGCGACATCACAGAAA
>NC_041390.1:405776603-405886379 GCF_002162155.2 Triticum dicoccoides | reverse complement strand
AGAAAGGGCTTTAAAAGAAATTCCACAGTCGGACGTCGGGGCGACATCACAGAAAGGGCTTTAAAAGAAATGCCACAGTCGGACGTCGGGGCGACATCACAGAAAGGGCTTTAAAAGAAATGCCACAGTCGGACGTCGGGGCGACATCAGAGAAAGGGCTTTAAAGGGCAGATAAATAATAATCATAATAAACTTTTAATTCATAAGAATAAAAGGGTTAGTCCATCCACAGGAATATCATTTAACCGGAATTATCACTCATGCGAAACACCGGAGTCTCTGTCATCAACACTGTCATTGTTAGGACAAGATAATACGAATTTGGACATGGAATAGATGATTTGGAGGGATATATGACTCTGCAGAGTTTGTACAAAATTATTCCCACAGCCAACGGATTTTCGTAGTCACGAAGGACTAGTTCCGTTTACGGTATTTCGGAAGAAAACACAGCTAACCAGTACACACCCATCATACCTCTCGATGCTAGGAATCACCCTAGACATCGTCCAAGAAAAAACTTTTGAGACGGGGAGATCACAATCTCGAATAGCATGGGATCAAATTTATATACGCGCGCTCTAAGGGGTGCCCCCCTCTCGGTCCCAACCGAAAACACCCATGCCCCCTGACCGGATGACTGGCTTTAATCCAGGGCCATGGAACCATCATCACGGCCTCTCCTCTTTGGTGTGTACCATGAAAGCGGTTTGCAACTTACTAAACCATATTCCTTGCGGAAAACATGTGGTAGTACATGGGAGGAAATGAGAGGTACTGGACCGATACGGTTTGAATCTGAAGTCACATAGTCTGGTGTAAGACTGGCATGCTACAACACTGCCATCTTACCCATCCTCATGCCAACACATGGCCATTCATATTCACATTCATCCATGTATGGATCATCGAACTCACTTACCTCATTATCACATAAAATAACGTTCATCGATATGCTTCTCAACATGCCATGAAACTAACTAAATGCAAAACATGCCAAGACACTCATCATATCAAAAGTTCAAACATGCTTGCCTGGTTCGGAGTAGTCGGAGCCTAGCTCGGTGAAGTTCACGGCTCCATCACCTCCCTCGGTATCTACGGTATAAAGAAAATATATGCGCTATCGTGAATACCAAGGAGTGCACAGAAAGTGATTCAAATAATTTTCAAATAAATCTGATAAAAAACTAGACAAAATTTTAAAGAGAACAGAAGAAGAATCAACCAAAAATACTTTTCTGCTTAAAAGTTATAAAGGTTTTTTCCAGGGACTCATCTGTAATGAAACAGAAGTTTTCTAGGGGCTAGTTTATAAAAACAGAAAGCGCTTCGGTAGCGACTACGCCAGCCCAGAGGAAAGACGTATTTTGCCCGAAGGCGCTTCCAGAAAACGGTTCGATAGAAAGGGCAGAGAGGCTGATGGTGGGGTCCCACTCGTCAGGTTCAAATGTTCAAACGAGGCGGCAGAGTTCGCCGGTGCCCGAGAGCCGCGGTGGTCGCCGGCGGCGATCCACGGCGAGGCAGAGAGATCGGATGGTACCTCCGTGCTCAGGGCACCCTTCCGCGTCGGTTGATGGTGGTGGAGGCGGTCGGCGAGCACCACGTCGACGGCGAGCTTTGCTCCGGTGGACGGCGACTCGGGTGGTCGAGGGGCTCGTCGGAGAGGGCTGCAAGGGTTAAATTGAAGAGGGGGTTATGATCCTGGTAGCTAGAGAGGGTTACGAACGGGGTTTGGGCGCCGGAGACGGCCTCACCGGAGCGAATCGAGGTGGCGGCCGAGGCGGATCGGGGCGGCCGGAGTTGGGGGAGGAGACCTCCTCGAGGTCCTCCGAGTGGCCTAGCGTGGCGCTGGTGCGGAGTGGGGATGAGGCGTGCACGAGGTTGAGCTCAGGGGCCCTTTTTATAGGCGGCCCGAGGCGGTTGCCGTGAACGGGGTCTCCGGCGAGCGATTACGGTGGCGCAGTGCTCGGTCGGGGGTGGTTAGGGAGTCGAGCGCCGTCGTGGGAGTCTACTGGGTCTGTTTTGGTGCTAATCGAGCTGGATTAGAAGCTTAGGGCAGGCTTTGGTCGGAACGGGACGGCGCGGGTCCGTTGGCGGCAGAGAGCGCGTCCAGGGCTGTCGGGCCACGGCGACGGTGCAACGGGGGTGTGCTGGCGTGCATGAGGCCACGCGGAGAGCCAGGGAGCGCTGGGCGGCGCGGAACGGCGTTGAGCCGCCGTTCTTGCCCCCTGTCAGCCGCACCGGGAGGTCCCGACGCCGCGGAAGACTCCAGCGAGGGCGGGCCATCGTGCCACCGACGCCAGGAAGAGGCCAAGTGAGCGTGTGGTGCTCCAGACAGTAGGAAGAGGCAAAGAGAAACGTGCCAAAGGCACTGTGAGCGTGTGAGAGGAACTGACGAACGCACACGACACTGAATCTGAACTTTTCTGAATTTTTGAATAGTAACAGTGCCCGCAAGGTGTTCGACAGAATGAAAATGGCATCTAGGGATTTTTCCTTGAGCTGATACTTGGTGGAGTGGCTTCTCATTGATCAAATAGGTTGCCTGAATTTTGGTGGGATTTTTGGAGTAGTGTAGATATGAATTTCATCAAATTTGGCAAATCTGGTCCAAACTTGCAGAGGCTGAATTTTGAAAATTTTGAAAAGAGAAGGAGTGGATCAAGATGGTTCTGGGTTGTGGTTACAAAGGACTATCCAGGGGAGTTGGTTTGAGGTCAAAACTCAAATGCAATATGGCACTTGCTTTGAAAATCATTTGGGCTTAAGATAATTTTCAGAATTAATTTGAGGGGGAAAATAATTAGAATAAAATCCAAAACTTGTTTGGATTAGCTGGGACAGAGAACTTAGGTTGATCACAAGGTGTAGGGAAGATTTTGGAGGATTTTACCACATGGGAACAATGCAAAGTCAAGGGTGGTTCCAAGATATGAAAATCCCCAAATTTTCATAGAGCTTCATTTTAAAAGAAAACAATTTAAACTCAAAAATAAATTTGAGAGAGAACCAACAGAGAGGAAGTTCCAAAAGATCAACCACCAAAGTTTGAAAATAAAATCCTTGCCAAGGCAAAAGGAAGTTTTTAAGTGGAAGGTTTTTCTGAAAAGAAAAAAAAATTAAATAGCCTCTCCTCAAAAACCACAAAGTTTTTGATAAAAACCAAATAAAAATTTTGGAGTGTCACAACACCTACCCCCTTAGGAAAAATCTCGTCCCCGAGATTTCAGCTGATCCTTAAATAGGTGTGGATGCTCAGTCCGAAGACAATCCTCGCTTTCCCAAGTTGCTTCACTGTCGGTGTGATTGCTCCACTGGACTTTGAAAAACCTGATGGTCTTCTGTCGGGTCCTCCTTTCAGACTCCTCTAATATTCTTATGGGATGTTCTCGATAAGTGAGGTCTGGCTGCACATCAATATTTTCATGGGATACTTGTTTCTCTGGGTTGCTTACATACTTCCTTAATTGAGAGACGTGGAACACGTCGTGAATGTCGGACAAGTCTTCGGGTAAGTCTAGCTGGTAGGCTACAGTGCCTCTTCGTGCCACTATGCAAAATGGTCCAATGAATCTTGGTGCTAACTTCCCTTTTATCTTGAATCGTTGCAATCCTCTCATAGGGGATACTCTCAGGTATACGAACTCACCTGGTTCGAAGCTGACCCTACGATGTTTCTGATCATAATAACTCTTCTGTCGACTTTGAGCGGTCTTAAGTTGGTCTCTGATTAGCTTGACCTTTTCCTCGGCTTCTCTGAGCATGTCTGGTCCGAAGATGTGGCTGTCTCCGGTCTCTGACCAATTTAACGGGGTACGACATCTCCGTCCGTACAAAGCCTCAAATGGTGCCATTTGTAGGCTGGCCTGGTAGCTATTGTTATACGCGAACTCGGCGTATGGCAGGCTTTCTTCCCAACTGGTTCCATATGTGAGGACACATGCTCTCAGCATGTCTTCTAAAACCTGGTTTACGCGTTCTGTTTGTCCATCAGTCTGTGGGTGGTATGCGGTACTGAAGGCTAGTTGGGTTCCCAGAGCCTGTTGTAAATGCTCCCAAAATCTTGAGACGAACTGAGTGCCTCTGTCGGATATTATAGTCTTCGGGACACCGTGCAGACAAACTATGCGGGAAAGATAAATCCTGGCAAGCCTCTGAGTGGTGTAGGTTGTCTTCACTAGAATAAAGTGTGCCACTTTGGTCAACCTGTCAGTGATGACCCATATGGCATCATTCCCGTGTCGAGACCGAGGTAGTCCGACAATAAAATCCATCCCTATTTCATCCCATTTCCACTCAGGTATTTTGTTAGGTTGCAGTAGTCCGGCTGGTCTCTGATGTTCAGCTTTTATGCGTTGACATGAGTCGCAACATGCAATGAAGGCGGCTATGTCCCTCTTCATACCGTGCCACCAAAATCTTTCCTGAATATCCTTATACATTATGGTTCCTCCAGGGTGGATCGAATATGGAGTGGTGTGTGCTTCAGCTAAAATTTGCTGTTTAAGGTCTTCTATGTTTGGCACGCATAGCCTTTCTCCGTACCATAACATTCCTTCATTGTCTATGACGAATTTCGAGGCCTTGCCCATATTCAACTTTCTTTTAATTCCTTCAATGTTGGGGTGACCGGGCTGAGCTTCTTTAATTTTCTCCACAAGGTTGGGTCGTATTTCCAAGTTTGATATGGTGCCTTCTGCTACCATCATCAAGTTGAGCTTGGCAAATTCTTGATGGAATTCGGGCCTCAAGCTGTGCAGATAGTTTCTGTTGGAGCTGGGGTTCCGACTCAGGGCATCGGCCACTACATTTGCTTTCCCTGGATGGTAATGGATCCCAACATCATAATCCTTTACCAATTCCAACCAGCGTCGTTGCCGTAAATTTAGTTCTGGCTGCGTGAAAATATATTTGAGACTTTTGTGGTCCGTATATATTTCACATCGATTCCCAAGTAAGAAATGCCTCCATTCCTTGAGTGCATGAATAACTGCTGCCATTTCTAAGTCATGAGTGGGATAATTTTCCTCATGCTTGCGAAGTTGCCTTGAAGCATAGGCGACAACCTTGCCTTCTTGCATCAACACGCATCCGAGACCCTTTCTGGACGCGTCACAATATACTTCAAAATTCTTGTGTATGTCGGGTACAATTAATACCGGTGTTGTTGTTAATTTCCGCTTTAGCTCTTGGAAACTTTTCTCGCAGGCTTCTGTCCACTCAAATTTCTTATCTTTCTTGAGCAATTGTGTCATAGGCTTGGCTATGGTGGAAAATCCTTCAATAAATCTGTGGTAATATCCTGCCATTCCCAAGAAACTCCGTATGTCCGTTACGCTGGCTGGTGATTTCCAGTCAAGTACGGCCTTAACTTTCTCTGGGTCCACTGCGATACCGTCTTGAGTCAGCACGTGGCCTAGAAAACCTACTTGTCTTAGCCAAAATTCGCACTTGCTGAACTTGGTATACAATTGGTGTTTTCTTAGCTCTCCTAGCACAATCCTGAGATGTTCTGCATGCTCTTCTGGTGTCTTGGAGTATACCAGAATATCGTCGATGAATACCACGACGAACTTGTCCATAAACTTCATAAATACTTTGTTCATGAGGTGAACAAAATATGCTGGGGCGTTAGTTAATCCAAATGGCATCACTGTGAAATCGTACAGTCCATATCTGGAGGTGAAGGCTGTTTTGGGGATATCTTCCGTTCGTACCTTCAATTGATGGTATCCAGACCTTAAGTCAATTTTTGAGAATACTTTGGCCTGAGCGAGCTGATCAAATAAATCATTTATTCTTGGCATCGGGTATTTGTTTTTGACTGTGACCATGTTAAGTGCTCGATAGTCAATACACAATCTTAGTGTTCCATCCTTCTTTTTGGCGAATAAAATTGGTGATCCCCAAGGTGAGGAGCTGGCTCGAATGTATCCTTTTTCCAGTAATTCCTTTATTTGCTTCTTCAACTCGACCAACTCGGATGGTGCCATTCTGTATGGTTTCTTGTATATGGGGGCGGTTCCTGGTGCTAGCTCAATGCGGAATTCTATTTCTCGGTCTGGCGGCATGCCTGGCAGCTCTTCAGGGAATACATCTGGAAATTCACACACTACTGGAACCTTGTTTAGTTCAGAAACGTCCACCTTATTTAATCTCGGTTGCCGGGGTCTTCTTCCTTCCTTGGCTGATACTCTTATTGTCTTCCCTTGGTGGTGTGTGAGAATCACGGTCCTGTTATAACAGTCGATGAAACCTTTATTGGTGGTTAGCCAATCCATTCCTAGGATGACATCCAGTCCTTTATTTTCCAATACAATAAGATTTGCGTGAAACTCCAATCCTTCGAACTCAATGACCACATTTTGACAGTAATTCTGAGAAACTTGCTGAATCCTAGGGGACTTGATGATCATGGATTTTTCCAAAGGAAGTATCGAAAATTTATTTTGCAAAGCAAAACTTTTCGAAATGAAAGAGTGAGAAGCTCCAGAATCAAACAAAACCATTGCAGGTATTGTGTTGACAGGAAACGTACCGAGTACGATATCCGGAGCATTTTGTGCCTCCTCTTTGGTTACGTGGTTCAGATGACCCTTCCTGTGGTTATTGTTGGGATTGAAATTGTTTCGCTTGGGTGCTGAATTATTGCCGCCGTTGTTCGGCTTTGGGGTTGAACTCCTTGGCTTGGGGCACTGTTTGGCATAGTGCCCTTCTTCTCCACAAGCGTAACAAGTAACACCGGGGCGATAGGTGAATTCCTTGTCCCTTGCATGAAAATTCTTGATTGGGCGTGAGGCATTGGATGAGAATTTGTGTGTCCCACCCTTTTGAAAATCTGTCTTGCTTCGGTGATTGCGAGCGAGATTCGTCTGGTCCCTTTTTCGTTTGCGGATATCTTCCAGACTGCGTCTCTCATTTTCCAGAGTAATGGCTTTGTCCACCAGTGTTTTAAAATCAGGAAAGTGTGCACGACCAGTTGGCATTTAAGCGCGGGCGCCAGACCGTCAAGGAATTTCTCCATCTTCTTGATTTCAGTCATACGTTCCTCATTGGTGTAGCGGGATAATAGGGTAAATTGACTGTTGTAATCTGACACTGTCATGTTCCTTTGTTTGAGGTCATCGAATTCTCTCTTCTTGATTTTCATAATACTCTTAGGAATATGTGCACCACGGAAACCTTCCTTGAAATCATTCCAGGTTATGTCAGTTTCGTTGGGATGCATGTGCAGAAAATTCTCCCACCACGATGCGGCTGCTCCTGTGAGATAGTGTGGAGCATATAGTACTTTCTCGAGATCTGAACACTTTGCAATAATTAATTTCCTCTCCATATCTCGAAGCCAGTCCTCGGCTTCAAGAGGCTTGTCAGTGTGAGAAAATGTTTGAGGACGTGTCTTCTGTAGTTCAGATAACTTGGAATGCTGTTGATATTGTCCATGGTGATTTCCCATGTTGATGACTTGGTTCATCATCTCCCGATGTTGTTGCTGACTCTGCTCATAAAGGCGGCACATTTGTGAAAGTGCCGATTTACTGCCCTGTTGGCTTGACTGTCCCTGAGTGAACTCGTTGTTGGGTTGTGTATCATAATTTTCCTCTGGTGGAGTTGGCATGGAGCGTGTCCAAGGACGAGACATTTTTCACTCTGGGGATATATTTTGTAAAACTCATAAGAAAAGCGGAAAGAGTCTCAAAACAAAACCATAAATGCATAAAGTTGGCAGATATAATTAAATATCCAAGCTTACTTAAGAAAAACAAATCGACTTGCGCACGGAGAAGGACTGCTCATTACATATCTTACACGCGGGCGGTAATTATACAATACATCACTCAGGATATGCGTACGAAATCCTGACATGTTATTTAGGCTAGTGCACTTCTCCAGATCCTACATGATGCGCAAACAGGCTACTTCTCACAACCTATGTACATATCTTACAAAGCGGTACAATACACGGCAGCTAAGCGTACTCAGGCGGAGATGTCGACGACCTCCTTTGCCCTGCCGAGGGCCAGGCGTAGCGAGGTTGGGGACTCGACTTCCTCCTCGCTAATGGGCTCCATACGTGTAGTGTTGCGCAGAGCGGACGGAGCGGTTGCCAGGGGCGGAGCAACACGTACAGGAGTGGGCGCGAAGGTTGGTGCAGTGCGTGCTGGAGTGGGCGCAATGACTTGGTTGAATTCTTCGGTAGAAGGCAGGTGACGAGCAGGCGTAAAAGATGCTGATGACGAGACAAAAGTCAGTGGCGGAGCGATGGGTAGGAGCTCCTTCCTGTTGGCAGCACAGCCATGGACTGAGTCCATGCGGGTAGCTACGAAGTCGTCCACCAGGTTGTCGAAGGCTACCTCCAGGGCCCGGAGATACTCAATGAGCATCTCAAAAGCCTCGTCTCGTTCTCCTCTGGCGCAGGAGTATGCGTAGTGACAGGTGTAAGGCACATGGCACGGAAGATAACGGTAACGACGAGTCTTCATCACGGGAAGGACATCCTTGAGACGAGCTATCGCCTCGCGGGCTGCCATCTGCATAGCATGCCTCTCCGTAGGCATGGCTCTTCCCACGAACCGGAAGCGGCGTAATTCACCACGCCCTCCCTTGAACTGCACCGCGGCCTGGTGCATGGTCAGACTATCGTTGACTCGGTGCTGGCAGAGTGTGAAGACTGGGCGTACGGATGGCCCCATCGCGACCTGCACGATGAAAGAAAGAAGTTTGACGAACCCATCGGGTACGTTGGCGAAGGTCTGAGACTCACAGCTGTTGTCGGCCATCTACAAAAGTAGGCAAAAATTCTGCATGGTCAGATCATAAATTTATGCTGATTGACAGAAAATGACTACAATTGCAAAAATATAAATTAGCTCTATCATGGTAATAACCAATTAGCGATCGCACCTAGTGGCTTCCTACAGTCAGCCTGGCTCTGGTACCAAGCTTGTCACGACCGGTTTTCCAATAAAAATATTTATTGAGAAACCAATCTTTTGAGTCCAGTATGAGAGAAATCCTCCTCACTAGTAGACAATTTCTTGATACAATAAGCCAGTAGCATAAAATATATTACAGGGTTGAACTACGGTTGCTCAACCAAATTATTACAAGCACGCCAATAATAATACATAATGGCGGACATGACACATTGGTGTGGAGGCATACTACTGACTCGAGGATAGGGAGGTGGTGGAAAAACACAGCGGGGAGAGAAATACAAGACTCTATGTCTATCATCCCATCGAGCGTCGAGGTGAGGCTCGATGAATTTATTTGGTAGCGGAAGCGGATATAAAACAGTGACCAAATCCAGGGTCGCACGAGACTGACTGGGACTCCTCTAAGTGTCGGACTCGCTATCGAACTCTTCATCCATGAAATCGCCTTCGTCAGCATCTGGCCAAATCAACAAGCCAGTGAGTACTTTGAAAGTACTCGCAAGACAGTTCGGACGTAAGATATAACAATTGTATGCATGGATGCGTCATGAATATATTCACCAATGTTCATTCAAAATTATCATAACAAGGTAAGTAAAAGGGAAACGGCGGTAGTCCGCCTGAAATCCCAACAGAGCATAAATAATTTCCGATCGGGTGTCTGAAGCGACGCCTCGAAAGGTGAACAAATAAATATAAGGAAAAAGATGCCACAGTCGGGCGTCTTAGCGACACCACATAAAGGGCTTTAAAAGAAATACCTCAGTCGGACGTCGGGGCGACGTCACAGAAAGGGATTTAAAAGAAATGCCACAGTCGGACGTCGGGGCGACATCACAGAAAGGGCTTTAAAATAAATGCCACAGTCGGATGTCGGGGCGACATCACAGAAAGGGCTTTAAAAGAAATGCCACAGTCGGACGTCGGGGCGACATCACAGAAAGGGCTTTAAAAGAAATGCCACAGTCGAACGTCGGGGCGACATCACAGAAAGGGCTTTAAAAGAAATGCCACAGTCAGACGTCGGGGCGACATCACAGAAAGGGCTTTAAAAGAAATGCCACAGTCGGACGTCGGGGCGACATCACAGAAAGGGCTTTAAAAGAAATGCCACAGTCGGACGTTGGGGCGACATCACAGAAACGGCTTTAAAGGGCAGATAAATAATAATCATAATAAACTTTTAATTCATAAGAATAAAAGGGTTAGTCCATCCACAGGAATATCATTTAACCGGAATTATCACTCATGCGAAACACCGGAGTCTCTGTCATCAACACTGTCATTGTTAGGACAAGATAATACGAATTTGGACATGGAATAGATGATTTGGAGGGATATATGACTCTGCAGAGTTTGTACAAAATTATTCCCACAGCCAACGGATTTCCGTAGTCACGAAGGACTAGTTCCGTTTACGGTATTTCGGAAGAAAACACAGCTAACCAGTACACACCCATCATACCTCTCGATGCTAGGAATCACCCTAGACATCGTCCAAGAAAAAACTTTTGAGACGGGGAGATCACAATCTCGAATAGCATGGGATCAAATTTATATACGCGCGCTCTAAGGGGTGCCCCCCTCTCGGTCCCAACCGGAAACACCCATGCCCCCTGACCGGATGACTGGCTTTAATCCAGGGCCATGGAACCATCATCACGGCCTCTCCTCTTTGGTGTGTACCATGAAAGCGGTTTGCAACTTACTAAACCATATTCCTTGCGGAAAACATGCGGTAGTACATGGGAGGAAATGAGAGGTACTGGACCGATACAGTTTGAATCTGAAGTCACATAGTCTGGCGTAAGACTGGCATGCTACAACACTGCCATCTTACCCATCCTCATGCCAACACATGGCCATTCATATTCACATTCATCCACGTATGGATCATCGAACTCACTTACCTCATTATCACATAAAATAACATTCATCGATATGCTTCTCAACATGCCATGAAACTAACTAAATGCAAAACATGCGAAGACACTCATCATATCAAAAGTTCAAACATGCTTGCCTGGTTCGGAGTAGTCGGAGCCTAGCTCGGTGAAGTTCATGGCTCCGTCACCTCCCTCGGTATCTACGGTATAAAGAAAATATATGCGCTATCGTGAATACCAAGGAGTGCACAGAAAGTACTTCAAATAATTTTCAAATAAATCTGATAAAAACTAGACAAAATTTTAAAGAGAACAGAAGAAGAATCAACCAAAAATACTTTTCTGCTTAAAAGTTATAAAGGTTTTTGTCCAGGGACTCATCTGTAATGAAACAGAAGTTTTCTAGGGGCTAGTTTATAAAAACAGAAAGCGCTTCGGTAGCGACTACGCCATCCCAGAGGAAAGACGTATTTTGCCCGAAGGCGCTTCCAGAAAACGGTTCGATAGAAAGGGCAGAGAGGCTGACGGTGGGGTCCCACTCGTCAGGTTCAAATGTTCAAACGGGGCGGCAGAGTTCGCCGGTGCCCGAGAGCCGCGGTGGTCGCCGGCGGCGATCCACGGCGAGGCAGAGAGATCGGATGGTACCTCCGTGCTCAGGGCACCCTTCCGCGTCGGTTGATGGTGGTGGAGGCGGTCGGCGAGCACCACGTCGACTGCGAGCTTTGCTCCGGCGGACGGCGGCTCGGGTGGTCGAGGGGCTCGTCGGAGAGGGCTGCAAGGGTTAAATTGAAGAGGGGGTTATGATCCTGGTAGCTAGAGAGGGTAACGAACGGGGTTTGGGCGCCGGAGACGGACTCACCGGAGCGAATCGAGGTGGCGGCCGAGGCGGATCGGGGCGGCCGGAATTGGGGGAGGAGACCTCCTCGAGGTCCTCCGAGTGGCCTGGCGTGGCGCTGGTGCGGAGTGGGGATGAGGCGTGCACGAGGTTGAGCTCGGGGGCCCTTTTTATAGGCGGCCCGAGGCGGTTGCCATGAACGGGGTCTCCGGCGAGCGATTACGGTGGCGCAGTGCTCGGTCGGGGGTGGTTAGGGAGTCGAGCGCCGTCATGGGAGTCTACTGGGTCCGTTTTGGTGCTAATCGAGCTGGATTAGAAGCTTAGGGCAGGCTTTGGTCGGAACGGGACGGCGCGGGTCCGTTGGCGGCAGAGAGCGCGTCTAGGGCTGTCAGGCCACGGCGACGGTGCAGCGGGGGTGTGCTGGCGTGCATGAGGCCACGCGGAGAGCCAGGGAGCGCTGGGCGGCGCGGAACGGCGTTGAGCCGCCGTTCTTGCCCCCTGTCAGCCGCCACGGGAGGTCCCGACGCCGCGGAAGACTCCGGCGAGGGCGGGCCATCGTGCCACCGACGCCAGGAAGAGGCCAAGTGAGCGTGTGGTGCTCCAGACAGTAGGAAGAGGCGGAGAGAAACGTGCCAAAGGCACTGTGAACGCACACGACACTAAATCTGAACTTTTCTGAATTTTTGAACAGTAACAGTGCCCGCAAGGTGTTCGACAGAATGAAAATGGCATCTAGGGATTTTTCCTTGAGCTGATACTTGGTGGAGTGGCTTCTCATTGATCAAATAGGTTGCCTGAATTTTGGTGGAATTTTTGGAGTAGTGTAGATATGAATTTCATCAAATTTGGCAAATCTGGTCCAAACTTGCAGAGGCTGAATTTTGAAAATTTTGAAAAGAGAAGGAGTGGATCAAGATGGTTCTGGGTTGTGGGTACAAAGGACTATCCAGGGGAGTTGGTTTGAGGTCAAAACTCAAATGCAATATGGCACTTGCTTTGAAAATCATTTGGGCTTAAGATAATTTTCAGAATTAATTTGAGGGGGAAAATAATTAGAATAAAATCCAAAACTTGTTTGGATTAGCTGGGACAGAGAACTTAGGTTGATCACAAGGTGTAGGGAAGATTTTGGAGGATTTTACCACATGGGAACAATGCAAAGTCAAGGGTGGTTCCAAGATATGAAAATCCCCAAATTTTCATAGAGCTTCATTTTAAAAGAAAACAATTTAAACTCAAAAATAAATTTGAGAGAGAACCAACAAAGAGGAAGTTCCAAAAGATCAACCACCAAAGTTTGAAAATAAAATCCTTGCCAAGGCAAAAGGAAGTTTTTAAGTGGAAGGTTTTTCTGAAAAGAAAAAAAAAATTAAATAGCCTCTCCTCAAAAACCAAAAAGTTTTTGATAAAAACCAAATAAAAATTTTGGAGTGTCACACCTCGCCGACCGCCGCCGTCGCCTCGGCTTCCGCACCGAGCCGCCGCGCCCGACGCCCTCCTCGCCGACGCGCGCCTCGCCGTAGTTCTTCCTCACTCTGGCCGAACTCTGGCCATCCTCGGGTTCCATGCTGCTACAGTGCCCCGATCTGGATCCAGATCTGGAACCCTAACCTCGGTTGACTTTTGCCCTAATTTCAGTAATTTTATGAATTCTTCATCGCATCATAATTCTGCATCCGTGGCTCCGTTTTGGGCGTGTAGCTTATCAAAATTGTTCGTCTCGACGAGTACTTCATTTTGTTCCATTGCACCATGTTCGTTTGAGTTCATCTTGATGCCCTAAATGCTGTTGGAAGAGTGCTAGTTTCTGTTAGTTTCTGATTCATATCAGTAATTGGACATTTGTCATTTTTGCCATGATTGATGTGTGCCTCCTATGAACTTGAGCCCTACATGAGTTTTGAAGTATGCCATGCCATCTTTACAGGGGTGCATGCCATGTATTTTTTTGATCTCTGTGGTGACTAGCACAAGCATGCAAAGTAGCCCTCGTAATGTTGCTGATTTCAGGGACTTGGAAATATTCTAAGTCTTTGTCTTGTCAATATTTTTATGCCATGTATTCTTGTTGCTACAGAGTGATCCATGCCTCTTTTGAGCATGATCAGTAAGGATGTTTTGTAGATATTGTGGTGCTCTATCCATCCATGTCTTTTTTTGGAATTTTGGAGCACCCTAGCTTGATTCAATCAAGCTCTACTTTTGCTATAAAATGTTCCTGGCAGATTGTTTACATGTTAAGCGATTTTGCCGAGCTTGTTGTAGTTGATCCATGCATGCGATGTTGTTGTTCTTGCCATGTTTAGCTTCTATGCCATGTCTACTTGATGGGTGTATGCTTAGTTTGTCATGCAATGCCTTGTGGTGAGTGCATCGAGCTCGTAAACATGCCTACTTGATATCTGTTTTGCCATTTTCCAGTTTTCTTCTAAGTCTGAATCTGTTAATGATAATTGCTATGTTCACATGGTTGCCATTGTATTTTCTAATCCATTTTGGCTTATGGTCAGTAAGGGACTTTTGTTGTATGCTTTGAGTACCTTCATGCCATTCTTTGCTTTGCCATGATATGTTCCTGTAGCATGTTGTTATCTTGCTCTAAACATTGCTTCCTGATGTTAAATTCCTGACTTGTTGTTCATTTCACTAAGTGTGTAACCTGATATCTTTTGAACGTTTGTCATGCTTGTTTGAACCTGCTATTGAGTGAATTAGCCGTAGCTCAGTGTTCATTTTTTGTCAAGCATCTTGAGTGGATCCCTGTCATGTGTTTTGTTGTTATGTTAGAGTGAAGTAGCTTGTTGTTCCTGATGCATTTAGATGGCCTCGTGCTGTTAATCGCAGATCGGTGCCATATTTGTTTTGCTTGTCATTTGCAAACAGTGCATCCGATTCCGGTGATCTTTATATCGATTTCGACCGACATCAACTCATCTTTCCAGTGGCACTCTTGGTTTTCCATGTTGAGGCTAGGTTCAATCTTTCCTTTCCGAAGCATGCATATGCATTGCATATCACATCCCACATATCATGCCATGTTTTGCATCATGTTGCTTGTGCATTGCACGTGGTTGATTGTGTCTCCATTTGCTTGTGTTCTTGCTTTGGCTAGAGCCGGGAGAGGAGTACGTGATCGAGGAGCCAATTGAGTACGTTTACGAGGATCAAGCTAACGTCAACTTGGAGAACTTTGCAGGCAAGATGACCATACCCTCGAAATCACTTCTATCTTTGCTTTCTAGATGCTCGCTCTATTGCTATGCCTATGCTACGATACCAACCACTTGCTTATCATGCCTCCCATATTGCCATGTCAAACCTCTAACCCACCTTGTCCTAGCAAACCGTTGTTTGGCTATGTTACCGCTTTGCTCAGCCCCACTTATAGCATTGCTAGTTGCAGGTGAAGATTGGAGTTTGTTCCTTGTTGGAACATGTTTATTGTTGGGATATCATTATATATATCTTGTCTCTTTTAATGCACCTATATACTTGGTAAAGGGTGGAAGTCTCGGCCTTATGCCTGGTGTTTTTTTCCACTCTTGCCGCCCTAGTTTCCGTCATACCAGTGTCATGTTCCTTGATTTTGCGTTCCTTACACGGTTGGGTATTATGGGAACCCCATGACAGTTCGCTTTGAATAAAACTCCTCCAGCAAGGCCCAACCTTGGTTTTACATTTGCCTCACCTAGCCTTTTCCTTCCTCGGAAGGGCGCGGGGCCGAGGGAAGGGGGCATCACGGTTAGTCGGAGTCAGAGTCGACATCCTCCCGCTTGACGCCCTCGTCGTCGTTGTTGCTGTCCTCCTCGCCACTCCCATTCGAGGAGGAGGGTTCGCCGCTAGAGGACCTCTCCCCACAATACCTCAAGCGAGTTCCCATGAGCCCGAAGACCTTGACGGAGAGCAGGTCGTCCTCCATCAATTTGAATTGGAGGACGAGCCCCTCCGACAGGCTATGGGCACGGGCGAAGGTCTTCCACCCACGGCGTAGATACATAACATGAGGTGCTGGGAAGTCGACGTTGACCCGCATGCTACCATACGCACAACCCCTCATGTGCAGCCTCAAGGCCTGGGGTGGGTCAAGCTTCATCTCCCGAGCGAACGGAGTGGGGAGACGAAGACGGCCGTGCACTGGCCCATGCAGCCTGACGTAGAACTCGCGGGGCTGGTCTCCGACATGGCCCTACATTGGAGGAGGGGCCGCAGGCAGACGTGACGCCGATGTGCCGCCTCGTCCTCCTCCTCACCGAGCGCCACGGTGGCCTCAGCCTTGCCCCCTCCCTCTTCCTCTCACGGCCGGCTCCACTGCCACGAGCTCTTGGGAAGGAAGGGCACGCTGTCGAGCAGAGGCCCTCGTCGCCACCATCGGATCACCAGCACGCCCTCTCGCCATGATGAAGGAGGGGTCCTATTTTGTACCCCTTTACTTGTGCGCGGGCAATTGGAGCCGCGCCTGCGGCCACACCTAGCGGGGCAGAGGAAGGAAGAAAAGCCACAAGACAACCAGAATAACGCCAAACCAGAAACACGAAGAGTAGAGTGGCGAGGTGGACTCCCCCGGCTAGGCCCTTGTCGGGGCGGCCTCCGTAGCCCCGGCAAGAACGTTGCCGGGGCAACTTGCCCGACACCAGCAGAGCCGCCCCCCTTGAGCCCAAGAGTTCCGACACCATCAATCACTTTGGAACCGAGGCTCGGGAGGCACCTCCATGGTGGCATGCAAATCTTTGTGGAGACCAGAAGCACACAAGACTAGTAGATGACCAGAAGACGATGATCCTCGGCAAGATCCCTGCCAAGGATACCCATGAGACCCCCGGCAAGACCCTTGCCGGGGACGACCAAGATGTCGTGGCAAGACCCTTGCCAGGGCCCCGGCAAGACTCTTGGCAAAAACATCCGCGGGGCCGCAGCCAGGCCCACGTCTTCCAAGACTCCATTGCCATTCCCATGCAGTAGTCAGTCCACCAGCTAGGAAAGCGCCTGCATGGCAACATGCGGCCTCTATGCCGAATCGACAAGCACCTGTGTGGTGGCATGCAGATCTTCGTGAAGATTCAGCCACCGCACCAACTCAGCAGCCAGCCAACGTGGCACTACACGCCTCGTCAGTTTGGACGCGCGTCAAGGCCAGGCGAGGCGGTGACAGTTGGGAAGAGCTTCCTTTCCATCCCCGATAAAGCAAGAAGGGCACGTCAGCAGTGCATTAAATATGTTTGTCCAACGGTGCCCGAAGATAGACCCGATTACTGTATACCTTTCCACCTCTTGTGTGCCACTTAGTGTGACGCCTCGAGACCGATGCGCCAGGTGTCTTCCAGTTATTCGCCATAATTGCCTTGTCTTTTGCTCGCGTGTTGCATTTTGCCATGTTATCATGTGCCTTGCATCATCATGTTTTCAAAACTTGCATCCGTCCCGGTCTCCCCGTTCCTTCCGTTGTCCGTTCTGAGCCCAGACACACTTGCACGCGCCCGCGGCACGTCTGAATATTATTTTATTAGTGGCCGGAAAATGTTCTCGGGATGGGTTGAAAGTTGACATGTGGTGTTGTTATGTTGTTAGTAGATTTTCTGTCAAATTTCATCGCATTCGGAGTTCGTTTGATAGCCCAACCGTTAAACTATAGCGGCAATACTAGCCCGTCTACCGTCCGACGTTTTTCGGTCTCCGGAAATAGTTGCCGGGCTGCTCTCCTTCTCTTCTCTCTTCACAACCCACTTCCACTCTAGACCAGCCCAACAAACCCCTCCTAACCACCTAACCCCTCCTTGCACAGTGCATCGACCACCCTCGAGTGCGCGTCCGAAAGTTGTCCCGAACCCAACCCGGACAGTCGGCTCCGTTGGGTCCGGATCATCCCCAGACATCCCCAAAACATCTTTGTTTATTTATTGGACTCTCTACATATTTGTTTTCTCGACCGTGCGATTATGATCGGAGGGACGAGGTAGCCCCTAACCTAATCCACCTTATGCATATATATCGTCCAACCCTAAAATTGAGGGGAGCTGTCCCATCCTCAGAATCCCTCCGCCGCCGCCAGGATATCTCCCTCGGGAACCTCACATTCCTCCACCCACCAACCAGAGCTTGAGCCCGAACTCTTTGGTTCGAAGCCACCAAAGAGCCCAGCCTCCTCGATCGAGAGCCTCCTTGCTCACTCGATCTGGGGTCGAGAGGGAGCTCCTCCCACTCGTTCCTCCCTCCGTGACCCCTTCGCCTCCATCTTCATCGGAGCTCTAGCAGGACACCGCGACCTCCTCCGCCCTCACCATCAAGCTCGAGCAGGCTGCTCTGCGCCTCCCCCCCTCCTATGCCTCAATCGAGGATGGATCGAGAGCAGCGCCGTCCGGCCCCGAGCAGCACTGTGCCATGGGCCCACCGTCAAGCCGCTCCGACCGGCAGGTCCTCCTCACCGCGCCTCCTCCCTGTTTCTCGCTGTTCTTCTCCTACTTCTGCTGTCAATCGCGTGGCTACGTGTTTCTTCTGCAAGGACTGCGCCACCAATTCAATAACGTCGTCAGCCTCGTCAACTCTCCTTGCTGCTCGATCTGACCGCATCCCGCGTCAAGGCCCTGCATTCCTAGTCTCATCTCCGGCCTCCCTCACTTTTCCCGCGTCACCAGAGATCGCGCCAAGTACCGTGCCGCCTCGTCCCTACGTTGCAGCAAGCCGCCACCTGCGTTGACCCACTGTTCTCTCTCAAGGTCACCTGCATGGGTCCCGCCAAGCCGACGCCCGAGGCCTCCTGCCCCGAGCTCCCTGCCTCCTCCTCGTCATCCTCCATCGTGTAGAGCCGCCAGAATCGCGTCAAGTCCCGTTGCCGTGCCCCTGTTTCTTCTGCTGCTTCTAGTCCCGCGCTAGCCTCTGCATCAGAGAAGGACCACGCCGCCTCAATCCCCTTCGGTAGCAGTCGCCGCCGTCCTGCTACCTCGCCGCCCGGATCCGCTTCCTCCGGCCACCTTCAGCGGCACCTCTGCCCTCGCCGAAGACCACCGGCGAGCCGCCGTGCCATGTCATCCTACGGCTGCTCCCCTGTTTCCCTGCGTTGAACGATAGGAGCTGCTGCGTCGACTGCCTGCCTCGCATGAAGCCCAGCTCCAGCAGCGCCCATTGACTCAAGTCTACGAAGCCTAGCCACTACCAGATGTAGTAGCGCGTCGGCCCAGCCCCGCCAAGGCCCACCTCCAGATCCGACCGGGCCAAGGACCATGGGTGAGGCAACACCCGAGCCCCCCCTGCACTTTTGGGCCAGCCAGATTCGGCCTGCTCATTTTTTCTATTGACAGCGAATTATTAATTTCTGAGAGCATTGCATATTTATAGAACTGCCCCTATGTTAAACTTCTAATAACTTTTGAACCATCCATCCAAATAAAACATGTCATGTATGTAACATGACTAGAATTTGATCAAGTTTCACAATATCCAACTTTCATGCATGTTAAAAATGTTTAAATTGTTGTTTGTTTAAATTTGTTCAAATGCCACGTTAAAATGCTTTAATTCATAACTAATTAACCGTAGCTCGGTTTTAAATAATCTTTATATGTAAATGGGGTAGAAAGATGCCTAGTTTAACATGGTGGTTTTACATTGCGTGTTTAACCACTCTAAAATATGGTTTAGGGCAGAACAGTACCAAATCCATAAATATGCATATGAGGATTTCTGGACTTGTTGTTTGTTGCTTCCGGCCTCATTTAAACTTGCCTAGATAGATAGTTTTCTTATGCTTCACCCCTTGTAATGTGTAACAACATTTAATATTGATGAGTACATAACCAAGAGCGAACTAAATAAAAGGATGTGGTGTTTTGTCAATATGCATCTCGTTGCATATTGAGCTCCACTTAACTTGTAGTTTTGTTTGTGCACTTTGCCATGCCTAATTAAACCGGACATGCATCATACTTGGTTGTGCATCATGGCATGTTTATGCTTGGTTGTTTACTATGTTGTTTGCTTACTTCCGGGTTACTTCTTGCGTTAGCTTCGGTTTTGTTCCGGAGTTGTGAGGATTCGTTCGACTACGTCCGATTGTCTTCATCATGGACTCGTTCTTCTTCCTTGCGGGATCTTAGGCAAGATGACCATACCCTCGAAATCACTTCTATCTTTGCTTGCTAATTGTTCGCTCTATTGCTATGCCGCGATACCTACCACTTGCTATATCATGCCTCCCATATTGCCATGTCAATCCTCTAACCCACCTTTCCTAGCAAACCGTTGTTTGGCTATGTTACCGCTTTGCTCAGCCCCTCTTATAGCGTTGCTAGTTGCAGGTGAAACTGAAGTTTGTTCCATTTTGGAACATGGATATGTTGGGATATCACAATATCTCTTATTTAATTAATGCATCTATATACCTGGTAAAGGGTGGAAGGCTCGGCCTTATGCCTGGTGTTTTGTTCCACTCTTGCCGCCCTAGTTTCCGTCATACCGGTGTTATGTTCCTTGATTTTGTGTTCCTTACGCGGTTGGGTATTATGGGAACCCCATGACAGTTCGCTTTGAATAAAACTCCTCCAGCAAGGCCCAACCTTGGTTTTACATTTGCCTCACCTAGCCTTTTTTCCCTTGGGTTTCCGGAGCCCGAGGGTCATCTTTATTTTAACCCCCCGGGCCAGTGCTCCTCTGAGTGTTGGTCCAACCTGTCAGCCGCCGGTGACCACCAGGGGCAACTATGGGCTGGCCTACCGGAAGTTTGGACAATCCGGTGTGCCCTGAGAACGAGATATGTGCAGCTCCTATCGGAATTTGTCGACACATGCGGGCGGCTTTGCTGGTCTTGTTTTACCATTGTCGAAATGTCTTGTAACCGGCATTTTGAGACTGACCGGGTCTTCCCAGGAGAAGGAATATCCTTCGTTGACCATGAGAGCTTGTGCTGGGCTAAGTTGGGACACCCCTGCAGTGTTTGAACTTTCGAAAGCCGTGCCCGCGGTTATGGGTAGATGGGAATTTGTTAATGTCCGGTTGTAGAGAACTTGATCCTTAACTTAACTAAAATGCATCAACCGTGTGTGTAGCCGTGATCGTCTCTTTTCGGCAGAGTCCGGGAAGTGAACACGGTTCTTGTGTTATGTTTGAACGTAAGTAGTTTCAGGATCACTTCTTGATCACTTCTAGTTCATGACTGTGCTTTGCTTCTCTTCTCGCTCTTATTTGCATATGTTAGCCACCATAAATGCTTAGTGCTTGCTGCAGCTCCACCTCACTACCCTTTCCTACCCATAAGCTTAAATAATCTTGATCTCGCGGGTGTGAGGTTGCTGAGTCCTCGTGACTCACAGATACTTCCAAACAGTTGCAGGTGCCGATGATACCAGTGCAGGTGACGCAACCCAGCTCATGTGGGAGCTCGATGAAGATCTTGATCGTTGTTTTGTTTCATTTCCGGTTGATCAGTAGTGGAGCCCAGTTGGGACGATCGGGGATCTAGCATTTGGGGTTGTCTTCTTTTATTTTGGTTCCATAGTCAGACCTTGATTGTATTCTGGATGTTGTATGTTTAACTTGTATCTGTGTGAAGTGGCGATTGTAAGCCAACTCTTTATCCCTTCCATATTCAGTACGTGGGATTGTGTGAACATTACCCCTCTTGCGACAAACCTATCATGCGGCTATGCCTCTAAGTCGTGCCCCGACACGTGGGAGATATAGCTGCATTGTGGGTGTTACACTTAGGCAGCCCCTTTTGAGTATAAAAGGAGGCCCGAGGCGTACTGGAGAAGGATTCGGATTTTTGGATGATGCACGCATCGTAGCTAGTTCAAGAACTCAAGAACACTCAAATATACACCAAAGCAGGACTAGGGTATTAAGCATCCTCGTGGCCCGAACCTGGGTAAACGATCCTTGTGCTGGCTTCTAGACCCGCTCTTTGCACAACCTCTCGCCCGCCAACCGTAGCAAAAAGGGACCCCAGTGATCCCATAGGTGTCGTTTCCCCCGACAGAAACCCATGCCATTTTCTCTAAAGCCATCCAACAAAAAGGATGATGATGATTTTGAGCGCTTTGCTGAAATGATTAGACCTATCTTTTTGCGTATGCGTTTGACAGATATGCTTAAAATGCATCCTTATGCTAAGTATATGAAAGAAATTGTTACTAATAAAAGAAAGGTACTGGAAGCTGAAATTTCCACCATTCTTGCTAATTATACTTTTAAGGGTGGAATACCAAAGAAACTTGGAGATCCAAGAGTACCAACTATACCATGCTCCACTAAAAGAAACTATGTTAAAACTGCTTTATGTGATCTTGGAGCTGGTGTCAGTGTTATGCCTTTCTCTTTGTATCGTAGACTTTATTTGAATAAGTTGACACCTAATGAAATTTATTTGCAAATGGCTAATAAATCAACTGCTATACCCAGCGGTATTTGTGAGAATGTGCATGTTGTGGTTGCAAAATATTACTATCTTAATGGACTTTGTTATTCTTGATATTCCCGAGGATGATAGTATGTTGATTATCCTTGGTAGACCCTTTTTGAATACTGCAGGGGCTGTTATAGATTGCAACAAAGGCAATGTCACTTTTCATGTTAATGGTAATGAGCATCCGGTGCACTTTCCGAAGAAACAACCTTAAGTTCATAGTATCAATTCTATTGGAAAAATTTCAACTATTATTATGGGAGGTTTTGAATTTCCTCTTCCTACTATCAAAAAGAAATATGATATTCTTATTGTTAGGTACATACATATCCCCGTTGAGGTAACCTAGTGTTATTCGAAAGTTCTCCGGTTTCATGTCATTAGGAAGAAGTTTGTTAATAAGACATGATCAACCTTGTTAACGGATTCCTTTTGATGGGCATGAGATGGATGAATTTAGAAGGCACAACTTTCTGTACCCATCTTTTACTTTATGTTATTTTGATTAAATAAAGCAAAAAAATATTTTATGTCTGTTTTCTGAATTATCCATGCAATAAAAAATGTCCCAAAAATAAAAGTTCTCCAAGTGCCCTGAAAATTGGACATTATTTTTTAGAATATTTTAGAATTCCTGGTGCAAAGAACATACCAGGGGGCCTCACCAGCTGGCCACAATGGTGGAGGGTGCGCCCACCCCCCTGGGGCGCACCCCTGACCTTGTGGGCCCCATGTGGTCCCTCCACTTATTCCAGCACCCATCCTCTTCCTCTTCCTCCAGAAAAATCACTCCATGGCTCAAACTCGTGTTCTTGCTCATCTAGCTGCCATTTTCGGTCTCCTTGCTCAAAGCTCCATTCACAAAACTTCTTTGGGGGATTGTTCTTCGGTATGTGACTCCTCCAATGGTCCAATTAGTTTTTGTTCTAGTGCTTTATTCATTGCAAACTTTTGCTGCTTTGGTGACCCTGTTCTTGAGCCTGCATGTCAAATTTATATGGTCCAAAGTAGTTTTGATGCATGATATAGCCTCTAGGCACTGGTAGGAGTAGTTGCTACCAATTTTGTTGAGTTTGGTTCACTTTTATTTGGTGTCACTAAAAATTTCAGAAATTTTCAGAGGAAGAAAAAGTTGAAGAGATTGTTGAGAGGCTCCTCGAGTTGGGGTTCGAAGGAAAATGAAAATGAGGAGAAGGAAAAGCCCAAGTATAATCTTCATCGTGCCGAAGAAATTTGGCCGTGTGAATGGCCATGTGATGCATTCTTACAAGCGGCAGGGACTTATGATGATTTCTATTATTTTTCTGGGAATGCAGGCATCATGGACTTCCTCCTCGACCGGTGCAATCAGTATCTCTTACTGATGTCGCTTGAAGCTACGTCTGTATTTCCCCAAAGAGGAAGGGATGATGCAGCACAGTGGCGGTAGGTATTTCCCCCATATATGAAACCAAGGTTATCGAACCAGTAGGAGAACCAAGCAACACAACATAAACAACCCCTGCATACAGATAACAAATCCTCGCAACCCGGCATGTTAAAGGGGTTGTCAATTCCTTTCGGGTAACGGTGCCAAAAATTGGTGCGTGACAGGAAAAAGTTCTAATAGATTGAATAAATAGACCGCAAATAAAATAAAGTGCAGCAAAGTATTTTTTGGGTTTTTTGATTAAAAGGTTTGAAAATAAACGCAAAGGAAAATAGATCGCAAAGGAAAATAATATGAGAAAGAGACCCGGGGGCCGTAGGTCTCACTAGTGGCTTCTCTCAAGAGAAAGAGCAAACGGTGGGTGAACAAATTACTGTTGGGCAATTGATAGAACTTCAAATACTCATGACGATATCCAGGAAATGATCATTACATAGGCATCACGTCCAAGATTAGTAGACCGACTCCTGCCTGCATCTACTACTATTAGTTCACACATCGGCTGCTATCCAGCATGCATCTAGTGTATTAAGTTCATGGAGAAATGGAGCAATGCAATAATAACGTTGACACGATGTAGACAAGATCTATCTATGTAGAGATAGACCCCATCATTTTATCCTTAGTAGCAATGATAATACGTGTCGGTTCCCCTTCTATCACTGGGATCAAGAACCGTAAGATCGAACCCACTACGGAGCACCCCTTCCCATTGCAAGATAAATAGATCAAGTTGGCCAAGAAAACCAAATATCGAAGAAGAAATACGACTCTATAAGAAATCATGCATGAAAGAGATCAAAGAAACTCAAATACTTTCATGGATATAAAAAGATAGATCTGATCATAACCTCAAGTTCATCGATCCCAAAAAACACACTGCAAAAGTGTTACATCATATGGATCTCCAAGAGACCATTGTATTGAGAACCAAGAGAGAGAGAGAGAGAAAGCCATCTAGCTACTAACTACAGACCCGAAGGTCTACAAAGAAGTAATCACGCATCATTAGAGAGGCACCAATGGAAGTGGTGAACCCCATCCGAGATGGTGTCTATATTGGATCTGGTGGTTCTGGACTCTGCGGCGGCTGGATCAATGTTTTGTCGACTCCCCTACGGTTTTTGGAATATTGGGGTATTTATAGAGCAAAGAGACAGTCCGGGGGCACCCGAGGTGGGCACAACCCACAAGGGCGCGCCTGGGCCTCCTAGCGCGCCCTGGTGGATTATGCTCCCCTTGGGCACCCCCTAGGCACAGCCGGGGCCCGGTGTGTTCCTTCTGGCCCATAAAAATTCTTCATAAAGTTTTGTGGCATTTGGACTCCGTTTGATATTGATTTTCTGCGATATAAAAAACATGGAAAAAACAGCAACTGGCACTTGGCACTATGTCAATAGGTTAGTACCAAAAAATGATATAAAATGACAATAAAAAGCTTATAAAACATCCAAGATTGATAATATAACATCATGGAACAATCAAAACTTATAGATACATTGTAGACGTATCAGCATCCCAAGCTTAACTCCTACTCATCCTAGAGTAGGGAAGTGATAAAAATAGAATTTTTGATGTGGAATGCTGCCTCGCATTCGTATCACATTTCTTTCTATATAGCATGGACATTTGGACTTTTATATTGTTCAATGCAATAGTCTAGTTTTGACATGATAATTTAAATACTCAAGCATATCAACAAGCAACCATGTCTTCCAAAATATCAACGCTAAAATAACATATCCCTAGTCCATCATGCTCAACCATTGATGCATTCATGAAACGCACTCGCATATTAGCTACACCCAATACTAAAGTACGATCATATTGCCTCCTAGTTGGTGCTTTTATAATATAAGATGGAGACTCAAATTCAAAAATAAAAATTGCATAAAGTAAAAGAAAGGCCCTTCACAGAGGGAAGTAGGGATTTGTAGAGGCGCCAGAGCTCAAAGCGAAAAACTTAAGAGATAAAAACATTTTGGGAGGTGCATCCATCCCACAAAAAAACGACTTAGAGTTCCCAATACTTTCCATGCTTAGATATATCATAGGCGGTTCCCAAACAGAAAATAAAGTTCATTCCTTTTTCCACCATCTTTCATTTTCCATGGCTAGGCATATCCACAGTTTCCCTCCATACCAACACTTTCCAAGGAATTTATTATTTGACAACATAAAGTAAATTCATTTTTTCATTTCAGGACTAGGCATCCCTAATACCTTTGCCTTACTCTTGTGCAATTATAAGTGAATAAACACTCATCTTGAGAATAACACATCTAGCATGGAAAATATTAGCCACCCCTCACCGCTCCGCGAGTGAAAAAAACACACAAAAGAGAAGTTCATTTTTTAAAATTAGAGATGGCACATGCAAATTTTCTTAGAACGGTAAAAGAATACCACATATAGGTATATATAGTGGACTCATGTGGCAAAATTAGTTTAAAGATTTTTGGATGCACAAGTAGTGATCATACTTAATGCAAAATGAAGGCTAGCAAAAGATTGAGAAGCGACCAACCAAGAAACGAATAATCTCATGAGAGAGCATTAAGCATAACTAACACCGAATGATGCACCATAAGTAGGATATAATTTCATTGCATAATTATTGACTTTCGCACTTGCATAGGGAATCACAAACCTTAACACCAATATTCTTACTAAAGCATAATTACTCATCAAGATGACTCACATACCGCATCATCATATCTCAAAACTATTACTAAGAATCAAGTTTATTTTGTCCAATGATCTTCATGAAAGTTTTTATTATATCCTTCTACGATATCTATCACTTTGGGACTAATTTTCAAATGTTGCTTTTCATAGGCTCAAAAAATTATAGGTGAAGATCATGAGCATCATTTTTTCTTTCTCTCAAATTAATTTAAGTGAAGCAAGAGAGACTTTCCTGAAAATATTAATAACTCTCAAATAAATCTAGGTGAAGCAAGAGAGCATTTCTTCAAAATTACTAAAGCACACCGTGCTCAAAAACATATAAGTGAAACACAAGGGCAAGTCCAAAGCTCATAAAAATTTAAGTGAAGCATAGAGAGCAATTCTAACAAGTCATGACATAATTTCTGCTCTCTCAAATAGGTGTCTCCAGCAAGGGATCAAGACTTAAAACACAAAATAAAACAAGCAAAGACTCATATCATACAAGATGCTCCAAGCAAAACACATAGTATGTGACGAATAAAAATATAGCTTCGAGTAAATACCGATGGTCGTTAGAAGAAAGAGGGGATGCCATTCGGGGGCATCCCCAAGCTAAGTTGGTTGCTCATTTTTGGATAATAGCTTGGGATGCTGGGGACTCCCCAAGCTTAGGCTCTTCTACTCCTTATTCCTTCATCCATCGTAAGATAACCCAAAACTTGAAAACTTCAATCACACAAAACTCAAAAAAACCTTCGTGAGATCCGTTAGTTTAAGAATGATAAATCACTACTATAAGTGCTGTATCAAACCAATTCATATTTTTTTCTTGCATTATATCTATTGTATTCCAACTTTTCTATGGCAAAAACTCATCAAAGAAAACCATAGAGCCATCAAAATAAGCACACAACACAAAGAAAATAGAATCTGTCAAAAGAGAATAGTTTGTAGCAATATGACTATTTCAAATACTTCTAAAACTCCAAAATTTCTGGAAAATTAGGATGACCTGAGAAATTTGTATATTGATCTACTTCAAGTGGAATGGGTATTTTATCGCTCTCTGGTAAAAAAATGAAAATTGTTTTCGTGAGTGCAAAAGTTCATGTTTTTTCAGCAAGATCAAACAACTATCACCCATGAAGATGCTAAAGGCTTTACTTGGCACAAACACTAACTAAAACATAAAAAACACAATCATAACAGTAGCATAATTGTGCTAACACTCAAAAACAGGAAGCAAAAAGAAAAAATAAATTTTATTCATTGGGTTGCCTCCCAACAAGCGCTATAGTTTTATGCCCTTAGCTAGGCATAAAGCAAGGATCTAAGTTTTCTCATCTTTGGTTTGAGATCCATAAGGTGCCCTCATGATTGATTCATATGGTGGCCTAATTCTTGTTCTAGGAAAGTGTTCGATACCCTTCCTCAAAGGAAATTGGAACTTAATATTGCCTTCTTCCATATCAACCATGACACCAATAATGCGTAAAAACGGTCTACCAAGAATAATTGGACAAGACAGATTTCAATCAATATCAAGAACAATAAAATCTGTGGGCACATAATTCCTATTTGCAAAGTGCAAATTCAAAGAACACTCTACAAGATCGGTAAGACCAAGCATATCACATAAAGATTTCGAAATAGTAGAAACACTAGCACCCAAGTCACACAAAGAAAACACTCATAATTTTTAATTTTGACTTTGATAGTAGGTTCCCACTCATCATGCAATTTTCTAGGAATTCAAACTTGTAATTCCAACTTTTCTTCAAAAGCTTTCAACATAGAATCAACAATATGTTTAGTAAAGGCTTTATTTTGTTCATAAGCATGGGGTGAATTTATCATGGATTGCAACAAATAAATACAATCAATCAAAGAGCAATTATCATAATTAAGTCTTTGTAATCCGAAAGAGTGGGCACATCACTAGCTAAAGTTTTGACCTCTTCAAACCCACTTTTATCAATTTTCTCAACAAAATTTTACCCTCCGAAATATTGGGACGCCTTCTACCTAAACTTGACTCTTCTTTAGTCCCTTTTTCATCAATATTAACTTTACTAAACACGGAATAAATAGAAGAAACACCAATCATTTTAAGATCTTCATCACTTTTGCGAAAGAAATCACTAGAAAATGCGTTTTCTAAAAATTCCCTTTTAGCTCTAAGCATAGCGGTTCTTTTCTTACTTTCATCCATAGAAACATAAAGAGATTTAATTGATTCATCATCTTAGGCACAAAAAATTCATCTTGAGATTTTCCACATCATGAGCAATTCTATCAACACTTCTAGACAAATCATCAATCTTACTCAACTTTTCTTCTATGGAAGTGTTTAAAACTTTTTGTGTATCGATAAATTCTTTAATATTGTTCTCAAGATCAGAGGTGTTCCTATTATTATTATAATATTGATTTCCATAGGAATTACCATAATTATTAGAGGAATTACTAGGAAAAGGACTAGGATTAAAATGACCTCTATAAGCAATGTTGTTGAAATTATTTCGAGAGATAAAATTCACATCTATGGCATCACTATTTTTCTCAATCAAAGTAGACAAAGGCATACCATTAAGATCAATAGGAGCACTTCTACTAGCAACCAATTTCACAAGAGCATCAACTTTTTCACTCAAAGAAGAAATTTCTTCAACCGAATTAACTTTTTTACTAGTAGGAGCCCTTTCGATGTGCCATTGCGAATAATTTGCCATAATATTATCAAGAAATTTGGTGGCTTCGCCCAAAGTAATGTCCATAAAAGTACCACCCACGATAGAATCTAAAAGATTGCGAGAAACAAAATTCAACCTCGCATAAAATTTGTGTATGATCATCCAAAGATTTAACCCATGAGTTGGCAATTCCTTAGCATCATTTTCATCCTTTCCCAAGATTGTGCAACATGCTCATGTTCAACTTGCTTGAAATTCATTTTCTAGGTTCTGAGGGAAATAATTTTTGCGGGCGGAAAATACTTACTGATAAAAGCATCTTGGCACTTATTCCAAGAATTGATACTATTGCGCGGCAAAGAAGAGAACCAAATTTTTGCAGAATCACGCAAAGAAAATGGAAATAATTTCATCTTGACCACATCATTGTCCACATATTTTTTTCTTTTGCATATCGCATAATTCCACGAAGGTATTAAGATGGGATGCGACATCATCATTAGTAGTACCAGAAAATTGGTCTTTCATAACAAGATTCAGCAAAGCAGTATTAATATCACAAGTATCCGCACTAGTGGCGGGAGGAGCAAGCAGAGTGCCAACAAAATCATTGTTGTTGGTATTTCAGAAATCACATAATTTGTTGTTCTCATGAGTCATGATGACCACACAACAAGATTGCACTCAAAAACAGATCCGGCAAGAAAACAGCGAACGAAAAAGAGGGGCGAATAAAATGGCATTTTTTTGTGAAATGGGGGAGAGGAAAATGCGAGGCAAATGGAAAATAATGTAAATTGCAAGGAGATGAGATTTGTGATTAGGAACCTAGTATATGTTGACGATCCTCCTCGACAACGGCGCCAGAAATTCCTTTTGATGTCGCTTGAAGCTACGTCGGTATGTCCCCAAAGAGGAAGGGATGATGCAGCACATCGGCAGTAGGTATTTCCCTCAGATATGAAACCAAGGTTACCGAACTAGTAGGAGAACCAAGCAGTACAACATAAACAACCCCTACACACAAATAACAAATCCTTGCAACCCAACGTGTTAAAGGGGTTGTCAATCCCTTTCGGGTAACAGTGCCAGAAATTGGTGCGTGATGGGAAAAAGTTGTAATAAATTGAATAAATGTATTGCAAATAAAATAAAGTGCAACAAAGTATTTTTGGGTTTTTGGATTAATAGATCTGAAAACAAACGCAAAGGAAAATAGATCGCAAAGGCAAATAATATGAGAAAGAGAACCGGGGGCCATAGGTTTCACTAGTGGCTTCTCTCGCGAAAAATAGCAAATGGTGGGTGAATAAATTACTGTTGGGAAATTGATAGAACTTCAAATACTCATGGGGATATCCATGCAATGATCATTACATAGGCATCACGTCCAAGATTAGTATACCGGCTCCTGCCTGCATCTACTACTATTACTCCACACATCAAGCGCTATCCAGCATGCATCTAGTGTATTAAGTTCATGGAGAAATGGAGTAATGCAATAAGAACAATGGCATGACGTAGAGAAGATCTATCTATGTAGAGATAGACCCCATCGTTTTATCCTTAGTAGAAACAATGCATACGTGTCGGTTCCCCTTCTATTACTTGGATCAAGCACTGTAAGATCGAACTCACTACAAAGCACATCTTCCCATTGCAAGATAAATAAATCAAGTTGTCCAAACAAAGCCCAAATATCGGAGAAGAAATATGAGGCTATAAGCAATCATGCATAAAAGATATCAAAGATACTCAAATACCTTCATGGATATAGAAACATAGATCTGATCATAAACTCAAAGTTCATCGATCCCAACAAACACACCGAAAAAGAGTTACATCATATGGATCTCCAAGAGACCATTGTATTGAAAATCAAGAGAGAGAGAGAGAGGAAGCCATCTAGATACTAACTACGGACCCGAAGTTCTAGAAAGAACTACTCACGCATCATCGGAGAGGCACCAATGGGGTGGTGAACCCCATTTGAGATGGTGTCCAGATTTGATCTGGTGGTACTGGACTCTGCGGCGGCTGGATCAATATTTCGTCGACTCCCCTAGGGTTTTGGGAATATTGCAGTATTTATAGAGCAAAGAGGCGGTCCGAGGGACACCCGAGGTGGGCACAACCCACCTGAGCGCGCCTGGGCCTCCTGGTGCACCCTGGTGGGTTGTGCTCCCCTCGGGGCACCCCCTAGGCGCCGCCAGGGCCCGTTGTGTTCCTTGTGGACCATAAAAATTCTCCATAAAGTTTCGTGGCATTTGGACTCGTTTGATATTGATTTTCTACGATGTAAAAACATGGAAAAAATAGCAACTGGCATATAGCACTATGTCAATAGGTTAGTACCAAAAAATGATATAAAATGACTATAAAATGATTATAAAAATCGAAGATTGATAATATAACATCATGGAACAATCAAAAATTATAGATACGTTGGAGACGTATCACTTACTCACTAATACTTTCGTGCAAAATTTTCACTTCCATGCTAGGAAATCACCACCCATGGTAGACTTTCACTTATATGATGAGTACAAAGAGATGACACATCATGATTTTTGCGTGGTTTGCAAATTACCTTATGAACGTAGCTTCGAGGAACCATGTCCTAGAGATATGGAAGGCCTTATTCATGAAATCACCGTAGGGGAAGGTAGAGGAGTGCCTAGAGCAAGAGTATCTAGTACTCATCATCCTGCTATACGCTATTACTCATTATTTGCTGGGAGATGTTTAATTGGTCGTGGAGAGAGTGGAGGCATTAGTGCCCCTAACCTCACTATTTTGCGCCATGCTTTACGTAGAGATAGAACTTACAGTTTGGGTGCTATAGTTGCTAGACGGTTGAGTATGAACCGTGCAAAGGGTCCTATTTTCGGAGGCATCTTCGCCTCCCGCCTTGCTAAACACTTTGAGATACCCATTAGGCACTATAAAAAGGAAGATAAATTGCTACCCACTATATATTTAGATTATGATAGCATGGTAGCACATAAGTTTATTCGACATGATGGGGAAAAGAGAATTGTTTATAACCTCGTATTTAGCAAGAACACTATTCAGATCATTACCCTGCCTACACCTATTTTTATCGATATGCATTCAGGCAGATACATTGTTTTGCCCACAGACATTCATGCATACTGGGAGGGGACACTATCCCCACCTCCTGAGCCAGAGCCATCACCTGATCCATACCAGGAGTCTATTTATCAGTGGGATCCACAGGAGCTCGCTAACCAGTGGAACCCCCAGGATCCTCCTCAGGGCTCTAAAGCGAACTACTTTGACCCATGGGCGTAGACCAACTTAGGCCAAAAGCCTAAGCTTGGGGGAGTACGTATTTCTCACCGACATTACACTCATGATCACACACTCATTCTAGTTGTTGGTGCTCATACTTTTTCATTGTATTATCCATGCTAGTTTATTTTCTTTTTCTGCTATCTTCTTGTGTGTTTGACAAACCTTAAGAAAAACCAAAAAAATTAGTTGTAGTTAATTTACTTTCTATGCATGCTTAGTAGTAGTAAAATTAAAAGAAAACCCAAAAGGATTTCCCGTTCTTCTATTGCTTGTTGGGAGCTTTCCCGTGTAAATAGTTTTTCTGTTCTTGTTTTCCTTCCTTAGAAAAACAGAAACTCCAAAAATATTTCAGTGTGATTGTTTAAAATTCTTTTCTTTTCTTTGGGGGTCGAGAGGAGAAGACCACGATGAAAATGCTGAGTGGCTCTCATATGCATTATTGATGATCTAACAGAGAGCCCATATTACGTTGTCTTCTTCTTTGAATAAATGTTTGTAGATTCCAGCTTAGTCCAATGCAGGTGCACTTTTATTATTATCCACACCATTCAGTCGTGCAAGTGAAAGGCAATATTGACGACATATGATGAAATGATTGAGATGAGGAAAAGCTGTTATCAACTCGACCTAACTTGTTTTTCTAAATATGAATAGTTCATCGTTCCTGATTCAGCCTATTATGAATGAAACATATTTGTAATGACAATTAGAGATTATAGTTAGTCATGCCATGCTTAATTAGCTAGGATTTTATAATGGTTTACCTTGCGTGCCAACATGGAAATTAAAATGATTGTTATATAGTATGATAGGATGGTATCCTCCTTTGAGTGATTCGAGTGGCTTAACTTGAAACATCATCACACATGTAGTTAAAACAAAATCAACATAGCCTCCACGATATTTATGTTCATGGTGATTTATATCCTACTCATGCTTGCATTCAATGTTGGTTAATCTCAATGCATGTATATGACTGTTGTCGCTCTCTAGTTGGTCGCTTCCGAGTCTCTTTCTGGCCTTCACTTGTACTAAGTAGGAATATTGCTTGTGCATCCACTTCCATAAACCCCAAAGTTGTTCCATATGAGTCCACCATACCTTCCTATCTGCGGTATCAACCTGCCTTTCAAAGTAAATTTGCATGTGCCAACCTCAAAACCTTTAAATAATAATTTGTTTTGTATGCTCGAATAGCTCATGTATCAACTAGGGATGTCAATGTCTTCCATGCTAGGTGGGTTATTCTCATGATGAGTGGACTCCGCTCATCATTCACAAGACACTGGCTGGTAACTGGGATGCCCAGTCCCATGCTCAAAGCAAATCAAAATCAAAATAATTGCAAACAAAACCCCCAGGATTGTTGTTAGTTGGACGGTACCCGTTGTTTCGGACCAGCCGTGGAGTGTGCTTGTTCATGGTGGGGGAGTATAAACTTTACCATTCTGTTTGGCAACCGCCTATAATGTATGTAGCATGGAAGATACCGAGATCTCTTGGTTCTTACATTGACAATGAAAGCATGCCGCTCAAAATATTATTCGTCTCTGTTTTCAAAACTCGAGCTCTGCCACCTCTCAAATCCCTGCTTCCCTCTATGAAGGGCCTATCTATTTACTTTTATTGTTGAGTCACGATCCTCTTATAAAAAGCACCAGTTAGAGAGCACCACTGTCATTTGTATGCATTGCTATTAATTTATATTGAGTATGACTATGACTCGATCTCTTTTTCCATGAATTACAATGTCTGGTTAGTCCTTGATCTTCAGGGGTGCTCTGCATTTATGTTTTGTGGTCTCAAAAAGGGCTAGCGAGATACCATCTTGTTATATCATATCATGATTGTTTTCAAAAAAGTGTTGTCATCCGAGATTTATTATTATTGCTCGCTAGTTGATTATGCCATTGATATGAGTAAATGTGAGACCTAAATGTTATTGTGAATATGGTTAGTTCATAATATTTGCTGAAAACATGAATGCTGGCTTTACATATTTGCAACAACAAGATCGGACAGAGTTTGTAGAAGTTTTTCTTTATCACTTTTAGTTTATCAACTGAATTGCTTGAGGACAAATAAAGGATTAAGCTTGGGGGAGTTGATACGTCTCCAACGTATCCACTTTTCGAAACTCCTTTGGCCTTGTTTTGGACCCTAACTTGCATGATTTGAATGGAACTAACCCAGACTAACGCTGTTTTCAGCAGAATTGACATGGTGTTATTTTTGTGCAGAATAAAAAGTTCACGGAATGACCTAAAAATCAACGAAGATTATTTTTGGAATTAATAAAAAATAATGGCGAAAGAATCAACACCAGGGGCCCACACCCTAACCACAAGGGTGGGGGCGTGCCCACTCCCCTAAGGCGCGCCCTCTGACCTTGTGGCCCCCTGTACCTCCACCGACCTCGACTCCAAGTCCATATAATCATATTCGGGGAGGAAAAAATAAAGGAGCAGGATTCATCGCGTTTTACGATACGGAGCCGCCACCAAGCCCTGTTCTTCCTCAAGAGGGCAGATCTGGAGTCCTTTCGGGGCTCCGGAGAGGGGAATCCGTCGCCATCATCATCATCAACCATCCTCCATCACCAATTCCATGATGCTCACCGCCGTTCGTGAGTAATTCCATCATAGGCTTGCTGGACCGTGATGGGTTGGATGAGATTTACCATGTAATCGATTTAGTTTTGTTAGGGTTTGATCCCTAGTATCCGCTATGTTCTAAGAATGATGTTGCTATGACTTTGCTATGCCTAATGCTTGTCCCTAGGGCCCAAGTGCCATGATTTCAGATATGAACCTATTATGTTTTCATGAATATATTTGTGTTCTTGATCCAAAATTGCAAGTTCTAGTCACCTACTATGAGTTATAACCTGGCAACCCCGGAGTGAC
Source organism: Triticum dicoccoides (assembly GCF_002162155.2). Taxonomy (NCBI): domain Eukaryota; kingdom Viridiplantae; phylum Streptophyta; class Magnoliopsida; order Poales; family Poaceae; genus Triticum; species Triticum dicoccoides. The sequence goes on along the minus strand of NC_041390.1, from coordinate 405,851,307 downwards.
AATAGTTGGGACCACTCCCGGTGATGACCGTAGTTTGAGGAGTTCATGTATTCACTAAGTGCTAATTGGTTGGTCTGGTACTCTATTAAAAGGAGGCCTTAATGTCCCTTAGTTTCCACTAGGACCCCGCTGCCACGGGAGGTAGGACAAAAGATGTCATGCAAGTTCTTTTCCATAAGCATGTATGACTATATTAGGAATACATGCCTACATTACATTGATGAACTGGAGCTAGTCCTGTGTCACCCTATGCTATAACCTTTGCATGATGAATGCCATCCGACATAATTATCCATCATGGATCCATTGCCTACGAGCTCGTTTCATATTGATCTTTGCTTAGTTACTTTTCCGTTGCCACTGTTACGATTGCTACAAAACTGCTACTGTTACTTTTGCCACCGTTACCGCTACTTCCACACTACTTTGCTAGTAAATACTTTGTCTCAGATATTAAGTCTTTCAGGTGTGGTTTAATTGATAACTCAGCTGCTAATACTCGAGGATATTCTTTGGCTCCCCTTGTGTCGAATAAATAAATTTGGGTTGAATACTCTACCCTCGAAAACTGTCGCGATCCCCTATACTTGTGGGTTATCAGCATGAGGCATTGATGGTGTCCTCAACGGAGAGGTGCTCCCCCAAGATCTACAGGTCAGCATGCATGGCAGCAATCACGACCTCATCCACGCGTGCAGCCGCGATTTGCTTCTCCACTGCTAAATGCTCCTTGAGCTTCTGGCTATGCTGATGTCATTACCTATTACAGGTAGGGTCAAGGACCCAACATTTGGGACCCACATGGGGCCTATCACCAGGAGCATAACCCCTACAGTTGGCTCCCACCTCGGGGCTAGGCGTCTAGCAAAATTTCACTGCGTAGGCAGATTTCTTCATGATCATGTCAGTCAGCGGTGAAATCCATTTCGGGGCGCTCTCCTTCATCACCGATGACTCAGCGTGGCTTCTCGAGGCCTCGCTAACATGGAGGTGTTGCCCGTCCGTGGTGCGATGATTTCTGTGCATCATCATAAGGAGTCCTTCTCTAACAGTCCTCGGCTCCGTACCGTGTGGCTGCCCACCCCACTATTGCGTGTTGTCGCAAGCGTTCCAGGCGTTTGTGGCTTCAGCACTGGATCAGGCATGCCGCAAGGCCGCGGCAGAACCTGTGGCAGCTCTCAAGTTCGACGAGCCCGTCCTTGACCTCTCGAAGGGATCACTCAGCGATTCCTCTAAGGGCTCCAAGTGCGAAAGCACTGAGTCGACCGCTAAGGTTCTTATGGTGGACAACTCCGCGCATCACGCGCCGCCGGGATACACGGACGACCATGCGGGTGCGTCACATGACAACACAGACGGCGGTGCCGAGCGCCATGAGTCGCATGTGCCCCTGGCTCTCACCCTGGAGCAGCAGGATGAGCTCCACCGCAAGAACGATCAGCTCCTGGACACTCCCATCACCGGGGCTACTCCCGAGGCGCTGGCCATGGAGTCGACTCGCCTGGCCACCTTGGCCGAGCGCAATCACCTTGAACAGCTACAGAGGAAGCTGGATGAATGTGAATGCCATCAACCTAGCTCTGGTCAACACAAATGTTGGCTCTACTCGAGTGACCAGCCTCGTAAGTATCATGTCCTGAGTACTCCATTGCAAAATCTGGCGGCTGCCACTCAAATCGCGGATTCCATCCAGCCCTCCGGCTCTGCGACCGGAGAAGGGATTCGGCAAATATAGGCGCTCGTCAAGATGGCGTTGTCGTGGAATGCAGCGGTGACCTAGTCCAGAGATCGGATCCACAACGAGTCAGTGCGCGTGGAGATAATTCAGTCGGCAGGAGCCGAGTCACTTCCTCCTCAAGAGATCATAACGAAGATCGGAGGCACAATCGAGTTGCATCGCCCCGGTGTCACGACGACTACGACCGTGCCCTGATGCCTCCACCATGAGATGGCCCATACGGGCGCCAGCCCTACGATGACAGGCAGACACACGATGACGATCGCATGCCAAGTCCCACTCGTCCCTCGAGGGACACTCAAGACCTACAATTTAACGCAGGATCAATTCTCGCTTAGAGCTTGGTCGATACAGGTCGAGCCCTGTGAGAGGGCCAAGATCACGACGAACCGGGTGGCTCCATACCATCAGGTCCGAGTGCTTCAGCCATTACATATAAGTAGCCGAGATTCCCAACAACTTCTGGTTGGCCATACGCGTCAACAAATTTACTAGCAAATCCAAGCGTGAGATTTGGCTGGAAGATTACCAAGTGGCGGCTCAGATTGGCCCCATGAAGCATTTGCCACTGATGCTGGAAGGCTCTGATACGTCTCCAACGTATCTATAATTTACCAACAGGGAGGCCACGAGGTAGGGGACGCGCTTACCCCCCCCCCCTCGCCCCCAGGCACGCCCTCAACCCTCATGGGCCCCCTATTGCTCCACTGACATACTTCTTCCTCCTATATATACCTACGTACCCCCAAACGATCAGAGATGGAGCCAAAACCCTAATTCCACCGCTGTAACTTTTTGTATCCACGAGATCCCATTTTGGGGCCTGTTCCGGAGCTCCGCCGGAGGGGGCATCGATCACGGAGGGCTTCTACATCAATACCATAGCCTCTCCGATGAAGTGTGAGTAGTTTACCTCAGACCTTCGGGTCCATAGTTATTAGCTAGATGGCTTCTTCTCTCTTTTTGGATCTCAATACAAAGTTCTCCCCCTCTCTTGTGGAGATCTATTCGATGTAATCTTCTTTTTGTGGTGTGTTTGTTGAGACCGATGAATTGTGGGTTTATGATCAAGTTTATCTATGAACAATATTCGAATCTTCTCTGAATTGTTTTATGTATGATGGGTTATCTTTGCAAGTCTCTTTGAATTATCAGTTTGGTTTGGCCTACTAGATTGATCTTTCTTGTAATGGGAGAAGTGCTTAGCTTTGGGTTCAATCTTGCGGTGTCCTTTCCTAGTGACAGTAGGGGCAGCAAGGCATGTATTGTATTGTTGCCATCGAGGATAACAAGATGGGGTTTTTATCATATTGCATGAATTTATCCCTCTACATCATGTCATCTTGCTTAAGGCGTTACTCTGTTCTTATGAACTTAATACTCTAGATGCATGCTAGATAGCGGTCGATGTGTGGAGTAATAGTAGTAGATGCAGGCAGGAGTCGGTCTACTTGTCTCGGACGTGATGCCTATATACATGATCATACCTAGATATTCTCATAACTATGCTCAATTCTGTCAATTGCCCAATAGTAATTTGTTCACTCACCGTAAAATACCTATGCTCTTGAGAGAAGCCACTAGTGAAACCTATGGCCCCCGGGTCTATCTTCATCATATTAATCTTCCAATACTTAGTTATTTTCATTGCCTTTTATTTTACTTTGCATATTTATCATAAAAATACCATAAATATTATCTTATCATATCTATCAGATCTCACTCTCGTAAGTGACCGTGTAGGGATTGACAACCCCTTATCACGTTGGTTGTGAGGATTTATTTGTTTTGTACAGGTGCGAGGGACTCGCGCGTAGCCTCCTACTGGATTGATACCTTGGTTCTCAAAAACTAAGGGAAATACTTACGCTACTTTGCTGCATCACCCTTTCCTCTTCAAGGGAAAACCAACGCATTGCTCAAGAGGTAGCAAGAAGGATTTCTGGCGCCGTTGCCGAGGAGGTCTACGCAAAAGTCAACACACCAAGTACCATCACAATTCCTTATCTCCCGCATTACATTATTTTCCATTTGCCTCTCGTTTTCCGCTCCCCCACTTCACCCTTGTCATTTTATTTGCCCTTCTTTTGCTCATCTTTCCATTTGCTTTGATGTCTTACTTGGCTCATTTGCTCGTTTGGTTGGAATATTTGTTTATTTATTACTAAATAGAGAACCTAAATATCTATGGATCCTCATCCGCTTGCTAATCTTTTTAAGAGATCAAATTATGATGAACCAATTGCCAGTGAGTTTTGTGCACTAGATTATCGTTATGAAGTTTTGCTTGAAATTCGTGAATCTGAAAATTATGATAAAGTACTTTATGGAGTGATTCACGATGAATCTTTGAATAAAAAGCATGATTGCAATGATGATAGTATAAATTCTATTAATGTCAACTGTGCTTATAATATGCAAAACCCTAAGCTTGGGGATGTTAGTTTTGCTATGTCTACTACTTGTTGCAATGATCATGATTGGGGTGATTCTTATTTTGATCTTGAAAATTTATTTAAGCCCCATGATGAATATGAGATTGATAATAATGTTTGCAATGTTATTGAAAGTGGGTTTGGAGAAGTCTTGACTTTAGTTAATGTTAATCCCACTATTTTGGAAGAGTGTCAACTTTGCATGCATGTGGATCGTGTTGAAAATATTTTATGTGATAGCTATTTTGTTGAATTTTCTTATGATCCTACATGTAATTATTATGATATAGGAAAATATGGTGGTAGAAATTTTCATGTTACTAAATTACCTCTCATTATGTTGAGATCGCTACTGTTTCTTTCCGCTTTCATGCATATGCTAGTTTTTTCTTGCCTTGATAATTTGTTTGCTTATAAGATGCCTATGCATAGGAAGTATGTTAGACTTAGATGTTTTTGTCATGTGTTTTATGATTTTCTCTTTGTGCTTCAATTCTTGTCTTTCATGTAAGCATCATTGAAATATTGTGCCTAGCTATAAGGCTTTAAAGAAGAGCGCTTGTTGGGAGACAGCCCAATATTTTTCCTTTTTTTATTTAATAAATAATTTACCTAGCATCTGTTTTGGTTGTGTTTTTTTGTGTTCAATTACTGTTTGTGCCAAGTAGAACCGTTGGGAAGACTTGGGGAAAGTCTTGTTAATCCTGCCGTAAAAAACAGAAACTTTAGAGCTCACAAGAACCGCTGCCATTTTTATTTCGAAAGTTCTATTTAGTTAATTATTTTTGAAGATGATTAATAGATAAATTCCTCACGTCCAGAAATTTATTTTAGAATTTTTGGGGTTCCAGATCTTGAGCTAGCTATAGATTACTACAAACTGTTCTGTTTTTGACAGATTCTGTTTTTCATGTGTTGTTTGCTTATTTTGATGAATCTATGGCTAATAAAATAGTTTATAAACCATAGAGAAGTTGGAATACAGTAGGTTTAACACCAATATAAATTAATAATGAGTTAATTACAGTACCTTGAAGTGGTATTTTGTTTTCTTTCGCTAACGGAGCTCACGAGATTTTCTACTTTAAGTTTTGTGTTGTGAAGTTTTCAAGTTTTGGGTAAAGATTTGATGGATTATGGAACAAGGAGTGGCAAGATCCTAAGCTTGGGGATGCCCATGGCACCCCCAATATAATCTAAGGACACCTAAAAGCCAAAGCTTGGGGATGCCCCGGATGGCATCCCCTCTTTCGTCTACTTCTATCGGTAACTTTACTTGGAGCTATAGTTTTATTCACCACATGATATGTGTTTTTCTTGGAGCGTCTCGTATGATTTGAGTCTTTGCTTTTTAGTTTACCACAATCATCTTTGCTGTACACACCTTTTGAGAGAAACACGCATGATTCAGAAATTACTAGAATACTCTATGTGCTTCACTTATACTTTTTGAGTTATATAGTTTTGCTCTAGTACATCACTTATATCTTTTAGAGCACGGTGGTGGATTTGTTTTATAGAAACTATTGATCTCTCATGATTCACTTAGATTATTTTGAGAGTCTTAAAAAGCATGGTAATTTGCTTAAATAACCCTAATATGCTAGGTATACAAGATTAATAATAAAATTCTCTTATGACTGTGTTGAATACTAAGAGAAGTTTGATGCTTGATGATTGTTTTAAGATATGGAGGTAGTGATATTAAAGTGGTGCTAGTTGAGTAGTTGCGAAATTGAGAAATACTTGTGTTTAAGTTTGCAAGTCCCGTAGCATGCACGTATGGTAAACGTTATGTAACAAATTTGAAACATGAGGTGTTTTTTGATTGTCTTCCTTAGGAGTGGCGGTCGGGGACAAGCGATGGTCTTTTCCAACCAATCTATCCCCCTAGGAGCATGCGCGTAGTGCTTGGTTTTTGATGACTTGTATATTTTTGCAATAAGTATGTGAGTTCTTTATGACTAATGTTGAGCCCATGGATTATACGCACTCTCACCCTTCCATCATTGCTAGCCTCTTCGGTACCGTGCATTGCCCTTTCTCACATTGAGAGTTGGTGCAAACTTCGCCGGTGCATCCAAACCCCGTGATATGATATGCTCTTTCACACATAAACCTCCTTATATCTTCCTCAAAACAGCTACCATACCTACCTATTATGGCATTTCCATAGCCATTCCGAGATATATTGCGATGCAACTTTCCACCATTTCGTTTATCATGACACGTTCATCATTGTCATATTGCTTTGCATGATCATGTAGTTGACATCGTATCTATGGCAAAGCCACAGTTCATAATTTTTCATACATGTCACACTTGATTCATTTCATATCCCGGTACACCACCGGAGGCATTCATATAGAGTCATACCTTGTTCTAGTATCAAGTTGTAATCATTGAGTTGTAAATAAATAGAAGTGTGATGATCATCATTTAATAGAGCATTGTCCCAATAAAAAAAGAGAAAGGCCAAATAAAAAAATGAAGGCCCCCCAAAAAAGGGACAATGCTACAATCCTTTTTCCACGCTTGTGCTTCAAAGTAGCACCATGATCCTCATCATAGAGAGTCTCTTGTTTTGTCACTTTCATATACTAGTGGGAATTTTTCATTATAGAACTTGGCTTGTATATTCCAACAATGGGCCTCCTCAAGTGCCCTAGGTCTTCGTGAGCAAGCAAGTTGGATGCACACCCACTAGTTTCTTTTGTTGAGCTTTCATACATGTATAGCTCTAGTGCATCCGTTGCATGGCAATCCCTACTCCTTGCACTAAAATCAATTGATGAGCATCTCCATAGGTCATTGATTAGCCTCGTTGATGTGAGACTTTTTCCTTCTTGTCTTCTCCACATAACCCCCATCATTATACTCTATTCCACCCATAGTGCTATATCCATGGCTCACGCTCATGTATTGCATGAAGGTTTATAAAGTTTGAGATTACTAAAGTATGAAACAATTGCTTGGCTTGTCATCGGGGTTGTGCATGATTAGAGCATTCTTGTGTGACGAAAATGGAGCATGACTAAACTATATGATTTTGTAGGGATGAACTTTCTTTGGCCATGTTATTTTGAGAAGACATAATTGCTTAGTTAGTATGCTACGATGCTTGAAGTATTATTGTTTCTATGTCAATATTAAACTTTTATCTTGCATCTTTCAGATCTGAATATTCATGCCACAATTAAGAAGAATTACATTGAAATTATGCCTAGTAGCATTCCACATAAAAAATATGTTTTTATCATTTACCTACTCGAGGATGAGCAGGAATTAAGCTTGGGGATGCTTGATACGTCCCCAACGTATCTATAATTTTGATTGCTCCATGCTATATTATCTACTGTTTTGGACATTATTGGCTTTATTATACACTTTTATATTATTTTTGGGACTAACCTATTAACTGGAGTCCTAGCCCAGAATTGTTGTTTTTTTTGCGTATTTTAGGGTTTCGAAGAAAAGGAATATCAAACGGAGTCCAAACAGAATGAAACCATCGGGAACGTGATTTTCGGAATGAACAAGATCCAGGAGACTTGGACCCTACGTCAAACAACCAACAGGGAGGCCACGAGGTAGGGGGCGCGCCTACCCCCCCCCCCCCTCGCGCCCCCAGGCGCGCCCTCCACCCTTGTGGGCCCCTTGTTGCTCCACCGACGTACTTCTTCCTCCTATATATACCTACATACCCCCAAATGATTAGAGATGAAGCCAAAACCCTAATTCCACCGCCGTAACTTTCTTTATCCACGAGATCCCATCTTGGTGCCTATTCCGAAGTTCTGTCGGAGGGGGCATTGATCACGGAGGGCTTGTACATCAACACCATAGCCTCTCCGATGAAGTGTGAGTAGTTCACCTCAGACCTTCGGGTCCATAGTTATTAGCTAGATGGCTTCTTCTCTCTTTTTGGATCTCAATACAAAGTTCTCCCCCTCTCTTGTGGAGATCTATTCGATGTAATCTTCTTTTTGCGGTGTGTTTGTTGAGACCGATGAATTGTGGGTTTATGATTAAGTTTATCTATGAACAATATTTGAATCTACTCTGAATTCTTTTATGTATGATTGGTTATATTTGCAAGTCTCTTCAATTATCAGTTTGGTTTGGCCTACTAGATTGATCTTTCTTGCAATGGGAGAAGTGCTTAGCTTTGGGTTCAATCTTGTGGTGTCCTTTCCCAATGACAGTAGGGGCAGCATGGCACGTATTGTATTGTTGCCATCGCGAATAACAAGATGGGGTTTTTATCATATTGCATGAATTTATCCCTCTACATCATGTCATCTTGTTTAAGGCGTTACTCTGTTCTTATGAACTTAATACTCTAGATGCATGCTGGATAGCGGTCGATGTGTGGAGTAATAGTAGTAGATGCAGGCAGGAGTCGGTCTACTTGTCTCGGAGATGATGCCTATATACATGATCATACCTAGATATTCTCATAACTATGCTCAATTCTGTCAATTGCTCAACAGTAATTTGTTCACCCACCATAAAATACCTATGCTCTTGAGAGAAGCCACTAGTGAAACCTATGGCCCTCGGGTCTATCTTCATCATATTAATCTTCCAATACTTAGTTATTTTCATTGCCTTTTATTTTACTTTGCATCTTTATCATAAAAATACCAAAAATATTATCTTATCATATCTATCAGATCTCACTCTCGTAAGTGACCGTGTGGGGATTGACAACCCCTTATCGTGTTGGTTGCGAGGATTTATTTGTTTTGTGCTGGTGCAAGGGACTCGCGCGTAGCCTCCTACTAGATTGATACCTTGGTTCTCATAAACTAAGGGGAATACTTACGCTACTTTGCTGCATCACCCTTTCCTCTTCAAGGGAAAACCAACGCAGTGCTCAAGAGGTAGCAGGCTCCGCTTGGGCCAGTCTCACGCAGTTGCCGCGAGGGAGCATATTCTGTTGGGATGACTTGGCGAGAGTGTTTGCTAAAACTTTTGAAGGCACTTACAAGAGATCGGGTGGCCTAGCCCAGCTGCAGCATTGTGTCGTGGGAAACCACGAGCACGTATGGGGCCATGAGCCCCTTGTGGTTCGGCAGGGGGGATGAGCATGTTGCACAAAGAGCGGAGAGCGTCGCACAACACGATAGAGATCACAGGGGCAATTTTACCCAGGTTCAAGCCACTGCAAGGCGTAAAACCCTACTCCTGCTTTGGTGGATTGATGGTGGATTGTGGTGGAAACACAACGCTCTATCCCGGCAGGGTTGTCTCGGGAAGAGAGCAGCTACGTGTGTACGAGTGTATAAAGGTTCGAATCCCTTCTACGGTTGCCATGGGACTCCTTTTACAGATCAAGGGGTCACCACAATGGCAAATTAGTCATTGCATACTGATTAGATAGCAAACAGTGTTATCATATCTAACTCTGCAGACAAGGCAAAGCACATTAAATGCATCACTTAGTGTCACATCATGGCTCGCCCGGTAAGCCTTGCCGGGCTGTTCAGCCACCTTCTCTCCTGTCTGCATGAAACGTCGCTGGACGGGTGTCATTAGGAGGTGGTTTCCATAGGAAGTGGCCGCCATGTGGTAAGAAACAACCACTTAGTCACTTGGTGGCTTGACACTGCACCGAACGATGACTTGCATCGCTCTGAGGTGGTGCGGTGGAGCCTTGGCGGGGTAGCTTGCTTTCGTAGGGCCCGGCAGGCCTGCCGTGATGGTCTTGTAGTTTGCTTCCAGGCTAACCTTGGCCTCAGCAGGCTCTCTTACCCGGCAAGGGAGGTTTTTCCCTTAGTGGTGTCTTGCACTTTTAGCTTAACTTGGTCTTCTTGATCTGCACTCTAATTCTTCAAAGAGCTGATCTCTAGTACCTGGTCTGGTCTTTGATGATGTAATCTTGATATTAGGACCATGCGCGGTCTGGGCAACAGACCCAAGGTTTGTTGCACCAACAGGAGCCCTCGGGCCTAGCCCGAACATGTTGTCGGGCGTCGTCGGGGTAGGCCCTAACCAGTGCACAAGCGAGAGGGTAGTAGTTGCTCGTCTGTTGAGATTTTTCCTTGCTTCTCCATTAACCTGAGCCCAGGTCAGTTTCTGGTTCTCCCATGTGTTGTGTAATGCCAGCTGCAGTGGAGCCACCTTTGTAATGGCCCGTGAATGACTTTAACGCACGAGTGAGTAACTGCCAATTCACTCTTCCCACCACGCTCTTATCCTTGGCCACATATGTTGCATGCATTGAGTGGGCTAGGTAACAGAGGCGCGTGGTGCGGGAGAGTGACAAGGAGGGGGCCCAATCTTCATGGATTGGTGGAGGAGGACGGCGGTTACCCGCCAAGGGATCAGCTCCCAGCCCCGGTCCGTCTATAAAATGAAGGGCGGGGGATGAGCGGGAGTATTCATCCACACACCCTTCCTCCTCCATTCTCTGCTTTCTTCTGGTTATGCCAAAAGGGAGAGCCCGGGGCCAGGCCCCATGCCCTAGCTCGAGGTTGGTGATGTCGAATTCTCGTGCGGACACTTGGGGAGTGAGTCCGGTCGGGGCCCCGGGAAGATGCGGCGGGCGGGTTGCTCGTAGTGTAGGAGATATCAAGCTTTCCCATTATGGTGGAATGCTCGTCTCCTCTGCTCGGGCCGGCCGTCTGGTGGGGAGTGCTGGATCTTGCTGTGAGCCGTTGCGTCTTGGTGCTCTAGTGTTGGAGCCCCTAGGGTTCTTGATGCATGTCTGGGGTGTAGTCCTTGGGGATCGTGGTAATCCCTGTACTGATCCCTTTGGTGGCGTTGGGGCGAACATTGAGGACAGCGGCATCTCCCTGCCATCCGAGGGGAGGAGCGATGCCCCTCACGCACCTCGGACGCCATCATCGCCTGCTGCTTCTCCGAGGGAGGTGACGGCCCAAGGGGCTGGCGCCCCCCTGTAGTGGTGGTGATCAAGAAAGAACTAGGGAAGACGGATAAGGCGGGTGGCAGGGTGTCAGGTCAGAGTAGGATGGCGCCGATGCCCTCATCTCTAGTTGGTGACCTGCCACCTTGTCTTTCCGCTCTTCCCCTTCCTCCCCGGCACCATCATCACCGGCCTCTGGGTTACCGGGGAGGGGGCGCTCTCTTGGTGCCTTCGCCTCCTCCAGCAATCTTCCAGATGAGCTTCAGCGATTCTCCCTGCTAGTGCTCGTGCTGGGGCTTCTCGCTGGTCCTGGAGGTGGTGACCAGGGCACCTCGAAGGCACTCCTTTGGCCCCTCTCCTTTGCAGCCTCGCCACTCCCGATCTTTTCAGGCTGTGCTCGGCAGGCTCCTGATGGGATCGGGTTGGGCGTTTGCTCAGGCACTCGTACTACCCTCCTCTCTTCCCACTGCAATACATGGGGGAGGTGGAACGAGAAAGGGGGATTATGGGGCACTTACCTTTTTCAATCTAAAATGTGTAGGCACTTGCCAAACTTTAGTTCAAATTATGTAATCCCTTTTATCCATGTTTGTGTTCTGGAAGGTCTGTACTTGTTGATTAGCATAATAATGGAAAAGATAAACCTTGCCGGGCACTTGTGCATGTAACATGTCCATGCAGAGGTAGAATGCCTCTATACACTCAGGTAAACAAGTTTTCCCCGAAAGGTTATCCTGCCGGTACCCTCAGTTTGTTGTCGTGGAGCTAGGCCTCCCGGGCACAAATCGTAAAGAGGGACCAGCCCCCTGCCAAACCTTCTTGCCAAAGGCCACTACAACAATCCAGACCTAAGCAGCGTTCGAGTCAGAGGATGGGAGCCCCTAAGTTTCAAAAGTGGCGAGTATTTCTTATGCACAAGATTTTACTTATAGAACACGTACGTATAAGAGAGAGAACTTATATGTTTAGGCTTGTCTTTGTTCTCCTCTTCGGGGCCGAATCCTCAGCAGGAGCCTGCAATTTGATGCAGTTCCATGAGTTTTGCAACTGAATGTCATCTCCGGTCTCCAGATAGACTGCGTTAGGTCTGGTGGCTCGTACTACCCAGTAAGGGCCTTCCCACTTTGGCGTCAACTTGTTTGTACCCTTAGCGGACTAAACGCACCTAAGGACAAAGTTGCCTTCCTCAAAACTCCGGACATGAACCCTACGTCTGTGATAGCGATGCAGGGCTTGCTGGTAGCGTGCAATATGCATAGCAGCCCGGAGACGGTTCTCCTCGAGTAACACAACGTCGTCACGCTGGTGCTATTCCCGCTCTACTTCATTGTAGGAAAGCACTCGAGGTGACCCGTAAATGAGTTCCGTGGGGATAACTGCTTCTGCCCCATAGACTAGGGAGAAGGGAGTCTGCCCGATAGCTCCATTTGGTGTCGTTCTGCGGGACCAAAGAACCACCGCCAGCTCGTCGATCCACCGCCTGCCACACTTCTGCATCTTGTCAAATGTTCTCGTCTTGAGTCCTCACAACACTTCAGCGTTCACCCTCTCAGCTTGCCCGTTGCTCCTTGGATGAGAAACATACGCGAATGATATCTTGCTTCAGAGGGCATGAATGTATTGCATGAAGGCGTGGCTCGTGAATTCGGTGCCATTGTCGGTGATGATTCGAGCAAGGACTCCGAAGCGGCACACCAATCCTTTCAAGAACTTGATAGTTGACTAAGCACTCACCTTTCTCATGGACTCTACTTCAGGCCACTATGTAAACTTGTCGATTGCAATGAACAAGAATTCAAAGCCCCCAGCAGCACGGGGGAAAGGGCCCAATATATCAAGCCCCAGACCTAAAACTACCATGACAAAGGGATTGTCTGAAGAGCTTGGGCAGGAAGGTGAATATTCTTGGAATGGAACTACAGACTTCACATTTGGTGACCAACTCAACTGCATCTTGGAGGGCTATAGGCTAGTAAATCCTTGCCGGAAGGCTTTTCCAACCAGAGCCCTTGATCCGATGTGTGAGCCACACATACCCTTGTGTATCTCTGCCAACAGTTCCTTTCCTTCTTCCCGGCAAATGTACTTCAATTTCACACCGTTGGGCCTCCTTCTATACAATGTGTCATCAACAATCTGATATATACTGGCCCTCTGGGCTACTCTTTCAGCTTCTTCTTGCTCTCCGGGATGTTCTCTATTCTGAAGGAAATGGACTACGTGCTGCGCCCAAGTTGGAGCCCGAGGATCAGAAATGAGGACTAGCGGCACCTTCCCATTCCCGGGAGCGCATTCCTCGACCGCGGGGACCGCTAGTCTAGCGGGAGGATGCAGCTCAACGACTGAAGGGGAGTTGTTCCCAACAAGCCCTCTGTCGGGAGCCTCAAGAGGTTCTACCGGGAGAGGCCTGTCGGAGTCCAGTTTCCTCCTCTTTCTGGCCATTGTTGCCGGGGATACGAAGGGCTGAGTCATATGGAGAACAAAAGTTCCTGGTTCCATAGGGAGCTTTTGCGCAACGCACTTCGACAGATGATTAGCAATGTTGTTTCTTGCACGGGGTACGCGCTCTGTTTGCAATCCATTGAGGTGCTCCTCCAGCTTTCTCACTTCCTCAACGTATGCCTCCATCAATGGACTTTATTAATCCTTGTAGACTTGTCTCACCACAAGTTGTGAGTCTCCGCAAATGATCATCTTCTTGATCCCCAGTTCTGTTGCAATCCTGAGCCCGGCAAGGAGCCCTTCGTACTCTACAGTATTGTTGGTAGCCTCCTCCCAGGGAAAATGCATCTGGACGACATACTTCAGGTATTCCCCAGTGGGAGAAATGAGAAGCATGCTAGCCCCTGCACCTTATAGGGAGAAAGCACCATCGAAATACATGATGCATTCTGGGGGCGCTTCCTTGCCGAGAATAACACTATCTCCAGTACTTCTTCATCAGGACCCGGGGTCCATTTTGCAATAAACTCTGCCAATGCCCTAATCTGAATAGTTGATGTGCTCTCAAACTTCAAACCAAAGCTGGATAGCTCCAAGGCCCACTCCACTATCCTGCCAATAGCCTCGTGGTTTCAGAGTATCCCTTGCAAAAGAAAACGGGTGACAACCATGATCTCGTGGGGCTGGAAGTAGTTGTGTGGTTTCCTTGAGGCCATGACAAGGCCAAAAATCAAATTTTGCATGCTAGAGTACCTGGATCTAGCCGCCTGCAACGGGGAGCTGACAAAGTACACTAGGCGTTGTACCACCTTCTTCTTCGCCGCAACCATGGGGTTGCCTCCACTGCCTTGCTCTTCTCTGTCTTGATCTGCATCTGACCTTGTCGGCATGTGATCACTTCCCTCTCCGGAGGGGACACTGGTTCTGGCTTCCGCTTTTTCCACTTCTCGTTGCGTCACTAGTGATGCACTAACCACTTGATTAGTTGCCGCCAGATATAGCAGCAATGGCTCTTGTGGTTTGGGAGCAACCAAAGTGCAACGTCTGCCTCTGGAGTCCACTCCACAGGTCCTTCTTTCTTCAAGATTTTGAAGAACGGCAAGGCACGCTCGGCAGACTTAGAAATGAACCTGCTAAGCGCGGCAACACATCTAGTCAAACGTCTTACGTCCTTAACTGTCTTATGTGCTTGAATCTGCTCAATAGCCTTCATATTGTCGGGGTTGGTCTCTATCCCCTGGTGGGACACAAAGAAGCCAAGTAGCTTGCCGAAAGGAACGCCAAACACACACTTCTCGGGGTTTAGCTTCAAGTTGATCTTGCGCAGATTAGCAAACGTCTCTTCTAAATCCTGTATGAGGGTTGATCTGTCCTTGGTCTTGACCACAATATTATCCATGTAAGCTTTAGTGTTTCTGTGCAACTATGACTCAAAACCAATCTGGACTACCCTTGCAAAAGTGGACCCGATGCTCTTCAACCCGAAAGGCATCCGTACGAAGCAGTATGTGCCACACGGGGTGATGAACGCGGTCTTCTCTTCGTCTTCCTTGGACATAAAGATCTGATGATATTCAGAGTATGCATCTAGAAAAGAGAGCAAGTCACACCCGAAGGTTGAATCCACAATCTGATCGATACGCGGCAAGGGAAATGGGTCCTTCGGGCATGCCTTGTTCAGACCAGTAAATCTATGCACAACATCTATTTCCCATTAGCCTTGCGTACCACTGCTACCTCTTGAGCATTGCGTTGGATTTCCTTGAAGAGGAAAGCATGATGCAGCAAAGTAGCGTAAGTATTTCCCTCAGTTTTTGAGAACCAAGGTATCAATCTAGTAGGAGGCTGCGCGCGTGTCCCTAGTACCTGCACAAAACAAATAACTCCTCGCAACCAACGCGATAAGGGGTTGTCAATCCCTTCATGGTCTCTTACGAGAGTGAGATCTGATAGATATGATAAGATAATATTTTTGGTATTTTTGTGATAAGGATGCAAAGTAAAATAAAAGCAAAGGAAATAACTAAGTATTGGAAGATTAATACGATGAAGATAGACCCGGGGGCCATAGGTTTCACTAGTGGCTTCTCTCAAGAGCAAAAGTATTTTACGGTGGGTGAATGAATTACTGTTGAGCAATTGACAAAATTGAGCATAGTTATGAGAATATCTAGGTATGATTGAAGGAAATATGCCCTAGAGGCAATAATAAAGTTATTATTTATTTCCTTATATCATGATAAATGTTTATTATTCATGCTAGAATTGTATTAACCGGAAACATAATACATGTGTGAATACATAGACAAACAGAGTGTCACTAGTATGCCTCTACTTGACTAGCTCGTTAATCAAAGATGGTTAAGTTTCCTAACCATGGACAAAGAGTTGTTATTTGATTAACGGGATTACATCATTAGGTGAATGATCTGATTGACATGACCCATTCCATTAGCTTAGCACCCGATCATTTAGTATGTTGCTATTGCTTTCTTCATGACTTATACATGTTCCTATGACTATGAGATTATGCAACTCCCGTTTGCTGGAGGAACACTTTGTGTGCTACCAAACGTCACAACGTAACTGGGTGATTATAAAGGTGCTCTACAGGTGTCTCCAAAGGTACATGTTGGGTTGGCGTATTTCGAGATTAGGATTTGTCACTCCGATTGTCAGAGAGGTATCTCTGGGCCCTCTCGGTAATGCACATCACATAAAGCCTTGCAAGCATTGCAACTAATGAGTTAGTTGTGAGATGATGTATTACGGAATGAGTAAAGAGACTTGACGGTAACGAGATTGAACTAGGTATTGAGATACCGACGATCGAATCTTGGGCAAGTAACATACCGATGACAAAGGGAACAACGTATGTTGTTATGCGGTCTGACCGATAAAGATCTTCGTATAATATGTAGGAGCCAATATGAGCATCCAGGTTCCGCTATTGGTTATTGACCGGAGACATGTCTCGGTCATGTCTACATTGTTCTCGAACCGTAGGGTCCGCACGCTTAAGGTTTCGATGACAGTTATATTATGATTTTTGATGTACCGAAGGAGTTCGGAGTCCCGGATGAGATCGAGGACATGACGAGGAGTCTTGAAATGGTCGAGACGTAAAGATCGATATATTGGACGACTATATTCGGACATCGGAAAGGTTCCGAGTGATTCGGGTATTTTTCGGAGTACCGGAGAGTTACGGAAATTCGCCGGGGAGTATATGGGCCTTATTGGGCCATACGGGAATAGAGGAGAGAGGCCAAAAGGAAGGAGGCCTACGCCCCCCCTCTGGTCCGAATTGGACAAGGGACGCAGCCCCCTTTTCCTTCTTCCTCTCCCCCTCTTTCCCCTTCTCCTACTCCAACAAGGAAGGAAGGAGTCCTACTCCCGGTGGGAGTAGGACTCCCCTTGGCGCGCCCCCTCCTAGGCCGGCCACCCCCTCCCCCTTGCTCCTTTATATACGGGGGCAAGGGGGCACCTCTAGACAGACAAGTTGATCTTCGTGATCGTTCCTTAGCCATGTGCGGTGCCCCCCTCCACCATATTCCACCTTGGTCATATTGTAGCGGTGCTTAGGCGAAGCCCTGCGATGGTTGAACATCAAGATCGTCACCACGCCGTCGTGTTGACGGAACTCCTCCCCGAAGCTTTGCTAGATCGGAGCCCGGGGTGCGTCATCGAGCTGAACGGGTGCCGGAGTAACGGTGCTTGGATCGGTTGGACCGGGAAGACGTACGAATACTTCCTCTACGTTGCGTCAACGCTTCCGCTTCGGTCTACGAGGGTACGTAGACAACACTCTCCCCTCTCGTTGCTATGCATCACCATGATCTTGCGTGTGCGTAGGAATTTTTTTGAAATTACTATGTTCCCTAACAGTGGCATCCGAGCCTAGGTTTTATGTGTTGATGTTATATGCACGAGTAGAACACAAGTGAGTTGTGGGCGATATAAGTCATACTGCTTACCAGCATGTCATACTTTGGTTCGGCGGTATTGTTGGACGAAGCGGCCCGGACCGACATTACGCGTACGCTTACGCGAGACCGGTTCTCCCGATGTGCTTTGCACAAAGGTGGCTAGCGGGTGACAGTTTCTCCAACTTTAGTTGAACCGAGTGTGGCTACGCCCGGTCCTTGCGAAGGTTAAAACAACACCAACTTGACAAACTATCGTTGTGGTTTTGATGCGTAGGTAAGATTGGTTCTTGCTTAAGCCCGTAGCAGCCACGTAAAACTTGCAACAACAAAGTAGAGGACGTCTAACTTGTTTTTGCAGGGCATGTTGTGATGTGATATGGTCAAGACATGATGCTAAATTTTATTGTATGAGATGATCATGTTTTGTAACCGAGTTATCGGCAACTGGCAGGAGCCATATGGTTCTCGCTTTATTGTATGCAATGCAATCGCGCTGTAATGCTTTACTTTATCACTAAGCGGTAGCGATAGTCGTGGAAGCATAAGATTGGCGAGACGACAACGATGCTACGATGGAGATCAAGGTGTCGCGCCGGTGACGATGGTGATCATGATGGTGCTTCGAAGATGGAGATCACAAACACAAGATGATGGTGGCCATATCATATCACTTATATTGATTGCATGTGATGTTTACCTTTTATGCATCTTATCTTGCTTTGATTGACGGTAGCATTATAAGATGATCTCTCACTAATTATCAAGAAGTGTTCTCCCCGAGTATGCACCGTTGCGAAAGTTCTTCGTGCTGAGACACCACGTGATGATCGGGTGTGATAGGCTCTACGTTCAAATACAACAGGTGCAAAACAGTTGCACACGCAGAATACTCAGGTTATACTTGATGAGCCAAGCATATACAGATATGGCCTCGGAACACGGAGACCGAAAGGTCGAGCGTGAATCATATAGCAGATATGATCAACATAGCGATGTTCACCAATGAAACTACTCCATCTCACGTGATGATCGGACATGGTTTAGTTGATTTGGATCACGTAATCACTTAGAGGATTAGAGGGATGTCTATCTAAGTGGGAGTTCTTAAGTAATATGATTTATTGAACTTAAATTTATCATGAACTTAGTCCTGGTAGTATTTTGCAAATTATGTTGTAGATCAATAGCTCGTGTTGTTTCTTCCCTGTGTTTATTTTGATATGTTCCTAGAGAAAATTGTGTTGAAAGATGTTAGTAGCAATGATGCAGATTGGATCCGTGATCTGAGGTTTATCCTCATTGCTGCACAGAAGAATTATGTCCTTGATGCACCGCTAGGTGACGGACCTATTGCAGGAGCAGATGCAGACGTTATGAATGTTTGGCTAGCTCAATATGATGACTACTTAATAGTTTAGTGCACCATGCTTAATGGCTTAGAATCGGGACTTCAAAGACGTTTTAAACGTCATGGAGCATATGAGATGTTCCAGGAGTTGAAGTTAATATTTCAAGCAAATACCCAAGTTGAGAGATATGAAGTCTCCAACAAGTTCTATAGCTAAAAGATGGAGGAGAATCGCTCAACTAGTGAGCATGTGCTCAGATTGTCTGAGTACTACAATCGCTTGAATCAAGTGGGAGTTAATCTTCCAGATAAGATAGTGATTGATAGAATTCTCTAGTCACCATCACCAAGTTAGTAGAACTTCGTGATGAACTATGATATGCAAGGGATAACGGAAACGATTCCCAAGCTCTTCGTAATGCGGATATTGACGAAGGTAGAAATCGAGAAAAACATCAAGTGTTGATGGTAGACAAGACCACTAGTTTCAAGAAAATGGCAGAGGGAAGAAGGGGAACTTCAAGAAGAACAGCAAGCAAGTTGCTGCTCAAGTGAAGAAGCCCAAGTCTGGTCCTAAGCCTGAAACTAAGTGTTTCTACTGCAAAGGGACTGGTCACTGGAAGCGGAACTACCCCAAGTGATTGGCAGATAAGAAGGATGGCAAAGTGAACATAAGTATATTTGATGTACATGTTATTGATGTGTACTTTACTAGTGTTTATAGCAACCCCTCTATATTTGATACTAGTTCAGTTGCTAAGATTAGTAACTCGAAACGGGAGTTGCACAATAAACAGAGACTAGTTAAGGGTGAAGTGACGATGTGTGTTGGAAGTGGTTCCAAGATTGATATGATCATCATCGCACACTCCCTATACTTTCGGGATTAGTGTTGAACCTGAATAAGTGTTATTTGGTGTTTGCATTGAGCATGAATATGATTTGATCATGTTTATTGTAATACGGTTATTCATTTAAGTAAGAGAATAAATTGTTGTTCTGTTTACATGAATAAAACCTTATATGGTTACACACCCAATGAAAATAGTTCGTTGGATCTCGATCGTAGTGATACACATAATCATAATATTGAAACCAAAAGATGCAAAGTTAATAATGATAGTGCAACTTATTTGTGGTACTGCCGTTTAGGTCATATTGGTGTAAAGCGCATGAAGAAACTCCATACTGATGGGCTTTTGGAATCACTTGATTATGAATCAGTTGATGCTTGCGAACCATGCCTCATTGGCAAGATGACTAAGACTCCGTTCTTCAGAACAATGGAGCGAGCAACAGATTTGTTGGAAATCATACATACTGATGTATATGGTCCGATGAATATTGAGGCTCGCGACAGGTATTATTATTTTCTGTTCTTCACAGATAATTTGAGCAAATGTGAGTATATCTACTTGATGAAACATAAGTCTGAAACATTTGAAAAGTTCAAAGAATTTCAGAGTGAAGTGGAAAATCATCGTAACAAGAAAATAAAGTTTCTACGATCTGATCGTGGAGAAGAGTATTTGAATTACGAGTTTGGTCTTCAATTAAAACAATGTGAAATAGTTTCACTACTCACGCCACCTGGAACACCACAATGTAATGGTGTGTTCGAACGTCGTAATCGTACTTTATTTGATATGGTGCGATCTATGATGTCTCTTACAGATTTACCGCTATTGTTTTGGGATTATGCATTAGAGACAGCTACCTTCACGTTAAATAGGGCACCATCTAAATCCGTTTGAGATGACACCGTATGAACTATGGTTTAGCAAGAAACCTAAGCTGTCGTTTCTTAAAGTTTGAGGTTGCAATGCTTATGTGAAAAAGTTTCAACTTGATAAGCTCAAACCTAAATCGGAGAAGTGCATCTTCATAGGATATCCAAAGGAAACTATTGGATACACCTTCTATCACAGATCCGAAGGCAAGACTTTTTGTCGCTAAATTCGGAAACTTTCTAGAGAAGGAGTTTCTCTCGAAAGAAGTGAGTAGGAGGAAAGTAGAAAACTTGATAAGGTAATTGTACCTTCTCCCTTATTGGAAAGTAGTTCATCACAGAAATCTGTTCTTGTGACTACTACACCAACTAGTGAGGAAGCTAATGATGATGATCATGTAACTTCAGATCAAGTTACTACCGAACCTCGTAGGTAAACCAGAGTGAGATCCGCACCAAAGTGGTATGGTAATCCTGTTCTGGAAGTCATGTTACTAGACCATGACGAACTTGCGAACTATGAGGAAGCGATGATGAGCCTAGATTCCGCGAAATGGCTTGAGGCCATGAAATCTGAGATGGGATCCATGTATGAGAACAAAGTATGGACTTTGGTTGACTTGCCCGATGATCGGCAAGCAATTGAGAATAAATGGATCTTCAAGAGGAAGACGGACGCTGATAGTAGTGTTACTATCTACAAAGCTAGAATTGTCGCAAAAAGTTTTTAACAAGTTCAAGATGTTGACTACGATGAGAGTTTCTCACTCGTATCTATGCTTAAGTCTGCCCGAATCATGTTAGCAATTGCCGCATTTTATGAAATCTGGCAAATGGATAAACAAAACTGCATTCCTTAATAGATTTATTAAAGAAGAGTTGTATATGATACAACCAGAAGGTTTTGTCAATCCTAAAGGTGCTAACAAAATATGCAAGCTCTAGCGACCCATCTATGGACTGGTGCAAGCATCTCGGAGTTGGAATATACGCTTTGATAAGTTGATTAAAGCATATAGTTTTATACAGACTTGCGATGAAGCCTATATTTACAAGAAAGTGAGTGGGAGCACTACAACATTCTTGATAAGTATATGTGAATCACATATTGTTGATCGGAAATAATGTAGAATTATTCTGCAAAGCATAAAGGAGTGTTTGAAAGGAATTTTCCAAAGAAAGACCTCGGTGAAGCTGCTGACATATTGAACATCAAGATCTATAGAGATAGATCAAGACGCTTGATAAGTTTTTTTCAATGAGTACATACCTTGACAAGATTTTTAAGTAGTTCAAAATAGAACAGTCAAAGAAAGAGTTCTTGTCTGTGTTACAAGGTGTGAAATTGAGTAAGACTCAAAACCCGACCACGACAGAAGATAGAAAGAGAATGAAAGTCATTCCCTATGCCTCAGCCATAGGTTCTATAAAGTATGCCATGCTATGTACCAGATCTATTGTATACCCTACACTGATTTTGGCAAGGTAGTACAATAGTGATCTAGGAGTAGATCACTGGACAGCGGTCAAAATTATCCTTAGTGGAATAAGGATATGTTTCTCGATTATGGAGGTGACAAAAAGGTTCGTCATAAAGGGTTACGTCGATGCAAGTTTTGACACAGATCTGGATGACTCTAAGTCTCGATCTAGATACATATTGAAAGTGGGAGCAATTAGCTAGAGTAGCTCCGTGCAGAGCATTGTAGACATAGAATTCACAAAATACTTACGGATCTGTATGTGACAGACCCGTCGACTAAAATTATCTCACAAGCAAAACATGATCACACCTTAGTACTCTTCGGGTGTTAATCGCATAGCGATGTGAACTAGATTACTGAATCTAGTAAACCCTTTGGGTGTTGGTCACATGAAGATGTGAACTAATCACATAAAGATGTGAACTATTAGTGTTAAATCACATGGTGATGTGAACTAGATTATTGACTCTAGTGCAAGAGGGAGACTGAAGGAAATATGCCCTAGAGGCAATAATAAAGTTATTATTTATTTCCTTATATCATGATAAATGTTTATTATTCATGCTAGAATTGTATTAACCGGAAACATAATACATGTGTGAATACATAGACAAACAGAGTGTCACTAGTATGCCTCTACTTGACTAGCTCATTAATCAAAGATGGTTATTTTTCCTAACCATGGACAAAGAGTTGTTATTTGATTAACGGGATCACATCATTTTAGGTGAATGATCTGATTGACTTGACCCATTCCATTAGCTTAGCACCCAATCGTTTAGTATGTTGCTATTGCTTTCTTCATGACTTATACATGTTCCTATGACTATGAGATTATGCAACTCCCGTTTGCCGGAGGAACACTTTGTGTGCTACCAAACGTCACAACATAACTAGGTGATTATAAAGGTGCTCTACAGGTGTCTCCAAAGGTACATGTTGAGTTGGCGTATTTCAAGATTAGGATTTGTCACTCCGATTGTCGGAGAGGTATCTTTGGGCCCTCTCGGTAATGCACATCACATAAAGCCTT
The DNA here is from genome assembly GCF_002162155.2 of Triticum dicoccoides. Taxonomy (NCBI): domain Eukaryota; kingdom Viridiplantae; phylum Streptophyta; class Magnoliopsida; order Poales; family Poaceae; genus Triticum; species Triticum dicoccoides. Next base: position 405,828,298 of record NC_041390.1, on the reverse strand, counting down.
GCAAGCATTGCAACTAATGAGTTAGTTGTGAGATAATGTATTACGGAACGAGTAAAGAGACTTGCCGGTAACGAGATTGAACTAGGTATTGAGATACCGATGATCGAATCTCGGGCAAGTAACATACCGATGACAAAGGGAACAACGTATGTTGTTATGCGGTCTGACCGATAAAGATCTTCGTAGAATATGTAGGAGCCAATATGAGCATCCAGGTTCCGCTATTGGTTATTGACCGGAGACATGTCTCGGTCATGTCTACATTGTTCTCGAACCGTAGGGTCCGCACGCTTAAGGTTTCGATGATAGTTATATTATGGGTTTTGATGTACCGAAGGAGTTCGGAGTCTCGGATGAGATTGGGGACATGACGAGGAGTCTCAAAATGGTCGAGACGTAAATATCGATATATTGGACGACTATATTCGGACATCGGAAAGGTTCCGACTGATTCGGGTATTTTTCGGAGTACCGGAGAGTTACGGGAATTCACCGGGGAGTATATGGGCCTTATTGGGCCATACGGGAATAGAGGAGAGAGGCTAAAAGGAAGGAGGCCTGCGCCCCCCCTCTGGTCCGAATTGGACAAGGGGCGCAGCCCCCTTTTCCTTCTTCCTCTTCCCCTCTTTCCCCTTCTCCTACTCCAACAAGGAAGGAAGGAGTCCTACTCCCGGTGGGAGTAGGACTCCCCTTGGCGCGCCCCCTCCTAGGCCGGCCGCCCCCTCCCCCTTGCTCCTTTGTATATGGGGGCAGGGGGGCACCTCTAGACAGACAAGTTGATCTTCGTGATCGTTCCTTAGCCGTGTGCGGTGCCCCCCTCCACCATATTCCACCTCGGTCATATTGTAGCGGTGCTTAGGCGAAGCCCTGCGACGGTTGAACATCAAGATCGTCACCACGCCGTCGTGCTGACGGAACTCGTCCCCGAAGCTTTGCTGGATCGGAGCCCGGGGTGCGTCATCGAGCTGAACGTGTGCCAAGAACTCGGAGGTGCCGGAGTAACGGTGCTTGGATCGGTTGGACCGAGAAGACGTACGACTACTTCCTCTACGTTGCGTCAACGCTTCCGCTTCGGTCTACGAGGGTACGTAGACAACACTCTCCCCTCTCTTTGCTATGCATCACCATGATGTTGCGTGTGCGTAGATAATTTTTTGAAATTACTACGTTCCCTAACAATGATCATGTATATAGGCATCACGTCCGAGACAAGTAGACCGACTCCTGCCTGCATCCACTACTATTACTCCACACATCGACCGCTATCCAGCATGCATCTAGAGTATTAAGTTCATGAAAACAGAGTAACGCCTTCAGCAAGCTGACATGATGTAGAGGGATAAATTCATGCACTATGATAAAGAAACATCTTGTTATCCTCAATGGCAATAATACAATACATGCCTTGCTGCCCCTACTGTCATTGGGAAAGGACACCGCAAGATTGAACCCAAAGCTAAGCACTTCTCCCATTGCAATAAAGATCAATCTAGTAGGCGAAACTAGAATGATAATTCGAAGAGACTTGCAAAGATAACCAATCATACATAAAAGAATTCAAAGAAGATTCAAATATTGTTCATAGATAATCTTGATCATAAACCCACAAATCATCGATCTCAACAAACACACCGCAAAAAGAAGATTACATCGAATAGATCTCCACAAAAGAGGGGGAGAACATTGTATTGAGATCCAAAAAGAGAGAAGAAGCCATCTAGCTAATAACTATGGACCCGAAGGTCTGAGGTAAACTACTCACACTTCATTGGAGTGGCTATGGTGTTGATGTAGAAGCCCTCCGTGATGGATGCCCCCTCCGGCGGAGCTTCGGAACAAGCCCCAAGATGGGATCTCGTGGATACAGAAGGTTGTGGTGGTGGAATTAGCGTTTTGGTTCCGTATCTGATCGTTTGGGGGTACGTAGGTATATATAGGAGGAAGGAGTATGTCGGTGGAGCAACAGGGGGCCCACGAGGGTGGAGGGCGCACCTGGGGGGGGGGGGTAGGCGCGCCCCCTACCTTGTGGCTTCCTCCTTTATTTCTTGACATAGGGTCCAAGTCTCCTGGATCATGTTCGATGAGAAAATCACGTTCCCAAAGGTTTCATTCCATTTGGACTCCGTTTGATATTCCTTTTCTGTGAAACTCTGAAATAGGCAAAAAACAGCAATTCTGGGTTGGGCCTCCGGTTAATAGGTTAGTCCCAAAAATAATATAAAAGTGGATAATAAAGCCCAATAATGTCCAAAAAGTAGATAATATAGCATGGAGCAATCAAAAATTATAGATACGTTAACCACCACAGGATTAGCTAACCACGTTGGATGCAGTACTTCTCTGACCAGACCAGCTGCCTCAAGTTACTTGATCTCCTCGGCAATGAACTACTGCCTCTCCAAGGCTTGCTTCTGGACCTTCTGCTTGACGGGTCGGGCATGTGGGCAGACAGCAATGTGGTGCTCGATTACCGCCCTGGGAACACCGGGGATATCAGATGGTTGCCAGGCAAACAAATCGATATTCACCCGCAAGAAGGCAACAAGCGCGCTTTCCTATTTGTCATCGAGGGCAGCACTGATAGTGAATGTACCATCAGTGCCAGCCAGCCCTGCCGGGACCTTTTTCACAGCGGGTGCAACATCCTTGGATCTCTTGCTACTTGAACTCTCCAGCAAGTCATCAACATGCGCAGCGTACTCCGAAGAGGTACGCTTCCCGGATTCCTTGCTCGCATCCCTATTAGCATTCTTTTTTTCTTTTACTTTCCTTGGCGGGAACAGCGGCTTCAGCGGCCTCTACCGTGAATGCCTCCCGGTACATCTTGTCCACACAAATGATTGAGTCCTTCTTGTCTGATGGAATGGAAATGACGCTAATCGGCCCTGGCATCTTCGAGGTGTTTTAGGCATAGTGGGATGCCGCCATGAATTTGGCCAGAGCTGGGTGACCAAGGATTCCATTGTACAGCAGGGGGAGGTCGACCACATCAAACACGATCTTCTCCTTAGGACTACTCCTCTCGGGGTTGAGTCCTTGAAACGTATCTTTCTCTCCTATCTGAAGTTGCCTGATGACCTTTGGAGAAATCAGATTCAACCCGGCCCCGCCGTCAACCAACATCTTTGTGACTTTGAGGTTGCGAATTGTTGTTGAGACCAACAACGGGAAGCACCCTACTGCAGTGGTGCGGTCAGGGTGGTCCTCTTTGTCGAAGATGATGGGCATGCGGGACCACTTGAGCGGCCTCCGAGAATTTGCCACTGGATCCACGGCATTGACTTCACGCGCCCACAGTTTAAGTTGGCGGTGAGAGGAGTGCAGAGATGCACCCCCATGAATGCACATGGCGTTAGTGGCTTTCTGGAATTCCTGCTCACTGGTTTCCTCTTCATCCCCCTCCATCACTCTCATCATTGCAATCCTCCTTCTCACGGCCTCTGGCGGGTTTTCCTTGATTATGAGGAGCCTTGCCGAGGCGGCTTGCTACGCCGCCTTGGCCCTTCCCGCCAGTGCCATTCTGACCTTTTTCCTTATCACGCTTCTCATATTCAGCCTCGGCGCTTCCCACCAGTGTAACAAATTGTGCTCCAGCATGAGCCATTGACCCCCATTGTTCTTCTCTTTGCTAGCCCAAAAGAACGCCCACATCCAACTGTTGATGTCGTCGAATACCCAATCTGGTGCCTCCACAATTAGAAGTTGGTGCACTGGTCTTGCCGTGATGACTGCTTTGAAAGGCACTAGTGTGCCCGCCCGTTGTATGAAGCATCTCTCCCATGAAGGAATGAACTTTCTTAAAAGGTCCATTAGGGGCTGCCATACTGCTCTAGTTAGTTGGTTGATGGCGAGTTGCAATCCCAGGTATTTGCATGGGAACATACCCCGATCACAGTGAAGAATGGAGGCAACTCTGTCCTTGTCCGCCTGATCGCGATGCATAAGTGTTCCTGAAGTCTTCATGTAGCTCACCCACAGCCCGAAGGCTTCTCCAAAGACATCCAACACTTCCTTTATAAACCACAAATCTTGTCTATTCTGGTGAATGAAGATCACGATGTCATCAGCGTATATAGATAGCCTTTGATAGGCTGAGATGCCTTTGAGCGGGGTTATGATCCGTTCCTCCACCACACGCACAAAGATGGTCGTGAGGGCATCCATCACGATGACGAACAACAATGACGAGATGGGGTCACCTTGGTGTAAACCCTGAGATGTAAGATATGTCTGGCCGGTATTCCATTAACCAGGACTCTAGTAAAGGCAGCACGAAACAATATGGACACCCAACTCATCCATCGTTCACCGAACCCTTTCGCCTTCATAACTTCAAAGAGGAAAGGCCCTGAGAGAGAGAGTCGAAAGCTCTAGTAATATGCAACTTAAAGAAAACTCCTTTGATCTTCCTGGCCGAGATCTTCCTCGCCACTTTCCTTAGTAAGATAAAATTGTTGTGAAGGTTCCTTCCATTGATGAAGGCTGACTGATTAAATGTGACAATATCTCTCCTCTGTGGTTGTGCTCTAGAGGTTAATACCTTGGTGAGTAGCTTGTCATGCTGCGAGGCAAACTAATGGGACGAAACTCACCCACCCACCCGGTATCCACTTTTGTAGGAATAAGAACAATCTGTGCTCAGTTGAGTTTAACAAAACCCCTTACATCTTCTATGAAGATATTGAGTAACACTGACATGATATCATGCTTAATGACATGCCAGGCTCGCTGATAGAAGGCAGTGCTAAACCAATCCTATCTGGGTGCACAATCTGCATGCATCCCTTTGATAATGGTCCAAACTTCCTCCTCCATGAAAATTCCTTCTAACTAACTTAGGTCCACTCGATCCATGCCCAGGAAGTTAAGATCCAGTGAGTGATTTCTCGCATGAGTTGTACCAGTCAAGGAGTGCAAGGACTATGTGAAAATGTCTTATTGTCCCTTGATCCGTAATGATCTCATCGTCACGCTTCAAGTGTGGGATGTGGTTCTGGTGCGTCTTCTATCCTGGTTTTTTTTGACAATTGAGTCAGGGGTGGACCTACAAGGTGGCCAAGGTGGGACATGGCTCACCCTAGTATTTTGTACTGGCCTATATAGTTTATACATTTTTTCTCAAAAAATATGTTATACATTTCGAGATGGGCCAGAGAAAGAAAAAACGGCCCAACAATAGTCCACGCGCAGACACATAAGACACGAAGAGATGCCCACATGCACCACGCAGTGAGAGAAATGCGAGACCCTACCCGACGCCTAGCCGCTGGCCGGTGGCCTCGACGTCCCCACCTCTGGCGAGGCTGCCTCATGCTACCTCTTGAGTACTGCATTGCTTTTCCCTTGAAGAGGAAAGGGTGATGCAGCAAAGCAGCGTAAGTATTTCCCTCAGTTTTTGAGAACCAAGGTATCAATCCAGTAGGAGACCACGTGCGAATCACCTCGTACGTACACAAACAAATAAGAACCTCGCAACCAACGTGATAAACGGGTTGTCAATCCCTTCATGGCCACTTGCAAGAGTGAGATCTGATAGAGATAAAGATAATAAGATAAATATTTTTGGTATTTTCATGCTATAGATTGAAAATAAAGATTGCAAAATAAAATAGATTGGAAACTTATATGATGGAGAATAGACCCGGGCGCCATAGGTCTCACTAGTGGCTTCTCTCAAGATAGCATAAGTATTACGGTGGGTGAACAAATTACTGTCGAGCAATTGATAGAAAAGTGAATAATTATGAGAATATCTAGGTATGATCATGTATATAGGCATCACGTCCGTGACAGGTAGACCGACTCCTGCCTGCATCTACTACTATTACTCCACACATCGACCACTATCCAGCATGCATCTAGAGTATTAAGTTCATAAGAACATGGTAACGCCTTAAGAAAGATGACATGATGTAGAGGGATAAACTCATGCAATACGATATAAACCCCATCTTTTTATCCTTGATGGCAACAATACAATATGTGTTGTTTCCCTTTCTGTCACTAGGATCGAGCACCGCAAGATTGAACCCAAAGCTAAGCACTTCTCCCATTGCAAGAAAGATCAATCTAGTAGGCCAAACCAAAATGATAATTCGAAGAGACTTGCAAAGATAACCAATCATACATAAAAGAATTCAGAGAAGATTCAAATATTGTTCATAGATAATCTTGATCATAAACCCACAATTTATCCGATCTTGACAAACACACTGCAAAAAGAGTTACATCGAATAGATCTCCAAGAGAATCGAGGAGAACTTTGAATTGAGATCCAAAGAGAGAGAAGAAGCCGTCTAGCTACTAGCTATGGACCCGAAGGTCTGAGGTAAACTACTCACACATCATCGGACGGGCCATGGAGTTGATGTAGAGGCCCTCCATGATCAATGCCCCCTTCGGCAAAGCTCCGGAAAAAGCCCCAAGATGGGATCTCTTGGGTAGAGAAGGTTGCGGTGGTGGAAACAGGGTTTCGTAGTGCTCCTGGATGTTTGTGGGGTATATGAATATATATAGGAGGAAGAAGTAGGTCGATGGAGCAACGAGGGGCCCACGAGGGTGGAGGGCACGCCCAGGGGGGTAGGTGCGCCCCCTGCCTCGTGGCCTCCTTGATTGTTTCTTGATGTCCACTCCAAGTCCCCTGGATCACGTTTGTTTCAAAAATCACGCTCTCGAAGGTTTCATTCCGTTTGGACTCTGTTTGATATTCCTTTTCTGCGAAACACTAAAATAGGCAAAAAAAGCAATTTGGGTTGGGTCTCCGGTTAATAGGTTAGTCCCAAAATTAAAATAAAAGTGAAAAATAAAGCCTGTTATCATCCAAAGCAGATAATATAATAGCATGGAACAATAAAAAATTATAGATACGTTGGAGACGTATCAAGTATCCCCAAGCTTAATTCTTGCTCGTCCTCGAGTAGGAAAATGATAAAAACATAATTTTTGATGTGGAATGCTTTCTATTGTGGCATGAATGTTCAGATCCGAAAGATTCAAGATAAAAGTTTATTGTTGACATAAAAATATTAATACTCCAAGTATGCTAATCAAGCAATTATGTCTTATCAAAATACCATAGCCAACGAAAACTTATCCCTACAAAGTCATATAGTTTGGCCATGCTTCATTTTCGTCACACAAAATGCTCTCATCATGCACAACCCCAATGACAAGCTAAGAAATTGTTTCATACTTAGACTTTTCAAACTCTTTCAACTTTTACGCAATATATGAGCGCGAACCATGGACATAGCACTATGGGTGGAATAGAATATGATGACTGATGTTGTGTGAGAAGACAAAAAAGGAGAAAGTCTCACATTGATGCGGCTAATCAATGGGCTGTGGAGATGCCCACCGATTGATGTCAATGCAAGGAGTAGGGATTGCCATGCAACAGATGCACTAGAGCTATAAATATATGAAAGCTCATCAAAGAAACTAGGTGGGTGTGCATCCAACTCGCTTGCCCACGAAGACCTAGGGCATTTGAGGAAGCCCATCATTGGAATATACAAGCCATGTTCTATAATGAAAATTCCCACTTGTATATGGAAGTGACAAAATAAGAGACTCTCTATCATGAAGATCATGGTGCTACTTTGAATCACAAGTGTGGAAAAAGGATAGTAACATTGTCCCTTCTCTCTTTTTCTCTCAATTTTATATTTGGGCCTTCTTTTTTTGGCCTCTTTTTTTTGTCCAGAGTCTCATCCTGACTTGTGTGCGAATCATAGTCTCCATCATCCTTTCCTCACTGGGACAATGCTCTAATAATGATGATCATCACACTTATTTTTACTTACAACTCAAGAATTACAACTCGATACTTAGAACAAAATATGACTCTATGTGAATGCCTCCGGCGGTGTACCGGGATTGCGATGAATCAAGAGTGACATGTATGAAAAAATATGAATGGTGGCTTTGCCACAAATACGATTTCAACTACATGATCATGCAAAGCAATATGACAATGATGATGCGTGTCATAATAAATGGAACGGTGGAAAGTTGCATGGCAATATATCTCGGAATGGCTTTAGAAATGCCATAATAGGTAGGTATGGTGGCTGTTTTGACGAAGATATAAGGAGGCTTATGTGTGATAGAGTGTATCATATCATGAGGTTTGGATGCACCGGCGAAGTTTGCACCAACTCTCAAGGTGAGAAAGGGCAATGCACGGCACCGAAGAGGCTAGCAACGATGGAAGGGTGAGAGTGCGTATAATCCATGGACTCAACATTAGTCATAAAGAACTCACATACTTATTACAAAAATGTACAAGTCAACAAAACCAAGCAGTACGCGCATGCTTCTGGGGGGATAGATTGGTAGGAAAAGACCATCGCTCGTCCCCGACCGCCACTCATAAGCAAAGCAATCAAAGAACACCCCATGCTTCAAATTTGTCACATAACGTTTACCATACGTGCATGCTACGGGACTTGCCAACTTCAACACAAGTATTCATCAATTTCACAATTACTCAACTAGCACACCTCTAATATTACCACCTTTATATCTCAAAACCATCTATCAAGAATCCAACTTCTCTTAGCATTTAAAATTTATAACCAAAGTGAATTACCATGCTGTTCTAAAGGACTCTCAAAATATATAAGTGAAGCATGAGAGATCAATTATTTCTATAAAATAGAACCACCTCCGTGCTCTAAAAGATATAAGCGAAGCACTAGAGCAAAAATTATCCAACTCAAAAGATATAAATGAAGCACATATAGTATTCTAATAAATTCCAATTCATGTGTGTCTCTCCCAAAAGGTGTGTACAACAAGGATGATTGTGGTAAACTAAAAAGAAAGGACTCAAATCATACAAGACTCTCCAAGAAAAACACATATCATGTGGCGAATAAAAATATAGCTCCAAGTAAAGTTACCGATGGACGAAGACAAAAGAGGGGATGCCTTCCAGGGCATCCCCAAGCTTAGGCTTTTTGGTGTCCTTGGATTTTACCTTGGGGTGCCTTGGGCATCCCCAAGCTTAGGCTCTTGCCACTCCTTGTTCCATAATCCATCAAATCTTTACCCAAAATTTGAAAACTTCACAACACAAAACTTAAAAGAAAATCTTTGTGAGATCCGTTAGTAAAAGAAAACAAACCACCACTTAAAGGTACTGTAATGAACTCATTCTTTATTTATATTGGTGTTAAACCTACTGTATTCCAACTTTTATATGGTTCATAAACTCTATTACTATCCATAGATTCATCAAAATAAGCAAACAACACACGAAAAAAAGAATCGGTCAAAAACCAAACAGTCTGTAGTATTCTATAGGTTATGAATACTTCTGGAACACGAAAAATTCTAAAATAAATTTCTGGACGTGAGGAATCTATCTATTAATCATCTGAAAAAATAATTAACTAAATATCACTATCCAATAAAAAATGGCAGCAATTCTCGTGAGCGCCAAAAGTTTCTGTTTTTTACAGCAAGATCAAAAAGACTCCCAAGTCTTCCCAGCAGTTCTACTTGGCACAAACACTAATTAAACACAAAAAACACAACCAAAACAAAGGATAGATAAATTATTTATTACTAAACAGGAACAAAAAGAAAGAAACAAAAATAAAATTGGGTTGCCTCCCAACAAGCGCTATCGTTTAACGCCCCTAGCTAGGCATAAGAGCAAGGATAGATCTAGGTATTGCCATGATAATGATAAGGTAAATCGTGAAAGATCATCTCATACTCCCTACGTTCAGCAGCAAGCTTTCTTTGTGGCAACCAAAAGTAATCAAAAGGGCTAAATTTGATGGGACAAAAGTCCCCAAGATCAAGCTCGGGAGGTGTTGGTTCCTCCTTTGGCCCTCATATTGTACAATCAATTCATAATTATAAGCATCTTTTGGCAAAAAGTCATGAGCCTTTGTTCAAGGGAAAAACCAAGCCCATTGTTCTGGATGGCAAAATTATCATTAAGTTCAGAGATCCTATTAACAAGAGCATCGGTAGGACCTTTTTTCTAAGGTTTTCATTTAAAGCAACATGATCTAAAGATCATAGAAAAGGATTGCTTCTATGGGAGGACGACCAGCATCCACCATATAATGCGCAAAAAATTTATTGGCTTCTTTTATTATAAATCTGAACTGATGAGCTAAAAAGATGGTTGCTGCTCGCTTAACAGAAGAATGCTCAATATTATAAAATTCTAGGAAAATCCTTTGTATGGAAGGATGCATATGTAAAAATTGTCTTTTAAGTTCAACTATGAGCAAAGATATAGCATCTGTGAGACTACTAGTTTTATGAAGGATAGATCCACTCATGGTGGGCAAAGCACCGGCACAAGTAAAGAAATCTTGAATAACTCCCTTCCCAATAATATTACCTCTACCAATACGAAACTTTTTAGTGTGCAAAATAATAGGATTTTCAAGAGGATCATCAATAGCATCAAAGTTTTCCATATTATTATCCTTATCAATGATAACCTCCCCAGTTTTAGACATGATGGCAACAAATTGCAAAAAGAACGAGCACACAAGAGGCAGGAAGGGAAAAGAGGGCGAATAAAACGGCAAGGGTGAAGTGCGGGAGAGGAAAACGAGAGGCAAATGGCAAATAATGTAATGCGGAGGATAAGAGTTGTGATGGGTACTTGGTATGTCTTGACTTGGCGTAGATCTCCCTAGCAACGGTGCCAGAAATCCTTCTTGCTGCCTCTTAAGCACTGCGTTGGTTTTCCCTTGAAGAGGAAAGGGTGATGCAGCAAAGCAGCATAAGTATTTCCCTTAGTTTTTGAGAACCAAGGTATCAATCAAGTAGGAGACCATGCGCGAGTCACCTCATACCTACACACACAAATAAGAACCTCGCAACCAAAGCGATAAAGGGGTTGTCAATCCGTCCACGGCCATTTGCAAGAGTGAGATCTGATAGAGATAATGATAATAAGATAAATACTTTTGGTGTTTTCATGATATAGATTGAAAATAAAGATTGCAAAATAAAATAGATTGGAAACTTATATGATGGAGAATAGACCCAGGGCCATAGGTTTCACTAGTGGCTTCTCTCATGATAGCATAAGTATTACAGTGGGTGAACAAATAACTGTCGAGCAATTGATAGAAAAGCGAATAATTATGAGAATATCTAGGTATGATCATGTATATAGGCATCACATCCGTGACAAGTAGACCGACTCCTGCCTGCATCTACTACTATTACTCCACACATCGACCACTATCCAGCATGCATCTAGAGTATTAAGTTCGTAAGAACAGAGTAACGCCTTAAGCAAGATGACATGATGTAGAGGGATAAACTCATGCAATATGATATAAACCCCATATTTTTATCCTCGATGGCAACAATACAATATGTGTCGTTTCCCTTTCTGTCACTAGGATTGAGCACCGCAAGATTGAACCCAAAGCTAAGCACTTCTCCCATTGCAAGAAAGATCAATCTAGTAGGTCAAACCCAACTGATAATTTGAAGAGACTTGCAAAGATAACCAATCATACATAAAAGAATTCATAGAAGATTCAAATATTGTTCATAGATAATCTTGATCATAAACCCACAATTCATCGGATCTCGACAAACACACCGCAAAAAGAGTTACATCGAATAGATCTCCAAGAGAGTCGAGGAGAACTTTGTATTGAGATCCAAAGAGAGAGAAGAAGCCATCTAGCTACTAGCTATGGACCCGAATGTTTGAGGCAAACTACTCACACATCATCAGAGGGGCCATGGAGTTGATGTAGAGGCCCTTCGTGATGAATGCCCTCTCCGGCGGAGCTCCAGAAAAGGCCCCAAGGTGGGATCTCTTGGGTATAGAAGGTTGCGGCGGTGGAAATAGGGTTTTGTGGTGCTCCTGGATGTTTGCGGGGTATATGAATATATATATAGGAGGACGAAGTAGGTCGATGGAGCAATGAGGGCCCCACGAGGGTGGAGGGCGCGCCCAGGGGATAGGCGCGCCCCCCTGCCTCGTGGCCTCCTCGATTATTTCTTGATGTCCACTCCAAGTCCCCTGGATCACGTTTGTTCCAAAAATCACACTCACAAAGGTTTTATTCCGTTTGGACTCCGTTTGATATTACTTTTCTGCGAAACACGGAAATAGGCAAAAAAATAGCAATTTGGGCTGGGCTTCCGGTTAATAGGTTAGTCCCAAAAATAATATAAGATTGTAAAATAAAGCCCGTTATCATCCAAAACAGATAATATAATAGCATGGAACAATCAAAAATTATAGATACGTTGGAGACGTATCACCTCGCTTCCCTCGAAGGTCGTCGGCCGCCCAGACGCCCGGAGGCTCCTCCGCTCTTTCCTCTCTGTTGCGCCCGCAGCCTGCCAATCGCTTGGTGCCAGTCGTGCCCCCCATGCAACCCAGCGACCCTTCAAGCTGGTGGCAGCCGCCTAGTCCGCACTCCACACTCTACTCGGCATGATTTCAGGTACCAACTCGCCAATTGACCATTCCCCGACTTTTTATTCAGGATTTGTTATTTGTTGTGCACTATCCAGATGGAGTAAATGAGCTGACAAACACACACACTATTTTTCACATCACTTCTGTTCAACTATATTATTATGAACTTATGATTAATAGAATGTAAATTCTTATTGTAGAATGAAGATGAACGGAGATATTGCAAAACCTTTTCCCAAACATGCTATGAAGAGAGGGAAGAAAGATATGTGCGGAATGTGGCCAAAGAGAAAATTGAAGAACCTGTGCTTATGCTGGTTGTGATTGAAGAGTGAACTCAAGTATCAACAATGACTATATCGAATATGGTCATATAGCAAACTGAAGATATCAAATGTGGTAAGGTATGTACTATGTAGTTTTTAATGAAAAATTGACACTTAATTGAGAAACTTACTATGATTGTAAGACCATATTGGTCTATTTCTATGTGGTATTGGCAATTACTTAGAATTCAAACATGCCATGTTTGTTTCCAAAAAATTAGGGCCACCCTGGTTTCAAATCCTAGATCCACCACTACGTTGAGTGATTCGGGGGTTGAGGCGCCCGACTTGCAGATGCTCCGATCTACGTAGTATTCCCTCCATAAATAAATATAAGAATGTTTAGGTCTAGTAGTGATCTAAACGCTCTTATATTTCTAGTGTCAAAAAAGAGTCAATTACACTGGTGGTACTAGAACTTGGTGCAAACGGTCACTTTTGTGCTAGAAGTTGCGGTGTACATCAAAGCGGTGCAAAACCTTGGCTCAGGCGTGCAAATATAGTGCTTATTCTGTTTCTATATGGAATCTCTGCTGACTAGGCATGTGGAGTCTGCTGCCAGCCAATGGACCAAGAAGAAGGGACGTGTAGCCTGGTGTTTCTGAAATCCCCCTCCGAAAATATTTTGTTACAAAAAATTCGATGTGGATCTAGTATTTTCAACCTCTATAGGATTTGCCCTTTTATTAATAGGTATAGATCTTAAAAATGGGTTGTGCAAAATGGGCTGCAATATATATAGCCCATTCAAGCTCCACATGCATCTTTGCTAAATATATATAGCATTGTTATCCATGTTAAACAGTCGAACGAGATCGACGGAGTTGTTAACTAGCTCATGTGGAAGCTTATGGTCGTGAGTTCGAGTGTTGGCGTTAATACTTTTGCTGTCAGGCTGAGCGTAGTACGAGGGTTGACTGGTTTGGGTGCGGGCGCGTGATGACCCACTAGTATAGGGGGTCAATCGTAGTCCTTTCGATAAGTAAGAGAGTCGAACCCAACGAGGAGCAGAAGGAAATGACAAGTGGTTTTCAGTAAGGTATTTTGTGCAAGCACTGAAATTGTCGGTAACAAATAGTTTGATAGCAAGATAATTTGTAAAGAGCAAGTAATGGTAATGGTAAATAAAGTGCAGCAAGGTATCCCAATCCTTTTGTGGCAAAGGACAGGCCGAAACGGTTTCTTATAATAAGCAAAGTGTTCTTGAGGGTACACGAGAATTTCAGCTAGTCGCTTTCATCATGTTGGTTTTATTCTTGTTCGCTACTTTGATAATTTGATATGTGGGTGGACCAGTGCTTAGGGGTTGTTATTACTTGAACAAACTAACTACTTATGATTAACCCCCTCGCAAGCAGCCGCAACTACAAGAAGAGTATTAAGATAAAATCTAACCATAGCATTAAAATTTTAGATCCAAATTAGTCCCTTACGAAGTAGCGCATAAACTAGGGTTTAAGCTTCTGTCACTCTACCAACCCATCATCTAATAACTACTCCGCAATGCATTCCCTTAGGCCCAAATATGGTGAAGTGCCATGTAGTCGATGTTCACATGACACCACTAAGGGAATCACAACATACATATCATCAAAATATCAAACACATATCAAGTTCACATGATTACTTGCAACATGACTTCTCTCGTGACCTCAAGAACAAAAGTAACTACTCACAAATGATAATCATGCTCAAGATCAAAAGCGTATTAAATAGCATAATGGATATGAACATATATCTTCCACCAAATAAACCATATAGTAATCAACTACAAGATGTAATCAACACTACTAGTCACCCACAGGTACCAATCTGAAGAACTGGTAAAAAGATTGAACACAAGAGATGAACTAGGGTTTGAGAGGTGATGGTGTTGTTGAAGATGTTGGTGAAGATTGACCTACCAAAAATGAGAGGGTTGTTGGTGATGATGATGATGATGATTTCCCCCTCTGGGGGGAAGTTCCCCCAGGGAATCGCTCCACCGAAGGGCAAAAGTGCTCATGCTCAAGTTCCTCCTCGAGACGGAGGCGCTCCGTCCCAAAAGTCCTCTACTTATTTTTTTCTAGGTCAAAATCACTTATATACCAGTAGAGGGGCACCAGAGGTGGGCCGAGGAGGGCACAACCCACCAGGGCGCGCCTGGGCTGCCTGGAGCGCCCTAGTGGGTTCTGCCCACCTAGTGGGCCCCCTCTGGTAGTTATTTGCTCCATTATTCTTCATATATTTCAAAACAATTCTTCGTAAATTTTCAGCTCATTTGGAGATGTGAAGAATTGGTGACTCTGACATAGCTTTTTCAGGTCCAGAATTCCAGTTGCCAGCATTCTCCCTCTTTGTGTAAACCTTGCATATTATGAGAGAAAAGGCATTCAAATTAATCCATAAAGCATTATTATGCATAAAACATTGTAAATAAAAATAGGAAAACATGATGCAAAATGGACGTATCAACTCCACCAAGCTTAGACCTCGCTTGTCCTTAAGCAAAAAACCAAAACCGAAAAACACGTCCCCATGCTTAGAGAGAGAGAGAGAGAGGTGTCGATAAGAACAAAATACAAACATAGAAGAATCATGCATAACTTTGTTTTTGCCACTCTAGAATTTGACATTTCACTTTTGCCACTCTCAGCTTTTGACAATATATCACTTTTTCCATTTAGTGGCAAAAGCAAAATTTTCAGAGTGGCAATTGTGATACATTGTCAAAAGCTAATAGTGGCAAAAGTGAAATAATAAATTATCGGTTTTGCCATGGAATGTCATTTTTGATGTATTGTCAAAAGCAAAGAGTGGCAAAAGTGAGATGTCAAATTCTAGAGTGGCATAAGAAAAATTGGCAAAAGCTAGAGTGGTAAAAACAAAGTTTTCCCTATTATTATAACAGCAACAAAATTTATTCATAAAAACTTTATCACATAACTTTTATCATATAACTTCTCATGAACAAGTAATAATACATCACACATCGAAGTAAAAGCATAAACTCTATTGAAAACCAACAAACTATGTTCTCAGTCAACTTCGCAACTACAATTCATCATCTTTTCAGGAAGGGTCTTGCATCGGAGCCTTTCTGAAAGTCCACATACTCAACCATCATATAGTCTTCTATGATTGCTGACACTCACCGCATACACATGAGCAAAAAGTTTCAACTAGACACATAGAATGATAGGGGCTTATAGTTTTCGCCTCCCAACATATTCACCTCAAGGGTGATGTCAACAATAATAACTCATGCTCACCCATATCCAACTGGATATATGTGCCTAGATCTTTCCTCGCCACATGATGCTTGCAAAGGGAGAAAATAAAAAGGAATAGGGAAGAATACTTTGACTCTTGCATAAAAGTCAATATATAAAAGTAAAAGATAGGCCCTTCATAGTGGGAAGCAGAGGATGCCATTCGCCTTTTGTTTGTATGCTCAATCTCTTAGTGCAAAAGAATAGCATGCTATATTGCCCCTTATGATAGCAACCTTTATTATGCGGTTTGTCGCCTTTATTACTTTGCCATCACAAGTTTGTACAACGCTCAATTTTCTATTATGCTAAATGATCTAACACATTTAGAAGCAATTTTTTATTGCCTTATTGCACTGATGACAACTTACTTGAAGGATCTTACTCACTCCATAGGTAGGTATGGTGGACTGTCAAAACAAGATTTTGGTTTTAAGGGTTTTTGGATGCACAAGTAGTATCTCTACTTAGTGCGGAATTTTTGGCTAGAAAAGATAGGGGGTGATGACCCACAAGTATAGGGGATCAATTTTAGCTCTTTTTGATATGTACGAGTGTCGAACCCAATGAGGAGCAGAAGGAAATGACAAGTGGTTTTCAGGAAGGTAATGCCTGCAAGTGCTGAAATTGTAAGTAACGGAGTAGTTTGATAGCAAGATATTTTGTAATGAGCAAGTAATGATAATAGTAAAAAAAGTGCAGCAAGGTAGCCCAATCCTTTTGAGGCAAAGGACATGCCAAAATGGTCTCTTGTAGTAAGCAAAGCATTCTTGAGGGTACATGGGAATTTCATCTAGTCACTTTCATCATGTTGATTCGATTCATGTTTGCTACTTTGATAATTTGATATGTGGGTGGACCGGTGCTTAGGTGTTGTTCTTACTTGAAGAAACCTCCTACTTATGATTAACCCCCTCGCAAGCATCCGCAACGATGAGAAACGTATTAAGGATAAATCCTAACCATAGCATTAAACTTTTTGATCAATCGGTCCCTTACGGAATAGCGCATAAACTAGGGTTTAAGCTTTTGTCACTCTCGCAACCCATCATCTAATAACTACTCCACAATGCATTCCCTTAGGCCCAAATATGGTGAAGTGTCATGTATTCGATGTTCACATGACACCACTAAGGGAATCACATCATACATACTATCAAAATATCGAACACATATCAAGTTCACATGATTACTTGCAACATGATTTCTCCCGTGACCTCAAGAACAAAAGTGACTACTCACAAGTGATAAACATGCCCAAGATCACAGGGGTATTAATAATGGATCTGAACATATAATCTTCCACCAAATAAACCATATAGTAATCAACTACAAGATGTAATCAACACTACTAGTCACCCACAAGCACCAATCTATAGTTCCGGTAACAAGATTAAACACAAGAGATGAACTAGGGTTTGAGATGAGATGGTGCTATTGAAGATGTTGATGGATATTTCCCTCCCCAAGGTGGGAGAGTTGTTGGTGATGATGATGACGATTATTTTCCCCTCCGGGAGGGAAGTTCCCCCGGCAGAATCTCTCCCCGAAGGCCAAAAGTGCTCCTGCCCAAGTTCCGCCTAGAGACGGCGGCGCTCCGTCCCGAAAGTTATCCCCTTATTTTTTTCTAGGTCAAAATGACTTATGTACCAGAAGATGGGCACCAGAGGTGGGCTTGGGTGAGCACAACCCACCAGGGCGCGCCTGGGCTCCCTAGTGCGCCCACGTGGGTTGTGCCCACCTGGTGGGCCCCCTCCAATACTTATTTGCTCCAATATTCTTCATATATTCCATAAAAATTCTTCATAAAGTTTCAACTTGTTTAGAGTTGTGCAGAATAGGTAGCCTGACGTAGCTTTTCCAGGTCCAGATTTCCAGCTGCCGGAGTTCTCCCTCTTTGTGTGTACCTTGCAAATTATGAGAGAAAAGGCATTAGAATTACTCCAAATAGCATTATTATGCATAAAAACATCATAAATAGAAGTATGAAAACATGATGCAAAATGGACGTATCAACTCCCCCAAGCTTAGACCTCGCTTGTCCTCAAGCGAAAACCTAAATCGAAAACATGTCCACATGCTTAGAGAGAGAGGTGTCGATAAATACAAAATACGGACATAGAAGCGTCATGTTGATTATTATAACAGCAACAAACTTAAACATAGAACTTTTATCATACACTTCGCATGAATAAGTGATAATTCATCACACTATCGAAGTATGAAGCATAAACTCTATTAGAGACAAACAAACTATGTTCACAGACAACTTTGCAACTACAATTCATCATATTTTCAGGAAGGGTCACGTATCAGAGCATTTAGGCAAGTCCACATACTCAACCATCATTTAGTCTTCTATGATAACTAACACTCATCGCATACACATGAGCAAAATGTTTCAACTGGACACATAGAAAGATAGGGGCTTATAGTTTCGCCTCCCAACGAATTCACCTCAAGGGTGATGTCAACAATAATAACTCATGCTACCCATATTCAGCTGGAAATATGTGCCTAGATCTTTCCACACCACATGTTGCTTGCCAAAGGAGAAAAATAAAAAGGAATAGAGAGAAAACTTTGACTCTTTGCATAAAAGTAAATACTTAAAAGTAAAAGATACACCCTTCGCAGAGCGAAGCAGAGGTTGCCATGTGCTGATTTGTTTGTATGCTCAACCCCTTAGTGCAGAAGAATGTCTCGTAGTATTGCCCCTTGTGATGGCAACCATTATTATGCAGTCTGTCGCTTTTATTCTTCACCATCAAAAGTTTGCACAACGCTCAATTTTCTCTTACACTAAATGATCTCGCACTTTTAGAAGCAATTTTTATTGCCTTATTGCACTGATGACAACTTATTTGAAGGATCTGACTCAATCCTTATGTAGGTATGGTGGACACTTGAAAATAAGATTTGAATTTAAGGGTTTTTGGATGCACAAGTAGTATCTCTACTCGGTGCGGAATTTTTGGCTAGCAAAGATAGGGGGCAAGCACCACATGTTAAAGGATCCTTGACAATATGACTTCTATGTGAATATGAACAAACATAAATCATTAAGTTGTCTTCCTTGTCCAACATCAACAATTCTGTCATATAATATTTTGATGGGGGCTCACAATCACAAAAGTTTCTAGGATAGTATATTTATATGTGAATCTTCTCTTCCTCTATGTCGGGTGGTAGGTGCGACATATGCCAACGGGTGGCTTATCATTGTGGGAGCCAGTAAGACATCGCCGGTGCCTGGAAACGGGATAAGGCGAAGACATGCACGCCGGTGGATCTTACCCAGCTTCGGGGCTCTCCGTGGAGTTAACACCCCTACTGCTGCTTTGTGGGGTCTCCGCATGTTCACTAGATGAATCAAGTGGCTACACAATGCTCCTTGAGCTTTTTTGGGGGGAACGAGGAAGAAGGGCACGGCTAGCCTGCTTCTTCTCCCTGATTTTTGTGTCTAGAATTAGCTAAGGGTCGAACCCTTTGCATGGATGCTCCGGGGGGTTTATATAGGCCTACCCCCCGGGGGTACAATGGTAATCCGGCTGGGCACGGGGCCCAGCCGTCTGTGACTGCGCTCGCCGGCTTCTGCGCCGGCTGCTGGGGCCCGCCGACTGGTGGGTCCCGCCGGCTGCCGGCCCCTTGGTCGACAGGCAAGCCCCACTATCCAGGGCCTAGTCGGCTGCTGGTTACTGTGGCTTCATCTTGCTGACGTGAGCTCCATCGTGGCAAGCGCGGCTACAGTACCGCCGCCTGTCAGGCGATCGCTGTAGCCTTTCCGCGTCTTGTCTCCTCAATGGGGCGTCCTCTTCGAGGAAGGCGGCAAGCCGGCTACGGGGAGCCGGCTCTGTCTTGGGCCGACTACTTGGAGGTGTGGCCGCCTTCGGGCGTCTCTCTGCTCAAAGGGGCCCACCGTCTGTGGGCCATGCTGGCGGCCCGTCGTGGGTGATGCCAGGGTCAACATGGAAACAGTGCCGCGCCGGACGGGTCGCCTAGCCCGTACGGCGCACCATGCCAGGCGTGCTCCGGGATTCGGGGGTGGCAGGCTTTACTGTAGCCACGCCCCGTCGCACCGCCGTTAGGTGGGTGCAAACTTTGTGGGTACGGTCTTGACCGCTTTATGGGGAGCCGGCTTCTTGGAGTCGGCCTTCTCATGGTCGGCTTCTTGGAGTCGGCCTTCTCATGAGGGCTAAAGTCGGACCGCCTTCCGAAAGCCGGCCCGGGTGGCAGCCAGCAAGGGGAAGGCGGCCCCTATGTCTTGAATTCTTGAGAGCCGGGCGGGCTTGTAATTTCTTCAAGAGGGCCAGGGGAAGCCGGCTAGGCTACCCATGGCTATTTACTCCGACAGTAGTCCCCGAAGCTGATCGAGCTCCGAGGTGAGCAGGGGGACGAGAAGCTAGGTCAGCATCACATCCTGGAGAGCCGGCTTAGCGGGCGTATGCCGACTTCAGAAAGCCCCGCGTCTCGTAGGCGAGAGGAGGGGGGGCAACCCGCGTGCCAACTACGGGCCCCCCCGCAGCCACGTGGCGGCGAGACCCCGCGAGCGCACGCGCGCGACGGGGTGCCGCCGCAGGCCCGGGCCCACCACTCGCGAGCCTTGTTCCGGGCGCGGATCTTCCGTGGCCCACAGGGGCTGCTTGCCTTCTCGAGGCAGTTTCGTTTCACCGTTAAGGCTCGATAATCGCGGGACGTGGGGAGTGGGCACGATCGATCCCCACGCTTCCCCACGCCGCGCCTCCTCGGCTCTGCCACATGAGCCTATAAGTAGGGGGAGGAGGGAGAGCGACAGAGGTTCGCACGCTCCCTCCCGCTCCGCCCCTCCTAACCCTCATCTTCTTCCTCTCGCTGCCGTCGCAGCTTCCCGTCTCAGCGCCGTCGCGTCTCCACACCGCCTCGTTCCCATGGCGTTGTCAAGCTCGTGGGACGGCTCCAACGTCCATGAAGACCACGTGGAGTTCCTTTGCCAGACCCGGCGCCTGCCCGGCACCGACCGCGTGCAGGTCCGCCTGGCGCCCGCGAAGGAGATCTCGCCGGCGCGGAAGGAGGGCGAGCGGGTCGTCTTCCGCTTGAACTACCTGCGCGGCTTCGGCCTTTCGGCGAGCGGGTTTCTGCGCTCTTTCCTGGAGTTCTACAACCTCCAGCCGCATCACCTCACGCCCAATGCGGTGATGCTGTTGTCGGCCTTCGTCTCCCTCTGCGAAGGCTTCCTGGGGCTGCTCCCCATGCTGGAGCTCTGGGGAGAGTTCTTCCAGAGCAAGCTCGGCACGGTCGTCGCCGGTGTGCCCGCCCCCTGCGGAGCCTTCATCGCCATGAGGAGGGCGAGCGAGAACAATCCGTTCCCGCCCATCCCCCTGATCCAGTCGGTGAAGGTCTGGCAGAGATCTTATTTCTATGTGAAGAACGTCGCCGAGCAAGGAGACTACATCAACCTGCCAGATTACGTAGCCGGCCCGCCGGCTGGGAGGCAGCCCTCGTGGAGATTCCGGTCCCGGTCACTGTCTCCGGCCGGGAACGCCGCCATCTCCCGGCTTCGGGTGTTCGTTCAGTCGGAAGGCTTGCGCGGGGCCGACTTGGTGGCTGCCTTCATGGAGCGCCGGATCCTTCCTCTCCAAAGCCGGCCCCATATGATGTGTCAGATGAGCGGCCGCTTCGACCCAAGCCGTCTGAGCACATGGGAAATGCCCCACGCGGAGGTGGCGCTCATGGTTAACTACATCACCAACTGTAAACTCGCCGGGGACTGGCAATACGGCAAGGTGCCGTATTCCCGCGCCAATCCTCCGCCCGTGGTAAGTCTCTCTCTCTATCTTCTTATTGTCGTTGGACGGCTTCATGACGGCCGGCTTCTGACTAGTCGGCTCTTTTGAGCAGAACCCTCTTCTTGCGCCACCGGCTGGGGCGGCGGGAATTGAACGCCAGTATACCCCCGACCGCACGGTGGATGATGTTGACGACCCGGATTTGGGGGCGGCCTCCATGGAGGACGCCGTTGTGGGGGACAGTGCCGAGCCCGGATGCTCAAGGTTCACCGTGAGCTTCGAGGACTGGCCGGACAAATTCGAAGCCGAAGTCGCCCCGCGTCGCCAGCCGGCAGCCGACCAACAGGGCGCGGGCTCGTCTGTTGCACCGGCTGCCGGCGGCGCGCAGAAGCGCCGGGCCGCTCTAGGCCTCTTCGGCAGTCGGCCGAAGAAGTCCAAGCCCTCCACCGCGGCGACAAAGCGAGACGAGGCGGCCGCGAAGGCGGCCCACTTCCGCAAGGCGGTGAAGCAGCCCCAGGCGGTGTCGGCGTAAGTCTTCGACTGCCTTGCCGCATGCTCATCATCATTCTCTTTCTCTTCGAATATTCTTCTTAACTTTTCTTTGCTTGCCGGACAGCGCGCCGCTTTCCCTTGAGCGGGGCCCGAGCGGCTCCGTCGTGGGGCCGGCTGGAGGGTCTTCGAGCTCTCGCCGCGTGGACCCGCGTGCCGATCTCAGGGAGGCCACAGAGCAGAACGCCCGTGAAGCGCGGGAGGAGCGCGAGGCGGCGGAGAAGGCGGCCGCCCAGGCGGCGAGTGAGCAAGCCGAGGCGGCAGCCAAGGCCCAGATGGAGGCGGCTACCGCGGAGACGGAGGCGGAAAGCTCGCGCAGCCAGCCTCCACTGCTCGCCATTCCTCTCCGAGCCGTAGCCCCCGACACCTCATTGCCCTTGGCGGAGGAGATCGTCCAAGACCCGCCGCTGTTGGAGAGGAGGGAGGACCCCGTGGCCTTGGCGGGGAGAGCGCCGCCAGCAGCGCCAACCGGAGCAGGCCAAGGCGGTCAATCATCAGCGGCGCCAGAGGGGCCGGCCGGGGGTGAGCCGGAGAACAGAGCCGGCCTCGAGGTGCAGCTGGCGACGGGCCGGCGCGCAGGGGGAAGCGCCGCTCCGCCGGAGTTGCGCCGAGCCGCGGGCGCAGGCCAGCCGGCGGAAGATCTGGAGGCGGCCGGCACCGCCGTGTCCGAGTGGACTCACTGGCGAGCTGGATGCGGCGGCTCAAGGGGTCCGGAGCCGGCTGCAAGCTCAGGCCGCCCTGCTGCAACAGCTCAACCAAGAGTTCTTGTCAACGCGAGCCACTATCCGGGTGAGCCCTTCGTTCTTGGCTGCTTTGCTTTCTTAATTTCTTCCCTGGGGGCGCGTCAGCGCACCCACTGGGTGTAGTCCCTGAGATTTGGGCCGACTGCTGCGCAGTCGGGTCGGATCTTTCTCGATGGCCACCTTACTTTGCTTCTTTCTGAACTTTCAGGAATACCACAACCTTCATGCTGCCGCCTTCGACTCCCAGGCTCGGGAGTTGAGCCAGCGGACCAACGACCTGGCCGACAGCCGAAGTAAGTACTCGATTTTGTCTGTCTCCTGTGGGGGCGCGTCAGCGCACCCACTGGGTGTAGTCCCCGAGATTCGGGCCGACTGCTGCGTAGTCGGGTCGGATCTTTCTTGACAACTCTTTTCTTATTGGTTTTTCTTTGTCTTCAGGGGCCAACGCCGACTTGCGAAAGCAGTTCGGTGAGGCGAAGGCCGCCCTTCATACCAAGGAGGCTGAGTGCGCCGCCTTGGTCCAGGAAAGGGATCGCCTAGCCAAGAAGCTGACCGACCAAGAGGAGAGCCACAAAGCGGCCCTGCAGGCGGCGCAGGAAAGCGAAGACGCCTTGATGGCGGAGTATGAGATGGCGGCGGCGACCTGGTATGAGACCCGGCGAGGCCTGGACGAAGGCTTCGGCCGGATCGAGGACTTGATCGACGATAAGCTACCTTCCTCGGCCCTCCCCTGCCCCTTGCCGCTTGGGTTTTTTGACTTATCTTGAGCTGTTGCAGATTACTTCCCGGGCTACTCCGCCTTCGCCGCCCAAAGCATTAAGGCCCATTGCGAGGCGCGCCGTCAAGCGGGGGCCGACATTGCGCCGGATGCAAACCGGACCCTTGAGGAGCAGCTCCTGGCTATCCAGGCACGGTTGCAGCCGGCTCATCGGATGCTCCGCCGGCTCCAACGTGCCGGGGCGCAAGTGTTGGCCGCCCTCTGGCCCGGCGAGACGATCCCCCGCACCCCAAGCCGAACTGCCGACTGGCTGGAAGTCGCAGTTGGTCGCTTCGAGGCTTGGAAAGCGTCAGCGGCCTGCCTCGGAGCCGGACGGGCGTTGGAATTCGTTCGGGCTTGGTACCCAGGGCTGAGCCTGGACCAGCTGCGCACTTGGCGGATGGAGGCCGACGCGGAGCTGGAGGAGGTGAGGCCGGCTATCGCCCAGCAAGCTTCGACGATCGCTGAGTGCACCGACATCAGCGTTTTCGCACCCGAAATCGATGATGACGGTGTTGTTCAGCCGGAGGAGTGGTTCGGGCTGGACCTGGCGGTGGGCGAGGACTCGGCAGAGGAGATTGCCTCCAGCGACGAGGGCGGAGAAGATGAAGACGAGGACAGCGAAGGCGTCGAGCCGGCTGGTGGAACAACCAGCCGACCTCAGGCCGACCGTGCCTCCAGCAATGAGGCGTGTGGAAGCGCACCCTCTGCGGGAGGCGGCGACCAAGCCGAAGTTCGTCAGCCGGCCGCTACTTCAGCCGGCACGACCGTCTCCGCCAACCAGTCTGGCTCGTCGGCCGCTCCGCCAGCTTGACCTGCCGTCTTTATCTTTCCTGCTTTGTTGTCTTTGAACAATCTTTGTTAAGTTTTCGCAGTTCCACCCACTGGGGTGTATCCAAACTATGTTGAACGCTGGCCTCTTGGAGGTCTTTTTATGTAAATATTATCATGTGCATGTTTGGTTTCCATTCACGTATGCTTTTTTATCCTTAGGCTTTTTCCTTTGCCGCCTTCCCTCTTTGGGGAGGCAAGTACTTGAGCTTTCTTGGATTAAAGTGACGTGAATGGAAACCGGCCGGCCGGCTACTCTGGTAGCCAGTCGGCGGTGTGAGAAAAACCGTCTTTTGATATATGAGTTCGTTAGTCCCTAGCCGTTTTTCGTGTGGGCGCCCGTTCCTACCTTTAACTCTTGCCAGCCGGACAGCCGGTTCTTCGGACTGCGACTTTGGCAAGAGAAGGCTTGAGAGCCGGCACACTACTTGTCTGACTGTGGGTAGGACTTCTAAGATAACTCCAGTCGGCCAGTCCCCGAGCCGACTAGTCGAACTCGGTGCCGGACGGAATAAGTAAATGATACGACAAGGTCATGAGCATGATACTTTTCATTCATAAATAAGAGATGGCAGTCCCCGAGCCCTCCTTGGGGAGCCTATTGTCTTGTACTAAATACAAAAGTTAGCGCGGTACATACTGCATTTCAATTGTAAAATCTTCGGAGGAGGTTGGCGTTCCATGGTCGTTCCGACTCCTTGCCGGAGTCGTCTCTCTTGCGTGCCTTCGGCTTCTGTGCGTCGATCAGGTAGTAGGAGTCGTTGCCTAGAGCTCTGCTGATGATGAAGGGGCCTTCCCAAGGGGCTGAGAGCTTGTGATGGCCGGCTGTTCGCTGGATCAGCCGGGGCACAAGATCGCCCTCTTGGAAAGATCTTGGCCTGACTTTGCGGCTGTGGTAGCGGCGCAAACCCTGCTGGTAGATGGCAGACCGGCTGAGGGCTAACAGCCGGCTTTCTTCCAGCAGGTCGACGACGTCTTCTCGTGCTTCCTTGGCCTCCGCTTCCGTGTACATGGTTACTCGAGGCGAGTCGAACTCGATGTCAGTTGGGATGACCGCCTCGGCACCATACACAAGGAAGAAAGGGGTGAAGCCGGTTGACTTGTTTGGTGTAGTGTGCAGACTCCAGAGGGCAGCCGACAGCTCATCGAGCCAACAGCCGGCCGAGCGCTCCAGAGGTACGACCAGTCGAGGCTTGATACCGGAGAGGATGAGGCCGTTGGCTCGCTCGACCTGGCCGTTGGAATGCGGGTGGGCGACGGATGCTAAGTCCAGCCGGATACCTTGGGCTGCGCAGAAACGTGCCAAGGCTCCTTTGGCAAAATTCGTGCCATTGTCGGTGATGATGCTGTAGGGCACGCCGTACCGAGTTGTTATGTCTGCAATGAACGTCACAGCAGTCGGCCCATTCAGCTTCTTGATCGGCCTTGCCTCAACCCACTTGGTGAATTTGTCCACGGCGACGAGCAAATGCGTCATGCCGCCGCGCGCCGTCTTGAATGGGCCCACCATGTCCAGTCCCCAAACGGCAAAGGGCCAAGTGAGGGGAATGGTCTTGAGTGCCGAAGCCGGCACGTGTTGCTTGGAGCCGAAGAGTTGGCATCCCTTGCAATGTTTAACTAATTCTTTGGCGTCATCCAAAGCAGTCGGCCAGAAGAAACCATGGCGGAAGGCTTTGGCGACAAGTGATCTTGAGGCCGCATGGTGGCCGCATTCACCTTGGTGAATGTCTGTGAGGATTGCAATGCCCTTCTCTTGCTCGACGCACCGTTGGAGGATTCCAGTGACACTGCGCTTGAGTAGTTCTCTGTTGACGATTGTGTACGCTCCGGCTCGACATTGGACTTGTCTTGCTTCTGTTTCTTCAGCCGGCAGGTCTTGGTTTACTAGGAAGTTGAGGATGGACTGAGCCCATGATGGAGCCGCGACTTCTCCTACCGCCAATGTGGCTACTGCTACCAGGGTGGGCGGGCTGGGCGGTGAGGTGCTGGAGTCGGCCGCCGACTGTAGCGCTGGTGCAGTCCCCGGGCCGGCTGCCGCAGTCCCTGAGCCGGCTGCCGCAGTCCCCAAGCCGGTTGCCGAAGTCCCCGAGCCGGCTGCCGAAGCCCCCGAGCCGGCTGCCGAAGTCCCCGAGCCGGCTACAGGGGTCTTAGGGTCGCCTACTTGGTTCTTCGAGCCGAACCCGACCGCGTCGGGGTCAGGCGGCACGAAGATGGAATCGGATTCCGGAGACGGCTTGATAGACGACTTGAGGAGGCGTTGTAGAGCGACGCCGGTTGGAATTGCTTGCCGAGTGGAGCCTATTCGAGCCAGGGCATCGGCTGGCTCGTTGTCGGCTCGTGGTACGTGGAGGAACTCGCATCCTTCAAAGTATCCGCTGATTTGTTGGACCAGGAAGCGGTAGCTCGCCATATTTGCGTCCTTAGCGTCCCAGTCGCCGGATGATTGCTGGACTACCAGGTCCGAGTCGCCATAGCATAGGATCCAGCGAATGCCATGTTCTTTGGCAAGCCGGAGCCCGTGTATGAGCGCCTCGTACTCGGCCACATTGTTGGAGGCGGCAAAGTGGATCTGTAGCGTGTATCTGAGCTTGTCGCCTTTCGGAGAGGTAAGGACGACGCCGGCTCCCAAGCCGGTGTGCATCTTGGACCCGTCGAAGTGCATGCGCCAATGGGTGGAGTCGGGAGCCGGTGGCAGGTACTGGGTCTCGGCCCAGTCGATGAGGAAGTTGGCCAGTGCTTGGGACTTGATGGCAGTGCGGGGCTGGTAGAAGATCGTGTACGGGGCCAGCTCGATGGCCCATTTCGCCACCCGGCCGGATGCATCCCGGCTGCCTATGATCTCGGCTAGCGGGGCAGTGCATACGACCGTGACGGGCTGCTCTTGAAAGTAGGGCTTCAGCTTCTTGGCGGTGAAGTACACGCCATAACACATCTTTTGGTAGTGTGGGTAGTTCTGTTTCGAGGCGGACAGCACCTCGCTCAAATAGTACACCGGCCTCTGAACCGGCTGGGCTCGGCCTTCTTCTGGGCGCTGGACTACAATGACGGTGCTGACCACCCGGCTGGTTGCAGCGATGTAGAGGAGCATGGGCTCTTTCTCAGTCGGCGCCGCGAGGACAGGCGACGTGGCCAGCATATTCTTCAGCTCGTGAAAAGCTTGGTCGGCCTGGTCGTTCCACTCGAAGTGAGTGCTCTTCTTCATGAGGCGGTAGAGAGGGAGAGCCTTCTCTCCGAGCCGGCTGATGAAGCGGTTCAAGGAGGCTAAGCACTCGGTGAACTTATGAATGTCTCGAAGCTTGGAGGGGATCGCCATTCTCTCGATGGCCTTGATCTTCACCGGGTTGCATTCGATGCCGCGTTCGGAGACCAGGAAGCCTAGGAGCTGGCCGGCTGGCACACCAAACACGCATTTCTCAGGGTTGAGCTTGATTTGGAACCGGCGTAGGTTTTCAAACGTTTCCTTTAGGTCTCCCAGCAAGGTGTCGCGCTTCTCCGTCTTCAAAACGATGTCGTCCACGTATACGTGAGCGTTTCTGCCGAGTTGCTTGAGGAGGCACTTCTGCATGCAATGCTGAGAAGTGGCACCGGCATTTCTCAAGCCGAATGTCATAGTCAGGTAGCAGAAGGCTCCAAATGGCGTGATGAAGGCGGTCTTCAGGCGGTCGTCCGGGTCTAGCTTTATCTGATGGTATCCGGGGTAAGCATCCAAAAAACTCAACATCTCACATCCGGCTGTGGAGTCTATCACTTGGTCAATCCTTGGCAGGGCAAAAGGATCTTTGGGGCAGGCCTTGTTGAGGCTCGTGTAGTCTAGACACATGCGCCACTTGTTGTTCTTCTTTAGCACAAGGGCCGGGTTGGCGAGCCACTCTGGAAAGAAAACTTCCATGATGAAGCCGGCCGCCAAGAGCCGGGCTATCTCCTCCCCTACAATCCTGCGCTTCTCCTCCGACAATCGGCAAAGGGGTTGCCTGACTGGCTTTGCGTCTTCTCGAACGTGTAGTTTGTGCTCGGCGAATTTCCTCGGAACACCCGGCATGTCCTTGGGGGACCATGCAAAGTTGTCCCGATTCTCACGGAGGAAATCGGCGAGCTCGCCTTCCTATTTGCTGTTCAGGTTCGCCCTGATGACGGCAAACCTCTCTGGATGCTCGAGGTCAAGAGGTATCTTCTTCGTTTCCTTGGCCGGCTGGAATGATCCCGGAGCATCGTGCTCCTTGGGGTCGGGAGACACGGCCGACTGCTTGGCGGCTATGGCCACGACTCGGTCCAGCATCTTCTTCTCTTCGGCAATCACAAGGGACTCGTCCAGCCGGCTGCTGGCCGCCGCACACTCGAAGGACTTCTTATAATCACCGGCTACGGTGATGACGCCTTTGGTGCTTGGTATCTTCATCTTGAGGTATGCATAGTGGGGAACTGCCATGAATTTGGCCAAAGCAGGTCGGCCAAGCAATGCATGGTAAGGGCTCTCCAGGTCCACCACTTCAAACCAGATCGCTTCCCGGCGGAAATGCTCCTTGTCCCCAAAAAGTACATCAATCTTGATTTTGCCAATGGGGGCGCAGGACAGGCCGGGTACGATGCCATGGAACACTGTCCGTGTAGGCATCAGCTGCTTCGTGTTGACATTTAGCTTTTCCAGGGTGTCACGGTACAGGATGTTGATGCTGCTCCCGCTGTCTATCAACATACGGGAGAAGCGGGCGGCGCATCTGTCCGTTGCAAGGGTGGCTTCCAGGACCAAAGCATAAGATCCGGGACACGGCATCACCTCCTGATGGTCGGCCCGGCTCCAGCTGATGGGCTTTTCTGACCAATGCATGTGTCCAGCGGGGTAGGCAGCGACCACGGTGACTTCCTGGTGCTCTCGGCGTTTGCTGCGCCGGTCTTCGGGCTGGCTGGTAAAGACGATGTAGGTGGCTTGCTCGTCAGGGAACTCGTCATGCACGGCTCTGACTGCAGGCCGAGCGGCCGGAGGCGGCAGGGCTAGAGGCGGCGGGCCGGCGGGCGGAGGCGGCAAGAGACCCTCGCCCTTGGAGATTCGGGTGAGCCAATTGCACTTCCGGGTCGTGTGGTTGGACGGCTTCGTGCCGCTGTGGAACTTGCAAGAGGCGTCGAGAGTTTGCTCGTAGGAGAAAGCGGGCTGCCAAGCCGGCCTGCCGCCCTTGGGTTTCTTGGGCGCCGGTCGTTCTTCAGGAGGCGCATCTTCGACTGTGGCCACCTGTCGACTGGCGGGAGGCGGCGCGGGGCCCTTGCGCTTGTGGTCGTTCGAGTTGGGGTGTCGGCCGGAATCCCCAGCCGGCGTCTTGGGCGCCGGGTTGAGTACCTTTCCGGACGCGTCTACCCAAAGCTCGGTCTTCATCGAGGAGTCGGCGGCGGCGTACTTATCCGCTATGTCCAGAAGTTCGTCGAGGGTAGCCGGCTCGTCGCAGAGGAGCTTGTGCTTGAGGAGCGTGCCTTCTCGGCATCCGACTGTGAAGTATTCTATGGCTTGCACCTCGTGCACCCCTTCGCAGGAGTTGCGGAGCTCGGCCCAACGCGTGAGGTAATCGCGAGTGGACTCAGCGGGGCCTTGTACGCACAAGGAGAGATGTCTGGGCTTGGGAGCCCGCTTGTAGGTGCTGGTGAAGTTGCGGATGACGGCTTCTGTGAAATCTAGCCAGCTGTTGATGCTACGCGGCTTGAGGCTGTTGAGCCAGGTCCGCGCCGTGCCTTGCAGCATGAGGGGCACGTACTTCACGGCAACGCGCCGGTTGCCATTGGCTATGCTAACCGCCGTGGAGTAGTCGATCAACCAATCTTCCGGCTTTACGGAGCCGTTGTACTTGGGCGTGTCTCTTGGGAGCGAGAACCCTTTGGGAAAGGGCTCGTCGCGGATGCGGGGGCCGAAACAAGGCGGGCCGACATCATCTTCTTCTTCCAACGCCAGGGATCGCGCCAGGCGGTCGATCCGATGGCGGGCGTCGCTCTCGCTGATTCCTTCACGGCGGCCTAGCCGGCCGCTGAGAGTCGGGTGCGCCACTGGTGGCGAGGCGGGATATCTCTCTCCACGGGGCGGAGGCGGAGGCGGGACACCTCTCCATTCCATGGCTCGGGGATGACCGTCCGTGTCTCGCTCGATGGAGATCCGGGTCCGGCTGCGGCTGGTAGCCGGCTCCTTCTCGCGTCGCGCGCGGGTATTGCTCGTAGTCGGCGTCCGGGACGTCGCGCCGTGATCTCGGCGCGGGGGAGGGCTTCCCGTGCGGGCCTCTGCTTCGTGCCGCTGCGCGGCTGCGTTGATCAGTTGCTGGATGCGCTGGGTCATGTGGGGGAGGTCTTCGGCCTCCAAGCCGTCCAACTCGTCTACGGCCGCCTGGGCGGCATGCAAGTTCTCGAGCGGCGTGGTATAGACTGGGCGATCGACTCCCAGCGTGTCGGCGATGACGGCGCCGCGTTGCTTGACAAGGCCGGACCGGCTTGGCCCGCCCCGGGCCGGCGTGCCGAAGGCGGCGCGGTCAGCTTCGTGCTGGTAGGCCTGAGTGAGGCGTCTTACGGAGGCCAGCCTCCGGCCCTCTGCGAGGAGGGCGAGGCGGCCTGCTTCCAGTGCTTCGTCGTCGGCATCAGCCGGGAGGGGAGCGGACAAGTCGTGGGCCGCCGCACGCAAGGCGTCGTGGGCGCTCTCGTCGGTCAAGCCGCCGTGGCCGACAACCATCACTTTGGCGGTGACAGCATCGCAGCCGTCGGTTCGAGGAAGCGGGTCCTTGTAGATCGCGACGTTGGTGGGGAAGGTGTCGTAGGAGGCCGTGTCGGAGTCGCCAGGCATCGGGTCAGTGGAGCCAACCGACTCCAGGTCCGCAGCGGGCTCACTGGAGACATGGAGCTGGCCGAGAAGGTTGGCGAGGTGGTCGGTGCCCGCATCGGAGGCGAGCTCGTCGGAGATGAGAGTTTTGTCGAGGAGATCAGCGAGGCCGCCTGCCACGCAGATGCTGGTGACGCCTTGCAACACGTCGTGGCAAGCGCCATCGGGCGTGCCGGGCTGGCTACGCTCGTGGGGGAGGAATAAGGTTCCCGTCCAGAATAGGTCTCCGGACGACGGTGCACCTGGCCCCAC
Organism: Triticum dicoccoides; assembly: GCF_002162155.2. NCBI lineage: Eukaryota > Viridiplantae > Streptophyta > Magnoliopsida > Poales > Poaceae > Triticum > Triticum dicoccoides. The sequence goes on along the minus strand of NC_041390.1, from coordinate 405,796,553 downwards.
GGTGGGCGCCAAATGTCGGGTGGTAGGTGCGACATATGCCAACGGGTGGCTTATCATTGTGGGAGCCAGTAAGACATCGCTGGTGCCTGGAAACGGGATAAGGCGAAGACATGCACGCCGGCGGATCTTACCCAGCTTCGGGGCTCTCCGTGGAGATAACACCCCTACTGCTGCTCTGCGGGGTCTCCGCATGTTCACTAGATGAATCAAGTGGCTACACAACGCTCCTTGAGCTGTTTTGGGGGGAAGGAGGAAGAAGGGCACGGCTAGCCTGCTTCTTCTCCCTGATTTTTGTGTCTAGAATTAGCTAAGGGTCGAACCCTTTGCATGGGTGCTCCGGGGGGTTTATATAGGCCTACCCCCCGGGGGTACAATGGTAATCCGGCTGGGCACGGGGCCCAGCCGTCTGTGACTGCGCTCGCCGGCTTCTGCGCCGGCTGCTGGGGCCCGCCGACTGGTGGGTCCCGCCGGCTGCCGGCCCCTTGGTTGACAGGCAGGCCCCACTATCCAGGTCCTGGTCGGCGGCTGGTTACTGTGGCTTCATCTTGCTGACGTGAGCTCCATCGTGGCAAGCGCGGCTACAGTACCGCCGCCTGTCAGGCGATCGCTGTAGCCTTTCCGCGTCTTGTCTCCTTAATGGGGCGTCCTCTTCGAGGAAGGCGGCAAGCCGGCTGCGGGGAGCCGGCTCTGTCTTGGGCCGACTAGTTGGAGGTGTGGCCTCCTTCGGGCGTCTCTCTGCTCGAAGGGGCCCACCATCTGTGGGCCACGCTGGCGGCCCATCGTGGGTGATGCCAGGGTCAACATGGCAACAGTGCCGCGCCGGACGGGTCGCCTAGCCCGTACGGCGCACCATGCCAGGCGTGCTCCCGGATTCGGGGGTGGCAGGCTTTACTGTAGCCACGCCCCGTCGCACCGCCGTTAGGTGGGTGCAAACTTTATGGGTACGGTCTTGACCGCTTTATGGGGAGCCGGCTTCTTGGAGTCGGCCTTCTCATGGCCGGCTTCTTGGAGTCGGCCTTCTCATGAGGGCTAAAGTCGGACCGCCTTCCGAAAGCCGGCCCGGGTGGCAGCCAGCAAGGGGAAGGCGGCCCCTATGTCTTGAATTCTTGAGAGCCGGGCGGGCTTGTAATTTCTTTAGGAGGGCCAGGGGAAGCCGGCTAGGCTACCCATGGCTATTTATTCCGACACTCTATTAATTCTTTCATGGGTTGCATCATTGACTAATGCTATGTTAAAATTTTCTACTTATACTTTTCCTTATGTGGTGTCATCACCTACCATAAGTGTCACACCCTAGCTAGTCATGCATCAGAGTGTGTGCATCATGTTTAAAATTCCATTTAATTTGAATTGGGGATTTGTGAAACCCTCAGAATCATTTCTGAAAATGACCCAAATAAAAATTTCTCCAAAAGGGTCCAAGAAAATGCTCATGTTGCTCTCTGAAAATATTGGACAGAGATAAAAATCAAACCAATATTTTTAAGAGCTCATAGGTATTATTTTGGGCATTTGGAATTAATGCATAAATATTTGCATTGGAAATATATTAGTTATATATATTAATATATGTCCAAAAATTATGCCACCTATTGGGGAGCTCTGGAATAATATATCTAGCTCCTGCAAAAATTGGCATAAGGTTATAAAATGATTTAATATTTTATTTAAATCAAAACAAATGTCAGAAATTAGAAAACAGAAATAAATAAAAGGGAGGACCTTACCTGGGCCTTTTACCTGGCGCCTCTGGCCCAGCCAGCTGGCCGGCCCAGCCCACCTCCTCCTCTGTCGTCTTCGTCCTCGACAGAGGGAGGGGAGTGTGCCCGGCGCGCGCACGCGCCACCGCGCCACGCCACCTGCTCGCCTGCCTGCCTGCCCCTCCCCTCCTCGTCTGGATGGCCTGGAACGACGCCACGCCCTCCCCCGTTCTCTCTCACTCTCCCCGGTTCTTCCCCTCCTCTCCCTCGCTCTCTCTCTCACGGCCGAACACCACCATCGCCGCCGTTCGCCATAGCAGCCGTCACCGGCCACCCCTCGCCCCTCCGCTGAGCTCAGGAGCTCCGCCGCGACCCCCTCTTCCTCCCCACCAAGCCAAGCCCCTCGGGAAGCTCTGCATCGCCTCCACGCCATCGTCTTCCTCCTCGGGCTCCGACCACCATCGCCGTCGATTCGCCGTCTCCAGCGCGTCCCCGAGCCCGCTTCGACGCCCACTGCAACCGCGGTGAGCTCCGCCACCGTTTCCCCCTCTTTTCCCCCTCGTTCCCGCACCGTAACCCGGTTTCCCACCACGGCCGAACCTCCGCCGTCGCCGAGCTCGCCGTCGATGCAGCTCCGGTGACCATTTGGTCACCCCGGCGAGTCCAACAAGTCCGTAAGGACCCGTAGAGCCCCTCCAGCGCCTCAGCTCCCTCGCTTGCGAGCAGCAGCACCGATCCCGACCTCACCCGAACTCCGGCCGCCGCTCACGAGCTCGCCGTCGTCAGTACCGGCCACCACAGGCACGGCCACCACCACCATTCGACGCGCGGGAGCAAGGGCTCTCCAACGAGCCCAAGCACGGCCTCGCCCGTGCCCTGTAGCGTGTTTCCGTATCGCGCCGCCGTCTCGGGCCTCGCCGGCGTCATGTCGCCGGTGGGTTTGACCTGTTTGACCTGGGGTTTGACCCCCCAAGGGTCACTGACGCGTGGGCCCCGTCGGCCAGGTGGTCAGATTAGTGCTAATCATTGTTAGTTAACCCCCTGACACTGACCAGTGGGCCCCAGCGCCACTAATTCCTAATTAGGATTAAATTAACCCTGTTAAACCCCCCTGTCACTGACGTGTGGACCCCACACGTCAGGTTTGACCCCAGCCAGCCGCAGTTGACCACTGACGTCATGTTGACGTCATGCTGGCGCAATATATATATTTCTGGATTTAATTTAAATCAGGAAATTCCAGAATATTATTTAAACTTCAAAAATTCATAACTTTTATTCTGTAACTCCAAATTAGACAAATTATATATGAAAAATGATCAGAAAAATCCAATCTATCCATCTATACTATTTTCATGCATGATCAAACAAGTTAAATTGATGTTTAAAGCAGAACAAGGAAAAGCACTTTAAAAGGCCATGTTTGAGTTTGAAATTTGAATCTTTGATTCAAATTGGTTCAAACCCTTCTGGTTTTAGCTGCATTAGCCCAACACACTCATATTGCCATGTTTCATGCATGCATCATATTGTTGCACATTGTTTGGTGATGGTTGTGTATCGGTGTCCTTTACGACAGGTTCTGCCTCCGAGGAGTACCGTGATTACCCTAACGAAGAACCGTATCAGTGCATCGAACCATCAGGCAAGCAACCAACCATTTGATCATATCGATACAATCCCATGTTCTCGCTCCTGCTCTCTTTTACTGCATTAAGACAACGCGTTTCAAACTGCTGTGTGCTACGGTAGTTGAACCCATTTCCTCTGCATGACCTGTCATTGCCACAGTAACTAGATGAAACCCACTAGCATGTGTAGGAGTTGATTGAGCCATATGTATGTGTTGTTCCTACCTTGCTATGCCTGCTATGCTTAGGGTCGTGTCAGGTCTGCTTCATCTGGGTGATGGGCTAGAGTCAAATGATTATGTCGGTAATGAGAGTGGTGTGGTGAACACGATTTGGTAAAGGTATCGATGAGAGGCCATGTAGGAGTACATGGTGGGTTGTTTCATTGAAGCCGACCTTAAGCACTGAGATCTGTATGTGTGATTTAAGAATCAGCTACTACCATGCATTGGGCCCGAAACCAATGGACCCTCTCGGCTTCTTATTCACCCTAGTTCTCCGTCCAGGAGTTGCAAGTAGTTTCTGGTGTTTGTAGCCTACTGGAGGCCGTGGACAGCGCTGACCGTAGGGGTGGGCTGTGATGCGGTAGGTACGTGGCCGGGTGTACCGAATACCCGTTAGGTATCTCGGGAACCCTGTTCACATCGTTCGGGGCCGTATGGGAAACCTCGGCCGGACTCCCTGCGGATGGAACCTGGATAGGCGATAAACCTGGACTGGAGGCTTAGGTGATTAGGTAGGTCGTGGCCGACACCCACGTTGGGCTTCCGCTTGAAGGTTGCCGAGTACATGTCGTGTAAACAGCGGTAAGTGGTGAGAGCGTGTATGAAGAAGTACACCCCTGCAGGGTTAACATGATCTATTCTAATAGCCGCGTCCGCGGTAAAGGACTACTTGGTTGCCTATACAGTTCATAGACAAGTAAATGGAAACTACTAAAAGCCTCAAGATAAGTGTGAGTGCCGAGGATGGCTCTTCCGTAGGAAGACGGAGGCGGATCCTCGGTAGTGTATTGAATTGGTGAGTAGTGGACTCGTGTGCGCAAAACCATTTCAAGTTGAAGTATCGTAGGATAGTCTAGCCAAGAGTCAAAGCTGGCTTGCTGCAATAACTCCACCAACCCTTCTTGATAATATGCATGTATGTAGGATCTGATGTAAGTCTTGCTGAGTACCTTTGTACTCATGTTGCTATAATTTACATTTTACAGAAGACGCTGCAACCCCTTCTGATGGGTTCTATGTAGACGTTGACATCAACGAGTAGGCTAAAGACCCAGGTGGTGACCCTGAGCTTGTGAAGGACCACGTAGTATAGCTAGGCTTTCCAAGCCTCTTTTATTTTACTAGTTGTCTGTACTCAGACAAGTTACTTCCGCTGCTGGTTTGTATGACTGTATGACTTGAATGTTGGGTCGTGAGACCCATACCTTTGTGTATGTTATGTATGGCTCCCTGAGCCTTAAATAAAGTACTTGTGTCGTAGAGTCATGTTGTGATGCTTCGTTGTATTTGCACATATCGAGCATATTGTGTGTATGATTGAAATGCTTGGTATGTGTGGGATCTGACTATCTAGTTGTTTATCTTTAGTAGCCTCTCTTACCGGGAAATGTCTCCTAGTGTTACCGCTGAGCCATGGTAGCTTGCTACTGCTCTGGAACACTTAGGCTGGCCGGCATGTGTCCTTCTTCGTTCCTGTGTCTGTCCCTTCGGGGAAATGTCACGCTTTGAGTACCGGAGTCCTGTTAGCCCGCTACAGCCCGGTTTACCGGAGTCCTGCTAGCCCAGTGCTACAGCCCGGACCCACTTGCTGATGACCGACACGTTCGAAGCTGGGTCATGGATGCCTGTCCCCGTAAGTCTGTGCCACTTTGGGTTTACGACTAATCATGTCAGCCCGGGCTCTTTATCATATGGATGCTAGCGACACTATCATATACGTGAGCCAAAAGGCGCAAACGGTCCCGGGCAAAGGTAAGGCGACACCCGTGGGGATACCGTGCGTGAGGCCGCAAAGTGATATGAGGTGTTACCGGCTAGATCGATGTGACATCGAGTCGGGGTCCTGACAGCGTTGGCATCAGAGCCGGACTGCCTGTAGGTTCTCCAAGCCAAACTGGTCGATGTTGAGTCTAGAAATTCTTTAGTTATATGTAGGGGAATTGTTTGTGGGTTGGAACGTAAGGCTCTTTTTACTCCTTTATCTTATGACATTCTGATCTGAGTCAGTCCATTCTTCCACCGGGGGTTAAGGAATTAGGATCTATTCTCTCTATCAGGATCTCGTGTTACTAATCAGTAGTACCTTATAGGTATGAAGGATACAAGCCTAGTTCAGTTCTTTTACCATATTATGTTGCTAGGATGGTCTCAGAACTTTGATATGATGATGTTAAGTGTGTATGAAATCCTTTGTCAAATGTCTCAAAATCCTTCTTGAGCATTTACAGCTGTTATGCTGCCGAAATTTTGCTAGAAATTCTAATGCCTTTGCATTATGATTGTGCTTTCAGATGGCCACTCGCGACCTCAATCAAGTGGTTCGCCTGACTCGATGCCTAGATGTACCCGGCCATACTGCCAAGTTGGTCAGGGTAATGACTGAGGCTGGATACCGCTGGTATCCTGAGTACACGGTCGAAGAGCAATTCCGAGACTTTAATCAAAGCCAGTATCTCTGCACTGTCAGGATATTTCCATCTTATCCTGGATCCACCGAGCCCCTTCACTGCTCCTATGGACTCGGGGTTTCCATTGAGATGGCTGTGCAGGACGCCGCCTACTCTATGATGACCATCATGTGAGTCAGATCTGGTCTATTTCGGGACTCTGAATTCCGGTATATGCCAGGGTCACTTCCGGGAGCACAAGGGTATCTCCAGGCTATCTATGCTGACCCCACCCAGGAGGATTCACGGACTCGCACCACTGCTGAGATGCTCGAGGATAAGGACCGTGAAAATTGGGCCTTGAGGTTAGAGCTCTTCAATACCCGTGCTGACCACTGGGCCACATTGACTCGGTTTGCACCGGCGGTGCAAGCTGGATATTCGGATATGCGCGATCTCTATCCTGTGAGATCTGCTCTGCCAGACGTGATGGGTTGGCGTGATGTAGGAGGCATCACCCCACCTCGCGGTCCCCGCAGGCCACCGTCTGTTGGTCCAAGACCTCATCCTAGCCCCTATGGTCCACAAGCTCCGCGGGATCGTCTGTTTCCGGATGATCATGTTGAGCTTCCAGGCTATGGAGGTGACTTCTACGAGGACTACTACGGATCGGTCTGAGTTAGTGGTAGTATCACTAGTTCGCACTAGCTGTGTCGTCTATCGATCCGCGTGACTCGTGGGATATGACCTAGTTTGTACTCTTTCCGGAGGTGTAGAAAAATAATGTATAGGAGCTTGGGATGCCTCCGATGAGATGTAATCCTCTTTTCACCGTAATAGTACTTTGTTTGGTCTTGTACTAAACCCTGTATGGTGTGTATGATGATGGAATAAAGAAGCAGTTTCTGTATCTACCATGTCATATGGATGATCATCTTGCATTCCGAGTTATTCCTTACATTTTGTATCCTATGTTGGAATTTTATCATCCTGACTAAATCATTGTCTTGTTTACCTAGGATGGTCAACACGCGCACTAACCCTTCTCCTCAAGAGCAGGCCGAAGGCAGTGAAGTCAGGGATGCAAATCTGCCTCATCCTCCTTCCCTAGCCGAGGTTATGATGGAAGCTGAGAGAAACAAGCGGGAGACCAACCGTTTGTTGGAGCGTATTGAACAGAACACGGCACACCATCAAAGGACTAACGTGGTGTCACTCAGTGATTTTATCAAATTACATCCACCCATGTTCCACCACTCCGTCGAGCCTCTCGACGCTGATGACTGGCTTCGCAGTATCTCTCACAAACTGCGTTCCGCGCTGGTAGCGGAGGCTGATAAGGTCATCTTTGCTGCATATCATCTTGAAGGCCCCGCCAGTCTATGGTGGGAGAATTATGGAGCTATGCGCCCAGTGGGCCATGTCACTACTTGGGCTGAATTCAGTGAGGCTTTCCATGAACATCACATTCCGGAGGGTCTCATGGACCGTAAACGTGAGGAATTTTGCAGTTTCACTCAGGGCCGACTTTCTGTGGATGCTTACAGTAGGGAGTTTGGTAACCTCGCACGATATGCAACCGAGGAAGTTTCTACTGACGCCAAGAAGCAAGCAAGGTTCCGTAAGGGCCTTAGTCCTGAGCTTCGTCGTGACCTCCATCTGCATGAGTGCACATCTTTTCAGAAACTTGTCAACAAAGCCATCAGTGCTGAAACTGGTCAGACTGACTATGACGCAACACGCAAGCATGGCCGTGACATGGGTTCCTCATCCGGAGCTGGTCCTCAGAAGCGCCGCGTGTGGGTACCCAACACCGCCCTGCCACCCAGGTTCACACCGAGGCCATCTTTCCAGGCGCCTCGCCCTGTTCAACAGTCTGCACCGGCCAAGCCCTATGGGGGTCCAACCAACAATGCTCCTCCACGTACCAGTTCCGTAACTTGTTTCAAGTGTGGGGAATCTGGCCACTATATGCGTGAGTGTCCCCAGACCAACCCCAACCAGTCTGCTAAAGCTGTTGGCCGTGGCAAGCCAACAGGGAAAGTGTTCCACGCCAAGCCGGCCACCGCTTCACGTGGCCATGTCAACTGCATCTCGGCCGAAGAAGCTCAAGAGGATCCCAACGTCGTTCTCGGTACGCTTCTTGTTAATTGCCACCCGGCATCTGTTCTTTTCGATACAGGAGCCTCTCATTCATTTATATCCGAGAACTATGCTCGTTTGCATAACACTGCATTCTGTGACATGCCATCCACTATGGAAATTTCTACTCCCGGGTCTAGATGGCAGACCTCTAGGGTAAGTTATGGAAATGAAATCCAAGTCGACAGACTTGTTTTTCTTCCATCTTTGATAGCTCTCAAATCTTCAGATATTAATATCATTTTGGGTATGGACTGGATGTCAGCTCATCATGCCAAAATTGATTGCTTCTCTAGGACTGTTCAACTCACCCATCCTTCGGGGAAGATAGTCAATGTCTTGACCCAAATAGCCAAGCGACAATTATATTCTCTTAACGCCAGCCCTTTGCCAGACCTTGAGGACGTTCCGGTAGTCCGTGACTTCCCGGATGTCTTCCCAGAGGAATTGCCAGGTGTTCCACCTGACAGGGATGTCGAGTTCGTAATAGACCTCATCCCAGGAACCGTGCCGATTGCTAGAAGACCCTATAAGATGGCACCCCTAGAACTAGCCGAGCTTAAGAAACAACTCGATGAGTCCTTGAAAAAGGGTTTCATCCGCCCTAGTTCATCTCCGTGGGCTTGCCCTGTCCTATTCGTCAAGAAGAAGGATGGTACGGACCGGATGGTTGTAGATTACCGACCTGTCAATTTGGTCACAATCAAGAACAAATATCCGCTTCCCAGGATCAACGACCTGTATGATCAGCTCGCTGGATCCTCAGTCTTCTCCAAGATGGATTTGAGGTTGGGCTACCATCAAATCAAAATCAGAAACGGGGACATTCCTAAAACGGCCTTTGTTACTCGTTATGGCCAATACGAGTACACCGTCATGTCCTTCGGTTTAACCAACGCTCCAGCCACCTTTTCTCGGTTAATGAACTCAATCTTCATGGAGTATTTGGATAAATTCGTCGTTGTTTACCTCGATGATATACTCATCTACTCCAAGAACGAGGAAGAACATGCCGAACATCTAAGGCTAGTGTTGAAGAAACTTCGAGAGCATCGCCTTTATGCCAAATTTTCTAAATGTGAATTCTGGTTGTCAGAAGTGACCTATCTGGGTCATGTAATATCTGGTAAAGGTATTGCTGTTAACCCTGAGCGAGTTCAAGCCGTCCTTAATTGGACTCCACGTGAATCGGTCAAGCAAGTTCGGAGTTTTCTGGGCTTAGCAAGCTATTGTCGTCGCTTTGTCGAGAACTTCTCCAAAGTTGCTAAACCTCTAACCGAACTCCTCAAGAAAGATAAGAAGTTCGAGTGGACTCCACAATGTGAGCATAGCTTTCAGGAACTGAAAAGACGCCTGACCTCTGCTCCCGTACTGGTACCGCCAGACTTCTCCAAGGACTTTGTTATCTACTGTGACGCCTCGCGACAAGGACTAGGTTGCATTCTCATGCAAGATCGACACGTAATTGCTTACGCTTCACGGCAATTGCACCCACATGAGGAGAATTATCCTACTCATGATCTAGAGCTTGCAGCCGTAGTCTATGCACTTAAGACCTGGCGACATTACCTCCTCGGTAACCGTTGCAAAATATTCACTGATCACCAAAGTCTGAAGTACATTTTCACCCAACCGGATCTGAATCTCAGGCAAAGACGTTGGGTTGAGTTGATCACAGACTTCGACTTAGGAATAACCTACACCCCAGGGAAAGCCAACGTCATGGCTGATGCACTAAGTCGTAAATCTTATTGTAACAACCTGATGTTACAACAAAGTCAACCGCTTCTCCATGAGGAATTTCGGAAGCTTAACCTTCACATTGTACCTCAAGGTTTCCTTTCCACCTTGGTGGCAAAACCTACCCTTACGGATCAGATTATCAAAGCACAGAAGGTAGATCCGGGAATTTTCCGCATCAAGAGAAACATCCAGAAAGGAGTTGCGAATTGTTTCTCCATTAATGATCAAGGGGTCGTATACTTCGGGAATCGACTAGTGGTTCCCAAAGTGCGAAACCTGAGGCGATTGATCCTTAAGGAAGCTCATGAATCTCCTCTCACCATTCATCCCGGTAGTACTAAGATGTATCAGGACCTACGCCAGAGGTTCTGGTGGACTAGGATGAAGAGAGAGATTGCTCAGTATATTGCAAATTGCGACGTCTGTCGTCGTGTAAAAGCAGAGCACCAACGGCCTGCTGGCACCCTTCAACCCTTAACTATTACTGAATGGAAATGGGATAAAATTGGTATGGATTTCATTACCGGTTTTCCCAGGACCAGGAGAGGGAATAATGCTATTTTCGTCGTTGTCGATCGTCTTTCCAAAGTAGCCCATTTCTTACCTGTTCGTGAGAGTATAACCGCTAGTCAGCTGGCAGACTTATACATCTCCCGAATAGTGTCCCTCCATGGTGTTCCTTTGGAAATTAACTCGGATCGAGGAAGTCTTTTCACCTCTCGATTTTGGGAAAGTTTCCAAAATGCTATGGGAACCCGTCTCTCCTTTAGCACCGCCTTCCACCCTCAGTCGAGTGGTCAAGTGGAACGCGTCAACCAGATTCTAGAAGACATGCTTCGAGCCTCTGTTATCTCATTCGGAATGGACTGGGAGAAGTGCCTTCCATTTGCCGAATTCGCTTACAACAACAGCTATCTAGCTTGGGTAAAGCCCCTTTTGAAGTTCTCTATGGACGACGGTGTCGAACAACCCTTAACTGGTCAGAGACTGGGGAAAGACAATTCTTTGGCCCGGATATGATTCAGGAAGCAGAAGAACAAGTTCGTATCGTTCGTGAAAAGTTGAAAACAGCCCAATCTCGTCAAAAGAGTCAATATGACCGAAAACATAAGGCTATGACTTTCGAGGTTGACGAGAAGGCTTATCTTCGGGTCACCCCTCTGAAGGGAACCCATCGTTCCGGTATCAAAGGCAAATTGGCTCCTCGTTACATTGGACCTTTTCGCATTCTCGCCAAACGAGGAGAAGTTGCCTACCAGTTGGAACTACCTCCACACCTCTCCAGAGTCCACGATGTCTTCCACGTTTCTCAACTCAGGCGTTGCTTCTCGGATCCTATCCGTGGAGTGGACCACGAAACGCTTGATCTCCAAGATAATCTTACATATCGAGAGTACCCCATTCGTATCCTCGATCAGGCCAAACGTACCACCCGACGTCATAATATCAAGTTTCTCAAAGTTCAATGGTCGCACCATTATGAGGATGAAGCAACTTGGGAAAGGGAGGATCGTCTTCGACTTGAGTATCCCGCCTTCTACCCGGAGGAACCCAAATCTCGGGACGAGATTCTTTTGAGTGGGGGTGAGTTGTCACACCCTAGCTAGTCATGCATCAGAGTGTGTGCATCATGTTTAAAATTCCATTTAATTTGAATTGGGGATTTGTGAAACCCTCAGAATCATTTCTGAAAATGACCCAAATAAAAATTTCTCCAAAAGGGTCCAAGTAAATGCTCATGTTGCTCTCTGAAAATATTGGACAGAGATAAAAATCAAACCAATATTTTTAAGAGCTCATAGGTATTATTTTGGGCATTTGGAATTAATGCATAAATATTTGCATTGGAAATATATTAGTTATATATATTAATATATGTCCAAAAATTATGCCACCTGTTGGGGAGCTCTGGAATAATATATCTAGCTCCTGCAAAAATTGGCATAAGGTTATAAAATGATTTAATATTTTATTTAAATCAAAACAAATGTCAGAAATTAGAAAACAGAAATAAATAAAAGGGAGGACCTTACCTGGGCCTTTTACCTGGCGCCTCTGGCCCAGCCAGCTGGTCGGCCCAGCCCACCTCCTCCTCTGTCGTCTTCGTCCTCGACAGAGGGAGGGGAGTGTGCCCGGCGCGCGCGCGCGCCACCGCGCCACGCCACCTGCTCGCCTGCCTGCCTGCCCCTCCCCTCCTCGTCTGGATGGCCTGGAACGACGCCACGCCCTCCCCCGTTCTCTCTCACTCTCCCCGGTTCTTCCCCTCCTCTCCCTCGCTCTCTCTCTCACGGCCGAACACCACCATCGCCGCCGTTCGCCATAGCAGCCGTCACCGGCCACCCCTCGCCCCTCTCCTGAGCTCAGGAGCTCCGCCGCGACCCCCTCTTCCTCCCCACCAAGCCAAGCCCCTCGGGAAGCTCTGCATCGCCTCCACGCCATCGTCTTCCTCCTCGGGCTCCGACCACCATCGCCGTCGATTCGCCGTCTCCAGCGCGTCCTCGAGCCCGCTTCGACGCCCACTGCAACCGCGGTGAGCTCCGCCACCGTTTCCCCCTCTTTTCCCCCTCGTTCCCGCACCGTAACCCCGTTTCCCACCACGGCCGAACCTCCGCCGTCGCCGAGCTCGCCGTCGACGCAGCTCCGGTGACCATTTGGTCACCCCGGCGAGTCCAACAAGTCCGTAAGGACCCGTAGAGCCCCTCCAGCGCCTCAGCTCCCTCGCTTGCGAGCAGCAGCACCGATCCCGACCGCACCCGAACTCCGGCCGCCGCTCACGAGCTCGCCGTCGTCGGTACCGGCCACCACAGGCACGGCCACCACCACCGTTCGACGCGCGGGAGCAAGGGCTCTCCAACGAGCCCAAGCACGGCCTCGCCCGTGCCCTGTAGCGCGTTTCCGTATCACGCCGCCGTCTCGGGCCTCGCCGGCGTCATGTCGCCGGTGGGTTTGACCTGTTTGACCTGGGGTTTGACCCCCCCAGGGTCACTGACGCGTGGGCCCCGTTGGCCAGGTGGTCAGATTAGTGCTAATCATTGTTAGTTAACCCCCTGACACTGACCAGTGGGCCCCAGCGCCACTAATTCCTAATTAGGATTAAATTAACCCTGTTAAACCCCCCTGTCACTGACGTGTGGACCCCACACGTCAGGTTTGACCCCAGCCAGCCGCAGTTGACCACTGACGTCATGCTGACGTCATGCTGGCGCAATATATATATTTCTGGATTTAATTTAAATCAGGAAATTCCAGAATATTATTTAAACTTCAAAAATTCATAACTTTTATTCTGTAACTCCAAATTAGACAAATTATATATGAAAAATGATCAGAAAAATCCAATCTATCCATGTGTACTATTTTCATGCATGATCAAACAAGTTAAATTGATGTTTAAAGCAGAACAAGGAAAAGCACTTTAAAAGGCCATGTTTGAGTTTGAAATTTGAATCTTTGATTCAAATTGGTTCAAACCCTTCTGGTTTTAGCTGCATTAGCCCAACACACTCATATTGCCATGTTTCATGCATGCATCATATTGTTGCACATTGTTTGGTGATGGTTGTGTATCTCTTTTACTGCATTAAGACAACGCGTTTCAAACTGCTGTGTGCTACGGTAGTTGAACCCATTTCCTCTGCATGACCTGTCATTGCCACAGTAACTAGATGAAACCCACTAGCATGTGTAGGAGTTGATTGAGCCATATGTATGTGTTGTTCCTACCTTGCTATGCCTGCTATGCTTAGGGTCATGTCAGGTCTGGTTCATCTGGGTGATGGGCTAGAGTGAAATGATTATGTCGGTAATGAGAGTGGTGTGGTGAACACGATTTGGTAAAGGTATCGATGAGAGGCCATGTAGGAGTACATGGTGGGTTGTTTCATTGAAGCCGACCTTAAGCACTGAGATCTGTATGTGTGATTTAAGAATCAGCTACTACCATGCATTGGGCCCGAAACCAATGGACCCTCTCGGCTTCTTATTCACCCTAGTTCTCCGTCCAGGAGTTGCAAGTAGTTTCTGGTGTTTGTAGCCTACTGGAGGCCGTGGACAGCGCTGACCGTAGGGGTGGGCTGTGATGCGGTAGGTACGTGGCCGGGTGTACCGAATACCCGTTAGGTATCTCGGGAACCCTGTTCACATCGTTCGGGGCCGTATGGGAAACCTCGGCCGGACTCCCTGCGTATGGAACCTGGATAGGCGATAAACCTGGACTGGAGGCTTAGGTGATTAGGTAGGTCGTGGCCGACACCCACGTTGGGCTTCCGCTTGAAGGTTGCCGAGTACATGTCATGTAAACGGCGGTAAGTGGTGAGAGCGTGTATGAAGAAGTACACCCCTGCAGGGTTAACATGATCTATTCGAATAGCCGCGTCCGCGGTAAAGGACTACTTGGTTGCCTATACAATTCATAGACAAGTAAATGGAAACTACTAAAAGCCTCAAGATAAGTGTGAGTGCCGAGGATGGCTCTTCCGTAGGAAGACGGAGGCGGATCCTCGGTAGTGTATTGAATTGGTGAGTAGTGGACTCGTGTGCGCAAAACCATTTCAAGTTGAAGTATCGTAGGATAGTCTAGCCAAGAGTCAAAGCTGGCTTGCTGCAATAACTCCACCAACCCTTCTTGATAATATGCATGTATGTAGGATCTGATGTAAGTCTTGCTGAGTACCTTTGTACTCATGTTGCTATAATTTACATTTTACAGAAGACGCTGCAACCCCTTCTGATGGGTTCTATGTAGACGTTGACATCAACGAGTAGGCTAAAGACCCAGGTGGTGACCCTGAGCTTGTGAAGGACCACGTAGTATAGCTAGGCTTTCCAAGCCTCTTTTATTTTACTAGTTGTCTGTACTCAGACAAGTTACTTCCGCTGCTGGTTTGTATGACTGTATGACTTGAATGTTGGGTCGTGAGACCCGTACCTTTGTGTATGTTATGTATGGCTCCTTGAGCCTTAAATAAAGTACTTGTGTCGTAGAGTCATGTTGTGATGCTTCGTTGTATTTGCACATATCGAGCATATTGTGTGTATGATTGAAATGCTTGGTATGTGTGGGATCTGACTATCTACTTGTTTATCTTTAGTAGCCTCTCTTACCGGGAAATGTCTCCTAGTGTTACCGCTGAGCCATGGTAGCTTGCTACTGCTCTGGAACACTTAGGCTGGCCGGCATGTGTCCTTCTTCGTTCCTGTGTCTGTCCCTTCGGGGAAATGTCACGCTTTGAGTACCGGAGTCCTGTTAGCCCGCTACAGCCCGGTTTACCGGAGTCCTGCTAGCCCAGTGCTACAGCCCGGACCCACTTGCTGATGACCGACACGTTCGAAGCTGGGTCATGGATGCCTGTCCCTGTAAGTCTGTGCCACTTTGGGTTTACGACTAGTCATGTCAGCCCGGGCTCCTTATCATATGGATGCTAGCGACACTATCATATACGTGAGCCAAAAGGCGCAAACGGTCCCGGGCAAAGGTAAGGCGACACCCATGGGGATACCGTGCGTGAGGCCGCAAAGTGATATGAGGTGTTACCGGCTAGATCGATGTGACATCGAGTCGGGGTCCTGACAATAAGATTAACATATGATCTTCTTGATTTATTTCCTTTCCTTTTACTGGAACATGAAGGTAAAGAAAGCAAAAACTCAAACTAAACTTTATTATATATCTCGCACGCGATTACAAGTATAGATCACTAAGAAAATTTCTCGAAAAGAAAGGATTGAACTAAACTTTTATTCATCTAAAGCAATAGATTGAACTAAAATAAGTAAAGGCAAAAGATAGTAGGGATGATACAATACCGGGCACCTCCCCCAAGCTTGGCCGATGCCAAGGGGAGTGCCCATACTCGATACTCAATTTTCTTTTAGTGATGAAGAAGATGGAGGTGGTGATGAAGAAGAGATCTTGTGATGCCCCGAGTCCGATGCACCAGGTGTCTACCAGTTATTCGCCGTCATTGCCATGTCATTTCCTTGCGTGTTTCATTTTGCCATGTCATCATGTGCATTTCATCTGCATGTTTTTCAAACTTGCATCCGGTCTTTTCTCTGTTACCCGTTTCAGAATCCGTCACTCCCACACTCGCCCGTTGCACCTTTTTGATCTTGTTTCATGAGCGGGAGAAAAATGTTCTCGGAATGGGCCGAGAGTTGACGAGTGGTCTTGGTATATCACCGGTAGACTGATACGTCTTCTACGTATCTATAATTTTTATTGCTCCATGCTATATTATCTTCTGTTTTGGACATTATTGGGCTTTATTATCCACTTTTATATTATTTTTGGGACTAACCTATTAACCGGAGGCCCAGCCTGGAATTGCTGTTTTTTTGCCTATTTTAGGGTTTCGAAGAAAAGGAATATCAAACGGAGTCCAAATGGAATGAAACCTTCGGGAACGTGATTTTTGGAACGAACAAGATCCAGGAGACTTGGACCCTACGTCCAGCAACCAACAGGGAGGCCACGAGGTAGGGGGCGCGCCTACCCCCCCCCCAGGCGCGCCCTCCACCCTCGTGGGCCCCCTGTTGCTCCACCGACGTACTTCTTCCTCCTATATATACCTACTGTAACGCCCTCGATGCGGCTATATCTCCCATGTGTCGAAGCACGACTTAGAGGCATAACCGCATTGAAAGCAATGTCGCAAGTGAGGTAATCTTCACAAACCCATGTAATACATAAGGGAAAGAGATACATAGTTGGCTTACAATCGCCACTTCACACAATTACATGAATAAAGCATTACATTCATCCAAATACACTCAGTGTCCGACTACGGAACCCAAAATAAGAAGACTACCCCAAACCTACATAGATCCCCGATCGACCCCAACTGGGCTCCACTACTGATCAACTAGAATGAAACAAGACTATGGACAAGATCTTCATCAAGCTCCTCCTAGAGCTAGGTTGCGTCACCTGCTCGGTAACATCGGCACCTGCGAACTGGTTTTGGAAGTATCTGTGAGTCACGAGGACTCAGCAATCTCACACCCTTGCGATCAAGACTATTTAAGCTTATAGGAAGGGTAAAAGGTATGAGGTGGAGCTGCAACAAGCGACTAGCATATATGGTGGCTAACATACGCAAATGACAGCGAGAAGAGAAGGCGAAAGCACGGTCTAACAACTATGATCAAGAAGTGATCCTAGAACAACCTACGTCAAGCATAACTCCAACACCGTGTTCACTTCCCGGACTACGCCGAGAAGAGACCATCACGGTTACACACGCGGTTGATGTATTTTAATTAAGGTCAACTTTAGGTTTTCTACAACCGGACAATAACAAATTCCCATCTGCCCATAACCGCGGGCATGGCTTTCGAAAGTTCAAATCCCTGCAGGGGTGTCCCAACTTAGCCCATCATAAGCTCTCATGGTCAACGAAGGATATTCCTTCTCCTAAGACAATCCGATCAGGCTCGGCATCCTGGTTACAAGACATCCTCGACAATGGTAAAACAAGTCCAGCAACACCGCCCGAATGTGCCAACAAATCTCGATAGGAGCTGCACATATTACGTTCTCAGGGCACACTCATATGAGACTAGCTACGAGTAAAACCAACCCTCAAGTTTCCCCGAGGTGGCCCCGCAGGCAGCTCAGTTCGGACCAACACTCAAAGGAGCACTGGCCCGGGGGGTTAAAATAAAGATGACCCTTGAGTCTACAGAACCCAAGGGAAAGAAAGGCTAGGTGGCGAATGGTAAAACCAATGTTGGGCATTGCTGGAGGAGTTTTATTCAAGGCGAACTGTCAAGGGGTTCCCATTATAACCCAACCGCGTAAGGAACGCAAAATCCAGGAACATAACACCGATATGACGGAAACTACGGCGGCAAGAGTGGAACAAAACACCAGGCATAAGGCCGAGCCTTCCACCCTTTACCAAGTATATAGATGCATTAATTAAATAAGAGATATTGTGATATCCTAACAAGTAAACATGTTCAAACAAGGAACAACATCTCCATGTTCCAACAAGGAACAAACTTCAATCTTCACCTGCAACTAACAATGCTATAAGAGGGGCTGAGCAAAGCGGTAACATAGCCAAACAACGGTTTGCTAGGACAAGGTGGGTTAAAGGCTTGGCTCAACAATATGGGAGGCATGATAAGCAAGTGCTAGGTATCGCAGCATAGGCATAGCAAAAGAGCGAGCAACTAGCAAGCAAAGATAGAAGTGATTTCGAGGGTATGGTCATCTTGCCTGAAATCCCACAAGGAAGAAGAACGAGTCCATGAAGAAGAAAAACAGACATAGACGAACGGGTCCTCACAAACGCGACGTTATCGGAACCAACCCGAAGAAGCAACACCGGAAAGAAGCACACAACATAGTAAACAAACCACACATGAACATGGTATGATATGCGGGATGCGGTATGCGATGCATATGCATGATTTGGAAAGGAAAGATTGAACCTGGACTCAACTTGGAAATCCAAGAGTGCCACTGGAAACGTGAGGTGATTTTGGTTGAAATCGATATAAAGATCGCCGGAATCAGATGCACGGTTTGGAAATGGCAAGCAAAACAAATATGGCACCGGTCTGCAATAATCAGCAAGTAGCCATCTAATGCATCAAGATAAATATGCTACAGCACTCAAACATGGCAACAAAATACATGGCAGGGATCCACTCATGAAGCTTGACAAAATATGAACACTGAGCGACGGCTAATTCACTCAATAGCAAGCTCAAACAAGCATGGCAAAAGTGCAAATGATAACAGGTTTCAGACTGTGAAATTAATAGAAGTCTGGAATTTATCATCAGGAAGCACACTTTAGAGCATGAAAACTAAGAGCTACAGGATCTTAACATGGCAAAGAAAGGCATGGCATGAAACTACTCAAAGCACTTAACAAACGTCCCTTAGTGACCTTGAGCCAAAAGGGATCCGAAAATACAATTGCAAGCATGTGAACATGGCAAAAACATAAACATATTCAGACTTAGTGAAAAACTGGAGCATGCAAAACAGATTAAAGAGTAGGCATGTTTACGAGCTCGATGCACTCACTACAGAGCATAGCATGACAAACTAAGCATACACCCATCAAGAAGACATGACATAGAAGCTAGACATGGCAAGAACAATAACATAGCATGCACGGATCAATAGCAACAACCTCGACAAAATCGCTAAACAAGTTAACAATCTGCCAGGAACATTTATAATAAAAGTAGAGCTCGATTGACTCAAGTTAGAGTGCTCCATAAATGAAAACAAAGACATGGATGGATAGAGAACCACAATGTTAACAAAACATCCTTACTGATCATCCTCAAACGAGGCACGGATCACTAGGAAACAACATGAACATAGGGCATAACAACAAAATCAGGATAAGGACCTAGAGAAATTCTAAGTCCCTGAAATTAGCATTAACGATTATGCTACTTTGCAAGGTTGTGCTAGTCACCACAAACATCACAAAAATACATGGCAAGCACCTCTATAAACATGCCATGGCATTTAACAAAACACATGTAGAGCTCAGGGTCATATCATGCACACATTAAACATGGCAAAAATGACAAATAGCTATTTGCTGAGACAAATCTGCCAAATTCATCACATAGCCCTCTTCCAACAGCATTTCGGGCATCAAGATGAGCTCAAATGAAAATGATGCAATGAGATGAAATGATGTACTCGTCGAGACGAACATTTTCATATGCTACACGCTCAAAACGGATCAACGATGAGAGAGTTATGATGCAATGAAAAATGCCAAAAGATTAGGGTTCGGAGGGAAAAGTTAACCCGAGGAGTTTCCCAGATCTGGATCCGGTTGAAGCACTGTAGCAGTTCGGGGCGTTCGAGGATGGCCGGAGTCGAGCTCGAAGTCGCCGAAAGAGAACGAGGGCGGAGATATGCTGCAGATGGCCGGATCCGGCGGCCGGCAGCCGGATTGGGGCACGTGCGAGGCCGGGCGGCCATCCGGTGAGGACGGGGCGGTGACAACCGGGCGGTAGGCGGCAGAGGTGGCCGGCGTTGGCGCGGCGGCGGAACACGGGCGGTGCGGTCCCGACGATGAGACGGCGAGGCGGCGAAAGAGGCAGGCGGCGGCGCCTGGCGGGTGCGGCGGCGCGGTGC